>NC_142492.1:3473566-3819780 GCF_965113065.1 Corylus avellana
TCTCAACAGGCACTCAACATAAATAGAGCACAGATGGTGCAGAAAATCTGAATAATTTTCAAAACCCAAAATCCCAAAGGATGGGTGTGCAGCCGCTTCTACCAGGAAGAAATACTAGGAGTAGAAAAAGAAATGGGTAAAGTCCACTTAACCCCTCAAACTACTACCAAAATGATAATCTACTTCTCAAACTATCAATTGTGACAATTTATACCATAAACTCTCAAAATAATGACAATATACCCCCTAATACTAGCAAAAAAACAAAAGTACCCATATATAATTCCAATAAGACAAAAATATTCCTAAAAATTTGAAAAAAAAAACAATTAAATATATATATAATTAAATATTAAAAAAGAAAAGTTAGAAAAAAAAAAAAAAAAAAAAAAAAAAAAAAAAGAGGGGTGGTTCGAGAACCACCCCATGGGTGGCAAGGGGTGGTGAATTAGCCACCACTGAATATAATAGGGGTGGCCGAACCAACCCAGGAGTGGCTCGGCCAAACATCAGCCATCCCCCAAAAACACCACTTGGGTGTTAAAGAGGTATTTTTGGGGGTAGCCGGCCACCCCAATAATGAGATGGGGTGGCCAAGCCACCCCTAAAAATGGCTCAGGGGTGGCCGATCTACCCCGGGTGGGTGGCCGGACCATTCCAAGTTACTTAGGGGTACTGGTCCGACACTATTTTATGATAGAGCGGAAAATTTCCAACCACAAGGCGAGGATGAGAAAGTCTGTCGTCCACGTGGTTGAAACTGAAGCCACATAACATATATCAAGCAGTATTTGTTTTTTCGTGAATAACACATACCAAGAAGATTTATTTGTCAGGATAGCGATCGAGATGACACGTGAAAAAGCTGCTTCTATTAACAGTATGAACTATGAAATAACCCACAGGCCACAGAAGATCATTTATTGGAATTATCAAATCGGATTCCAGGCGTGGAGGTTGGGGAACACACCATAAAAGAGTGGCCATAGTTTTTTTTTTTTCTTATAAAGAGGATTTTTTTTTTCTTTCTTCTTTCAATTTGGCCACTCCTTAGATTTTATTATTATTATTATTATTATTATTATTATTTTCAGTTTTAAGTTTTTTCTAATTGTTTTAGCATTTTTTTTTTATTTTATTAAAAGAATTTTGTACACCATCCAAAATTATTTTCAACATTTCTTCTATAAATAACATGAGCACGTAAACCATTCTCTCATGCTTAGCCACCTCAAAGCACTTAAAAGACACCTTCAAAGTTTAGAAAAAGAAAATGTCTTTCCAAGTTTCAGCAGTAGCTGCTCCATCCCTAAATCCTGTGCCAGAAACCACTCGCCGCTCTGCAAATTATCATCCTAGCATTTGGGGTGACCGTTTCCTCACATATGCTTCTGAGTTCTCGGTAAAAATATATGCATCTCAGTGTGTGGATCTGCATGCCAACATATTTAATTACATGTGCATGCACAACTAAGCTTTAGATTAATTTTTCCTATTTAGTATACTAATTTGTTTTCTTCAATCTACTCGTACAGGAAACTGATAATGAGAAAATACAACTACATCAGGAATTGAAGAAAGAAGTGAGGAAAATGCTAATGGCTCCAGGAGAAAAGTCATCAGAAAAACTCAACTTCATTGATGCAATTCATCGCTTGGGCGTGTCTTACCATTTTGAAAATGAGATTCAACAAATTTTGCAAACTCTTCATGACTCTCATGACCATGAAGATGATGACCTTTACACTGTTGCTCTTCGGTTTCGGTTACTTAGACAACATGGTTATTATAGTTCGTCTGGTACTTTTTTTTTCTTTTTTTTTTACTTTGCAAGTGCTTGTTTCTTTTTATTGGTTTTAAACAAAAGTGTTCTTTTATTTCTATTTGGGAAAACTTAATCTGCACAAACAATCGGTGTCGCATTTAATATCGTACATACTTGAATATCCTAGGAGAACATTCCATGCATGTGATACTGTTGTTTTTTTATAGAGTGGTCCCTTATGGAAACATAGTCTCTATTGCCTTTCTATAGACCTAAGGTCCCTTATTCCTTATAGACAGTAGCATTTTTCTTCTCTTTTTGCATGGTAAACACTCACATGTACACAGCGTACTCCTATATATACAACATATATAAAGAGTGCTTGAACTTCGGCCAATGTTTCATATTTACTTATCTTTCACTGACTTACTTTCACCAACCCATTTGAGAATTGGACCATAAAATATATATAGCTTGGCTAGCACTAATGTAACTAATTTTTTTTTCCCATGAATAAAAAATTTCTTAAGAAGCAAACTCAAAGACAAAAACAAATTGGGTCTCGCCTTAATTAGTCCACAACAAATTACATAAAGCTCAACAAGGGGTGGCTGACTCATTTTATGTGATTGAATCGTGAAGCAGATACGTTCACCAAGTTCAAGGACAGCAAAGGGAATTTTAAGAAATCACTTATCAATGATGTGCAAGGAATGTTGAGCTTGTATGAAGCCACACATCTGCGGGTACATGGGGAAGATATACTTGATGAAGCACTTGTCTTCACTGCCACACATCTTGAGTCGGTAGCAACCCATTTAAGCCCTCTTCTTGCATCACAAGTAAGCCATGCCTTAAAGCAGCCTATCCACAAAGGACTACCGAGGTTGGAGGCAAGGTATTACTTTTCTATCTACCCACAAGACGCTTCACATAATGAAGTCCTTCTTACGTTTGCAAAGTTGGATTTCAACCAGTTACAAAAATTGCACCAGAAAGAACTTTCTGAAATTGCAAGGTTAGTTATTCTTCAACCATGTTAAGTGTGAGTAGTTTGTACATATATAACTCAAAGCTGACTATATGATTATGCTAAATTATGTTTATAGGTGGTGGAAAGACTGCAACTTTTCAATAGAGCTACCATTTATAAGAGACAGAGTGGTTGAGTGTTACTTCTGGATATTAGGAGTGTACTTCGAGCCTGAATATCATATTGCTAGAAGGTTTCTAACCAAAGTGATAGCCATGACCTCGATTTTTGATGACGTTTATGATGTGTATGGAACACTTGAAGAACTTGAGCTCTTTACTAAAGCAATCGAGAGGTTGAAATTGACACACTTTCTCATTTTAGCTATTTTTGAGCGAAATTCACATGTCACTACCATTGCTTTATTCTTCCCATTGTTATATTAATTGGAAAATTCCATTCATAGAATCTATCCACTTTACAGGTGGGATATTGGTGCTATAGATCAACTTCCGGAGTACATGAAAGTGTGTTACCGCCCACTCCTAGATGTTTACAGTGAAATGGATCAAAAAATAGGTGAAGGAAGATCATACCGTGCTAGATATGCAAGAGAAGCAGTAAGCACCACACATAAAAATTTAGAAGATTTTTTACAGCCCAATCAAAATTGTCACGCCGAGAAAAAAATAATTAGAAAGCAAGAAAGTGTTTACTGTACGTGTTATAATAGTAATCTAATTTTAGCTTGCTTGCTTGTCTCAGATGAAGAATCAAGTTAGAGCCTACTTCCATGAAGCCAAATGGTTCCACAAGAAGCACATACCAACAATGGATGAGTATATGCGCATTGCACTAGTTACCTCTGGATACCCCTTGTTAGCAACCACATCCTTGGTTGGGATGGGAGACATTGTTACAAAAGATGCCTTTGAGTGGTTGTTCAGCTACCCTAAAATGGTAAGAGCTTCAGCCGTGGTTAGCCGACTCATGGACGACATTGTGTCACATAAGGTATTATATGTTATGTCTGTTTAGTAATGATTGTAATCCTAAAAACCAATTCAATATGAATGTTACATAAAGATTTGGTTTTTGTAGTTTGAGCAAAAAAGAGGACATGTTGCCTCGGGTGTTGAATGTTACACGAAACAACATGGTGCTACAGAAGAAGAAGCAATCGGTGAATTCGGAAAAGAAATTACAGATGCCTGGAAAGATATAAACGAAGAGTGTCGCTATCCAACCACTGTCCCCATGCCCGTTGTGATGCGACTTCTCAACCTTACACGTACGATGTATGTCGTCTATAAGGATGCAGATGGGTACACGCATGCTGAAATTGTGCTCAAAGATGTTGTTGCTTCCTTGCTGGTTGATCCTGTGCCTTTATAAGCATGAACCCTTGCATGGTGGGTTGTAATGGCAAGCATTTGACACAGTTATATCTAGGAGAAGGAGAAGAATAAAGGAAACTGTTGCAATAATCTATTTAGTATTAATTTGGAAGTCGTTTAATTAAGTTGGTTGTTTTCAAGTATCTTAATTGTGGTAGGATTTGCTATAATAAGAGAACATCTTCTTCAGATGTCTCAGTGTTAGAGTCCCTTTTGAATCGAGTCCTTGTTAACACATGTTCTTTGAATTTGCTTTAAAGTAGAAGTCATCAAAATATATTGGTTGTATCTTTATTTAATCGAGTCCATGAATAAATATTGGCAGAGAACAATTATTAAGTGACTTTACAAATTTTGATTAAAAGCATTAATTACCACCGAACAAGGGCCTGTTCAGAAATGACACGCATATTCTATGCCTAGAATACAAATACGATGAAATTGGTTGGCAGTGCTATCAGAAGAATTTGGGTGGCTTGTAGAAGTCTGATTTTTTGGCACTTCCTATTCAACCGCACAATGTGACTCTAACAGGTCCCACCAAATAGCTATATATCACTATAAGAAAAATGGTTTCCAGCGACCACCCAAAAGTCATCGATAATGGTACTTATCAGCGATGATATTTTATGGTTATCGCTAATGTCATAGAAAAATTTACTATAATGACGACATTTTGTGGTCGCTGATATGTCGTCACTAATATTGAAGCATATATATATATATATATATATATATATATATATATATTTTTAATTTATTTTTTATTTTTTATTTTCATGCATGAAAAGCCACAAAAAGGCATTAGCAACGAGGTTTTGCTTATTTGCGACGACTAGTAGCAAATAATAAAGTTATTAACAATTGCTATTATGGTTGCTAATAATAGAACATTCGCCGACACTTAATGTTGTCGCTAAAAGTGTAAAGAAATTTTGAGCAAAGGCATTAGCCACAATAAAAGTTGTCGCTGATGTAAACGAAAAGTTTTAGGCTGGATTTCTTGGCGCTTCTAATTTCGCACAAAATCCTTTTCTCTCTCATTTCCTCTTACTCAACTATCCTCTAACTAAATTTGAGAAAGATGGCTATTTATGGAGACCCTGCTATGGAGAGGGGTATAGGGAGACTAATTAAGTTTCAGCCATGGCTACAGAGTAGAAAGTTTCTCTATCTCTCATGAAATTAATGCTCCCTTTGGCATATCCATTGGTTATTATAGCTAATATTCAGTTGATTTGGAAATTGAGGGTGAGAACCGAAAATGGGGAAATCAAATCTAGTATCTAATGGAAATGGGGCCTATGGCGTAAATGGGGAAATCAGTTAGCATCTGCTTCTCATTTTTTGTTTCTGCGATATATACTTCCTTTTTAATTGGATCTGGTATACACATGGAATAGGTGAATCTTTTCTTTTAGTTGTCTTTTCACTTCTTGTCCCAAGGATAAAGAATAGAAAGATGAGGTTCTTCTTTTTCTGTTTCTCTGATCTCTTGGTTTCTCAGAGAAGGGGAGTAATTTTTACTAACCTTAAGAGGTTTGAGAAATTAAAATATATAAACATATACATTCCTTCACATGATGCTGAAACTAAGTGGTACCATGAAACCATTTTACTGCTTTCAAGGATGTTAATCTACACAATATAGAGAGAGAATTGCAACAGGCTGCCCTGCCAGAGCTGACGCCTGAAGGATGTAGGTCCATTCAAACTATTTTCTGTAAGAAATTTCATTTAAAGTATGTCCCTTATGTCACATATATTGTTGTAATTATAAAATTACGGTGTTCAATAATTTATTCCAATTAAAGCTTATTGTGTAAATCAAATATTATGAATTAAATTACTGATTTAATTCTTGTGGAACAAGTATTTGATTCCAATCAAATATTCTGAATTAAATTACTGATTTAATTCTTGTGGAACAAGTATTTGATTTCAATCAAATATTCTGAATTAAATCACTGATTTAATTCTTGTGGAACAAGTATTTGATTTCATTAAAGATTTTATTTTTGTGGAATCAATTAGCTGTATTGATTTGATTTTATTCCTTGATGGGAGGAATAATTAAGGTAACAGCTCTAATTGAGGGTCTCCTGACCTACCTATAAATAAGGCCTATGTATTCCATCAATTGGCACTCACTGGTAGGCATAGGTCAGAAGAACCTCTCAATATTTTTTAGTTTTTAGTTTGGTTGTTGTGGAGTCGTTCTTCAAGTCACTTAAGCAAAGCAATGGCCGGAGGTACATATATATTAAACTATTTCCGCTGCTAATGTTATTGTTAATTAGCATTTAATATATATTGAATTCTTACATGTGGTATCAGAGCCTTTTCCAGGCCATATTTGCTTAGTCTAGTTTTAATATGTCTGCTGTCGATATTTTGTTTTTGTTTCGACAATATTTTATTTTGTTTTATTTTGTGATTATTGAAACCAAACTCAGACCCATGGTTATTGAAACTGAGAACCATTTGTTCTCAACCACCATGAAACCCACGTATATATATGTTTTATTTGTTTTGACCAAAATTGCTCATGTGGTATTGTTTCTTAAAACAAAACGTGTGGGGCCAATGGGTGATCAGGACCCTTGGTCCTTCACTTTCCTCTGGGTCACTTTCGATTAGAAATTACTGGAGACAAGCTACAGAAACGCCCCTCACCTGCAGTGCCGATCTTTTTCCCATTTCAGCACCGGTTCTCACCTACCTGCAGCACTAGTATCCCCCCTCCCACAGTAGCAGCGTTGGCCGCATAAGGTGAGCTGCTGACGGAGAAAGCCCATAAGGGGCCGCCTGTGATGGGCAGAAACGGCGCCCACACGGGCTGCCGATTTCTGGCCGGAACGGTGGCCATTTCACCGGGCTACCCACAAAAAAAAAAAAAAAACGGCCGGCAGCCCCACACGGGGTGCCTGCTGTTTTGGCCGGCGCATTAAGGACCGGCGCCGGTGACCGGAGAATGGGGAAGGGGAAGAGGCAGCGGCGCAAGGGGCTAGCTTTCCGGGTTGGGTGTTAAGTTTTTCGGGTTCGGGTCTTATTATTCGGGTAGGGTTTTAACCCGTTTTGGTATGATTTAAAAAAAAAAAAAAGAATTTGGGCTGACCCGATCCAGTAACCCAATTCTGGGCCCGTATCCGGAGTAAAGAAGCAGCCCAATCTGGTTTAAAGTAGCTGGCCCATCCGGATTAAAAAAAAAAAAAAGGGGGCTCAGGTGGGTTTCGAACTTGGGCTCTTAAGGTTTAAAGGGTCTTAGGTCAGTTCAAGACCATTTGGCTATTTAGTTTATTAAGCTTTAATGTTACATTTATATTTATCTTATGTTTTTTCAGTATTTGTTTCTTTAATACTTGAACTTGAGGATATATTTATTAATTGTTTAAATATAAATTGTTTGATGCCTGGACCTGAGAATAATTAACTAAATCTCATCTATTGGTGAATGTTTATGGTACTATCCAAAATTGCAATCGGAAAGCTCTGGCAAGGCAAGTCTTTGGACTTAAGTGTGCCGTTGTGCGCCCCCCCCACTTACCTGGGACACTATCCGGTTGTACTTTGGAAAAATACTGTTTACCCACTAACATGATGGTTTTGTCTTTTATTCTTGGGAACTTTATTTTTGGCATCTATATAGTTAATGATGTTAATGAAGTCGTGATTATCATAATAATTTTTGGGAGAGCCACAGCATCCCGATTTTATGATGATAATTGCATCAAGATCATATATGTGAACTTCATACGGAAAATTAACATCATGTTGTAATTAATTCATAAATTTAATTTGCCAATCCCCATAGGGACGTTTTTATTTTTATGAATTAATTAGAATAAGATAGTAAATTTAACATTAAAAATAAAATTTCTCTTAGGCCCACAGGTACGGAAAATTTTATTTATTAATGCTAAATTTATTAGTCTTATTAATAAAGAGTAAATTTCATGCTTGATGCAATCTTTGCCCACAAGTAGGTTGAAATTTACTATTAAGTTAACATTGGTTAATTTAAATAAAGTTATTTCATAGCATTAAAGTATTTTCCTTGGTTATTGCAGCTATTCCTACTGCTTTAATGGATGAAACTTTTCATGTTCCAATGCTTAATGGTAACAATTTTTCTGACTGGAAAGAAAATTTATTTTTCACATTGGGGTGTTTGGAGCTTGACTTGGCGCTTCGTGTGGACGAACCACCCGCCCTCACGAAGGAAAGTACGCCACAAGAGATTGTTAAACATGAACGGTGGGAGCGATCAAATCGCTTAAGTCTAATGTTCATGAAATCTCATGTCTCTAAGGGCATTAGGGGTTCCATCCCTGAATGCACTAAGGCTAAGGCATTCATTAAGGCAGTTGAGGAACAATTTGTGAGTTCCGACAAGGCCTTAGCCAGCACCCTAATGAAGAAACTATCAAGCAAGTCCTTTGATAATTCCAGAAATGTGTGTGAGCACATTATGGAAATGAGGAACATGGCAGCTCAACTCAAGTCCCTAGAGATTGACATATCTGAGTCATTCTTGGTGCATCTCATTTTGAACTCTCTTCCCTCTGAGTATGTTCCTTTTAAAATATCCTATAACACACATAAAGATAAATGGTCAGTAAATGAACTTCTGACCATGTGTGTTCAAGAGGAAGAGAGTTTAAAGCATGAGAAGCCAGAAGGTGTTCGCATGGCTATTCATGCTAAGGGAAAGACCAAGAGAGGCAAGCATGCCCAAAACTTCAAAAGGGAGAACAAGTTGCCAATCAAGAAAATTGGCAAGAAGGATACTTGTTACTTTTGCAAGAAAGAAGGGCATATGAAGAAAGATTGCCAAAAATATATAAAGTGGCTCGAAAGAAAAGGTAATCTTATATCTCTAGTGTGTCATGAATCTTTTTTTGTTGAGGCTCCAAATAATACATGGTGGATTGATTCGGGTTCTACAATCCATATTGTCAACTCAATGCAGGGTTTTCTCACAACAAGGAAGCCAGCAAGCAATGAACAACGTTTTTATTCAGGAAATAAACTATTTTCACAAGTAGAAGCTGTTGGGACCTTTAGAATAATTTTGAAAACTGGATATGTTTTAGACCTTGAAAATGTATTTTTTATTCCATAATTTTCTAGAAATTTAATTTATGTTTCCAAATTGGATGTTGTTGGTTTTGGATTTTGGTTTATCAATTCAACTTTCAGTATTTTTAAAGGTGAACAATTGATTGGTGGTGGAATAAAAGTTGATGGTTTATTCAAAATTGATCTAGATCCCAATTTTGAAAACACTTATTTATCATTGCATACTGATGTAGGCATAAAGAGGAGTCTAATGGATCAAAACTCCGCTTTGTTATGGCACAGGAGATTAGGACATATCTCCATAGAGAGAATTAAAAGGTTAGTGAATGATGGAGTTTTAAAAACTCTTGATTTTACAAACCTTGGTACTTGTGTGGATTGCATAAAGGGAAAGCAAACCACCAAGACCACTAAAGGTGCCAAAAGGAGTTCTGAGATTCTTGAGATCATACACACTGATATCTGTGGACCTTTTCCTACTCCCTGTCTAAATGGTCAAAGATATTTCATATCTTTTATTGATGACTATACAAGGTTTATGTATCTCTATCTTCTAAATGATAAGGCTGAAGCATTAAATGCTTTCCAGACCTATAAGGTAGAAGTAGAGAAACAAAAGGAAAAGAAAATTAAGATCGTAAGATCTGATAGAGGCGGAGAGTACTATGGTAGGTACACAGAAAATGGACAAATGATAGGTCCATTTGCGAAATTCCTTGAAGAGGAAGGTATTGTGGCTCAATACACGATGCCTGGCACACCACAACAAAATGGTGTAGCAGAAAGAAAGAATCGTATACTTATGGACATGGTTAGGAGCATGCTGAGTAATTCCCATCTCCCTTTATTTTTATGGAGTGAAGCCTTAAAAACTGCTGTGTATGTTTTAAACAGGGTTCCATCTAAGGCTGTCCCCAAGACACCTTTTGAATTATGGAATGGGTGGAAACCAAGTTTAAATCATTTACACATATGGGGTTGTCCTGCTGAAGTGAGGGTTTACAATTCAAGTCTAAAGAAATTAGACCCAAGGACAACCAGCGGATTTTTTATGGGCTATGCTGTTAACTCCAAAGGATTTAGGTTTTACTGTCCTACGCATAATACTAGAATTGTTGAGTCTATAAATGCAAAATTTATAGAGGATATTGAACCTTATGGGAGTGCTCATCCTCGAAAGGTTGAATTAGAGAAAGCACGAGAGTTGACTGAAACTCCTTCACATGAAGCACGTTTGATTGTGCTTAAGGAAAATCAAAATGATTTCCTTGAACCACAATCAATTTCAGATCAGTCAACTCCTGAGGAACAGGTTTTGAATGAGCCTACTCAACCTCCTCCAAATGGGGAGGAAGTAGGATTAAAAAGATCCTCTAGAATATGTAGACCAGCAATCCCTAGTGATTATGTTGTATACCTCCAAGAGTCCGATTTTGACATTGGGCCTAAAGATGATCCAAAATCATTTTCACAAGCCATGAGTGGAGATAACTCCACATTTTGGTTCAATGCCATGAAGGAAGAGATGGAATCCATGGCTAAAAATCAAGTCTGGGATCTCGTTGACTTACCTGAGGGAGCTGTAGCCGTAGGCTGCAAATGGGTTTACAAAACTAAAACAGATGCTTCTGGTAAAGTTGAATGGTATAAAGCTAGACTTGTGGCCAAGGGATTTACTCAGAAGGAAGGCATTGATTATCATGAAACCTTCTCTCCAGTATCAAAGAAGGATTCATTTAGAATAATCATGGCATTAGTAGCTCGCTTTGATCTAGAGCTACATCAAATGAATGTGAAAACAGCATTTTTAAATGGGGATCTTGAAGAAGAGGTATACATGAAACAACCTGAAGGATTTGATGATAACAGTCAGAAGGCTTGCAAATTAAGGAAATCTATTTATGGGCTAAAACAAGCCTCCCGCCAATGGTATATCAAATTTCACAAAGTTATTACATCATATGGTTTTGTTGAGAACTTTGTTGATCAGTGCATATACCTTAAGGTCAGTGGGAGCAAAGTTATTTTCTTAGTCCTATATGTAGATGATATTTTGCTTGCAAGTAATGATTTAGGTTTGCTACAAGAAAGCAAACAGTTCCTCTCTCAAAACTTTGAAATGAAAGATTTGGGTGAAGCCTCATATGTCATTGGCATAAAGATTCACAGAGACAAAAATCAAAGAATATTGAGATTGTCTCAGAAGGCTTACATTGAAAAGGTTTTAGAGAGATTCAGAATGAAGAACTGTTCAACTTCTATAGCACCTATCATTAAAGGGGATAAATTCAGTAATAATCAGTGTCCCCAGAATGCATTGGAGCAAGAACAGATGAAAAGTATCCCATATGCATCTGCAGTTGGCAGCCTATTATATGCACAGGTCTGTACTAGACCTGATATTGCAATGGCAGTTGGAATGCTGGGTCGATATCAAAGCAACCCAGGATTGGAACATTGGAAAGTTGCAAAGAAAGTGATGCGGCATTTGCAAGGAACCAAGGACTACAGTCTGACATACAGACACACTGACCATTTTTCTGCGATAATCGTGCTGCCATTTTCTTCTCTAAGAATAACAAAAGTGGAAGCAGAAGTAAGCATATTGACATCAAGTACCTTCGTATGAGAGAGAACATTAAAAGGAATGAAGTATTCATTGAGCATATTAGTATTAAACTGATGATTGCGGATCCCATGACAAAAGGTTTACCGGTAAAGCAGTTTAAAAGTCATGTGGAGCATATGGGGCTCATTGATTCATTTTGTACTTAGTTCTTTCTATTCAGTCTATAGACATCATGTTATTTTAATAAAGTTTTGTGCACATTTATTACCTTATCCATGAGGATAAAATTAAGTTTGGACCTGAATGACTTATAGGAAGTTCGTTCATAAAGTACATTATCCATAAAGTACTCATATAGGAAGGTATTAGACATTGTGATACATGGAAGGGACGGCTTATCATATAAAAGCTTTACCGCCATGATTCGTGTGTAGTATTCCTTGAATGAGTGGGAGGATTCCATGAATGGTTGGAATAAATAAAGTATTGGCCATATAATAGAATTGAACACCATAAAGAATTTATGTGTCATAAGGGCCAAGTGGGAGAATGTAAGAAATTCCATTTAAAGTATGTCCCTTATGTCACATATATTGTTGTAATTATAAAATTACGGCGTTCAATAATTTATTCCAATTAAAGCTTTTTGTGTAAATCAAATATTATGAATTAAATTACTGATTTAATTCTTGTGGAACAAGTATTTGATTCCAATCAAATATTCTGAATTAAATTACTGATTTAATTCTTGTGGAACAAGTATTTGATTTCAATCACATATTCTGAATTAAATCACTGATTTAATTCTTGTGAAACAAGTATTTGATTTCATTAAAGATTTTATTTTTGTGGAATCAATTAGCTGTATTGATTTGATTTTATTCCTTGATGGGATGAATAATTAAGGTAACAGCTCTAATTGAGGGTCCCCTGACCTACCTATAAATAAGGCCTGTGTATTCCATCAATTGGCACTCACTGGTAAGCATAGGTCAGAAGAACCTCTCAATATTTTTTAGTTTTTAGTTTGGTTGTTGTGGAGTTGTTCTTCAAGTCACTTAAGCAAAGCAATGGACGGAGGTACATATATATTAAACCATTTCCGCTGCTAATGTTATTGTTAATTAGCATTTAATATATATTGAATTCTTACATTTTCTGCTTGATAGTGGTAGATTGAAAGATTCGTTTTCCCTTTGGAGGGTTGAATAAGTGAAAGAGAGCAAATATACAGGGTTGTTGCTTTTAGACTCAGATGTTAGAGATATGGTGGTTAGGGCAGTACAGGAATATTGAGATGTTGTCCATCAACTACACCTTTCATATAATAAAAAAGTCAGTTATATAAATTAATTTCCCATATGTTTATGCTTGTTCTTTTCTCCACACTAATAATCATTGTTGTTTCAGACAATTGTCACAGGAGCTACAAACGAAATACTTAGGTTTTGGAATGTTGTATTAAGGTTGACTTAAAGCGTTTTCTGACGAAAAGTGTTTTCAACTGAAAATACTCTCTCTAGTGTTTGGTTAACACTCCAAGAATCATCCAGAATACATTTCCTATTGTTTGTTATTTTCTATAAGATATACATAGAGAAACTAGATCAATCTAGTTTCTAGTTTCATTGACAATCTCATTCTTCCACCTCTTATATAAATTTTGCTGGTGAAATCATTTTATTGCTCAAAAGATGTTAAATGGTATCACTTGACCAAGATCATTTTCAATATTCGAGTTGGTGAATTTTGTTATGCAGTGATTGTGATGTTTTCTAGGTAAAAAAGATGTATATATCATGCAAGTTTTCTAGTTTGTTACTGGCCATCCTGTTTTCAGGGTTCCATTTTCAGTGCAAGGGAGCCATGTGCATACCAAATGAGACCATGGCTTATCTTATTAATTAGGATGAAGTGCTTATGTGAAGTAGAGGGGAAAAAAAATTGTACATTTTAAGTTGAGCTGAAACTTATTGCAATTTCAGGCGGCTTATGTTTAAAAAGGAGTTTTTTTTTTTGTTTTTTTTAATCAAATGCAGGAAAAGGTTACAAGGGAGAATCATTTCCACTCTTGATCCGAATGGAAGAGAGAATGAGAGATCCTATAGGAATGCTTCCGAACACAAGGTTAGAAGCGGCTCACTTAGCAAACCAATGTGCCCTAAAATTGGCACAATGTGACACTTTCAATGCCATACAACTTTGAAAAGAAGAGAAAATAAGAGAGATATCCTCCACAACACTAGAGAAGTTCCAATCTCTAAACACCAAGGGGTTATTAATGGCAGTTATGTGGGATTTATGAAGAATGGGGCAAGATGGGTTGGTGGAGAACACCCACATCAAACTTGCTGGTAAGAAATGCCAAGTCAGTATCTTATTTTTGTTAGGTCTTCCATTTATGAGTTGCCTTAATGAACGCATGCTAATTCAACAGATAATGCAAAATGCAATCTTAACTTTTTTTTTTTTTTTAGTATTAATTAAGCACCTGGACAGTTCCATATTGTTAGACAAGTTGAATCTTTCGAATATATATCATTGTGGGTGGTAGTCTTTAGGCGATTTAATCTCTATATGCCGGTTAATTAAAAAGTTGCATTAATTATCAGTTTGCTGCCATGTTCTGACTTAATTATTATAAGTAAAAGCTTAACACTTATATTGCCTTCTTAATCAGATACATGAGATATATATGACATAATTAATGATAACCCTTTTTTTTTTTAAAAGGTTTCTTGTCAGCAGCAGAACTTCCTTGTGGACATAAAAGGAGTCAAAGGACCTACATTAGCATTTTTGCCAGTGCTAGCGTTTGAAGGAGGAACAAGGAAAAACATACCAAGCTTGATGTGTATGATTGTAACCGTTAAGGGAGAAAAGCGTATAAACTCAAATATGTTTTTTCCCTGTTGAACTTGTTCCACGAAAGGTTATTGCATGCAAATGTGTTTGATTGTTCCGTGCCCAATACTCAGCGACAGTGAAATTTGTTCATATTGGAACTTATCTAAAGAATATTGGTGTTTTTGAATCTTTTTCTTACTTGTATATATCCCTTCATTAAGGTTGAGTATGCAAGCCCCTTGTGACATTGTATGTATTTGATTATCTTTTGTGAATAGAATTTTTGTCTTCATTTCTAATAGTTGCTGAAGCCCACAAAGACATAATTGATATATATATAAAAGCAGCATTTACCATTAGCGACGGCATTCATTAGCAACGACATAGTATAGTCGTTGCTAATGATATTAGCGACGACAATGTCATTGCTGATGTGTATCGTCATTAGCAACGACATAAAATTGTCGTCCTTGATGATGTGGTAATAGCGACGACAAGCCATCTCATGGGAGATTGTGAGGTATTTAAGTGACCACTTTTTGCGTCATCAGTGACTACAATTGTCGTCGTTAGTGATTACTAATCAGCGATGACTATGACTGTTGTCGCTAATGAGTCTTTAACAATGGAGTATCAGCAACAACTGTAGTGACGATAGTTTTGGTCGCTAATAGTCATTAGCGACCACTTTAAGGTCGTTAGCGACGACGTTTGAGTCGTCGCTAAAGACGGCTTTTCTTGTTGATTTGGGCCTTAGGAAACAAAGAAATGTTGCACTTTTTAATTTTTAATTTTTTTTTTTTTAAAGGTTAGTTCTCAAATATTGTGTCACCATCATATCTCATGAGTTGGTGACACATTTTTAACAATAATAAATCTCATGAGATGAAAACACATTATTTGATAATTAACTTTAAAAAAAAAAAAAAAAAAAATTAAAAAGTGTAACGTTTCTGTTAATAATCCTAGCCAGGTCGATCCGTTGTCTAAAAATTTAGAAAGTGCTTCTGTCCAAAAATATCTAACTGATCCATCATGCAGTACTTCATTTGACTAATTGGCACTTCCATTTCCAAAATATCTCTTCATTTCAAAAATATTAAGTTCATGCAGAAAAGACAATAAGGTATTATATTGTTTCTGTTACTTCAATATTTCAAACATATCTGAGAAAACTCTCGAACACTGCTAGCATCGCAAGTTTAGGATAACATTTAACCAACCCTACAATGATTAAAAGTAAATTCAGAAAGAGAGAATAACGGTTAAAAAAAAAAAGACCCTAGTCCCTCAAAGAAGCAAATAGAGAATAACTCTCAAAGAGTGAAATTTTATTGTTACTCCAAAACTAATTGCAAAATAATAGACATGCCTTTATAAAAAATGGAATAGCCCTAAAGTTGGAGATAAAAGAAAATGGAAAAGTCTGTATATTCTTTAAACTATCACCCAATTGACAATGTTTCAAAAAACTACAAAAATTACCAATATCCCCCTCTAGGCTAACAAAAAAACAAAGCTATTCGGGCTATTCCATCTAAAAAAGGAAAAAACTATTCGGGCAACAAAACATATCTTTCAATATTAGGAAAACGAAATGCTTACTTACTCCCACCATATTTTTTATTTTTTAAGTCACTGTCATTTTGTTTTTAACATGTGATTCATGTTTAGAGAATCCTAGAAATATGCTAATTAAAGCTATTTCTATAAATTACCTGACCAGCTAAACCCTTTCTCTCATACTAGCTAGCCACCTTAAAGTGTCACGTTAACGACACCTTCAAATTTTAGGAAAAGAAAATGTCTCTCCAGGTTTCAGCAGTAGCTGCTCAAATATCCCTAAATCCAATGTCAAAAACTAATCGTCGCACAGGCAATTTTCCGCCTAGTATTTGGGGTGACCGTTTCCTCAAATATGCTTCTGAGTTGGTAAAAATAATTGCATATAATATTTTTTTAAGTTTTAATATTTCATATAATAATTTGTTTTCTTCAATCTGCTCGTATAGGAAAGTGATAATGAGAAAAATAAATCAACAAATTCAGGAATTGAAGGAAAAAGTGAGGACGATGCTAATGGCTCCAAGTGAAGAGTCTTCACTAAAACTGAACTTGATTGATGCAATTCAGCGCTTAGGCGTGTCTTACCATTTTGAAAATGAGATTCAAGAAATTTTGCAACAATTGCACAAGAGTACTCTTCATGACTCTCATGACCATGAAGATGATGATGATGACGACCTTTACACTGTTGCTCTTCGGTTTCGGTTACAGCTGAGACAACATGGTTATAATATTTCGTCTGGTACGTTTTTTTTCTCCTGCGCACGTGCTTGTTTCTTTTTATTTGTTTTTTTCCCTATGAATAAGAATCTTATTAAGAAGCAAACTCGAAGAAAACAACAAATTGGGTGTCTAACTCATTCCATGTGTTTGCATGGTGAAACAGACGAGTTCGCCAAGTTCAAGGACAACAAAGGGAATTTCAAGGAATCGCTTATCAATGATGCGCAAGGAATGTTAAGCTTGTACGAAGCCGCACATCTCAGAGTGCATGGGGAAGATATGCTTGACGAAGCACTTGTCTTCACTGCCACACATCTTAAGTCAGTAGGATCCCACTTGAGCCCTCCTCTTGCAGCACAAGTAAGCCATGTCTTAAAGCAGCCAATTCGCAAAGGAATGCCAAGGTTGGAGGCAACTCATTACTTTTCTATCTACCAACAAGAAGCTTCACATAATAAAGTCCTTCTTACCTTCGCAAAGTTGGATTTCAACATATTGCAGAAATTGCACCAGAAAGAACTTTTTGAAATTTCAAGGTTAGTTATTCAACCATGTTAAGTGTGAGTAGCTTGTACATAATTTTAGGTTGACAGTATGATTATGCTAAATTATATTTATATATAGGTGGTGGACAGACTTAAACTTTTCAAAGGAGCTACCCTTTGCAAGAGACAGAGTGGTTGAGTGCTACTTCTGGATAGTGGGAGTGTACTTTGAGCCCGAATATCTTCTTGCTAAAAGGATTCTAACCAAAGTGCTAGCCATGACCTCTGTTATTGATGACATTTATGATGTGTACGGGGCACTTGAAGAACTTGAGCTCTTTACTGAAGCAATCGAGAGGTTAAAATTTACACACTTTCTCATTTTAATTAGCTATTTTTTTAATCAAATTCACATGTCATTAATTACCATTGCTTTATTCTTCTCATTATTATATTAATTGGAAAATTCAATTCATAGAATTTACCCACTTTACAGGTGGGATATTGGTGCCATAGATCAACTTCCGGAGTACATGAAAGTGTGTTACCGGGCACTTCTAGACGTTTACTGTGAAATGGATCAAAAAGTAGGTGAAGAAAGATCATACCGTGTTAGATATGTAAGAGAAGCAGTAAGCACCACCACACATACAAATTTACAAGATTTTTCGCTCCCTAAGCAAAATTGTCACCCTGAGAAAAAAAAAAAAATAGAAAGCAAGAAAATGTTTACTATACGTGTTATAATATTAATCTGATTGTACTTGCTTGCTTGTCTCAGATGAAGAATCAAATTAGAGCCTACCTCCATGAAGCCAAATGGTTCTACTAGAACCACATACCGACAATGGATGAGTATATGAGCATTGCACTAGTTACCTCTACGCACAAGATGTTAGCAACCACATCCTTGGTTGGGATGGGAGACATTATTACAAAAGATGTCTTCGAGTGGTTGTTTAGCGACCCTAAAGTGTTAAGAGCTTCAACAGTGATTTGCCGACTCATGGACGACATTGTGACACATGAGGTATTATGTTTTTTTTTTTTTTTTTTTTTTTTGACATGTCAGCACAAGAGAGGGAGAGAGATTCGAACTAGTGACCTCCACTTCATTAGGCGTAATCCCAGTCGATTGAACTACCACTTGGAGACGGTATTATGTTATTTCTGTGTAATAATAATTGTAAGCTTAAACTCATCAATTCAGTTACTTTAATGTTTCAAACATGTGATACTCTTCTGACATAAAGATTTGATTTTTGTAGGTCGAGCAAAAGAGAGGGCACCCTGCTTCGCCTATTGAATGTTACATGGCACAACATGGTGCTACAGAAGAAGAAGCACTCGATGAACTCCGAAAAGAAATTACAAATGCCTGGAAGGATATAAACGAAGAGTGCCTCTATCAAACCATTGTCCCATGCCCGTTGTGACCCGAATTCTCAACCTTACACGTGTGATTGATGTCGTATATAAGGATGAAGATGGGTACACGCTTGCTGAAATTGTGCTCAAAGATTTTGTTGCTTCCTTGTTCGTTGATCCTGTGTCTTTATAAGCATGGATGATGGACCCCAGCGTGCTGGGTTGTGAAGGCAAGCATTTAATACGTATACATATTCAGCAGAAGGATAAAAGAAATATAATGAGTTGAATAATAAGGAAACACGCAGCTGATGCTGCAGTGGCACTTGTGTTGGTGTTTTATTTATGCATGTGTTTTTTTTTTTAGTTTTTCTCTCCAATTAATAAGGATTGGGTTTTTCCCTTTCCCATTATGGATTGGGTTTTCCTTTTCCATTTAGGACTTGTTTTGTTTACTTTTTCCTTCTCAAATTATGGGTGTATCTTAGTCTATATAAAGGATTCACACTCAATGGAATGATCAGAATCTGAAGTTATAAAATTTCAGTTCTCTCTTTTGTGGTTGAAACTTGAAAATTTATGTTGTCTCTACCTAGATCGTGTCTAGATCTACCTAGATTTCGCCCATGCACCTCCGTCCATCCTTCTGCCACCGCATGTGGGTCTCATCCGCCACCCCATCGCCACTCCTCATGGCCAATGCAACTGCTATTTGAATTTTTATTTCTATTATGTTGTTTGTTTCTATTTTTATTTTTATTGCAGTTTGTGAGTTTTAGTCTCCTTGTCTCCATGTGGTTTTATCTTATGGTGGAGACTTTTGTAACCAAAGTTCGTTCTTCCTCTTCGACGGATCTTGATTGGAAATCAGTGTCTCTCTTTCAACAGCTTCCTTCGAGTGATTTTTCCAGCGTTTAAGCGGGTTAACTTTTTGGCTTGCTTTAGAAATTGTAGTATGCGGCCAACTTCTTTGCTTTTTGCCCAAGATACAGAAGACTAAACCATTTTTTGGCCCATTTCCTATTTATTGTTATTATGTTAGCATTGTTTTTCCATTTAAGTTTGTTGTTTTGGAGCCCACTCCCTCTTGTTTTTTGATCCCATGTAACCCATGCCAATTTGATTGGAAAAAGAAAAAAATAAAAAGGGTAACATGCTCTATTTCATTGATGAAGAATGAAAGTTGGAGATTATTTTTTAAAAAAAAATATAGAAATCATGCCTATTTTTATAAAAGTAATATTAGAAATCACATTTTTATTCTATAATGTTGGTATATATGACCGTTCAAACTAACCATTGGATCAATAATTGTTAAAAAAAAAATGAAAGATTTAATTGAAACTGCCACATCAGTATTGTGAGATAAAAATATAGAATATAGCATTACTTTTGTTATGCAAATTTATTTAACTTGCAAGTGCACGAATCGTTTGTAATTTAATAGATTGTAAGTGCGAGGTCGAACCCACATGTGGAATTGTGTTTTTTAAAGAACAACTTATATTTAAACTAATTTTATCCCAATCTAGTTCCAAAAAAGATTTGAATTTGGGGTTTTGAAAAAAGACTCAACATAACCTAAATAAAATGAACAAAAGATAAAAGTACTAAGGTTTAGGAATCCGCACTCACCAAATCACAGCAACATGTTCAATGTTCATCAATATTATCCAAAGTTCTCACAATAAAATCTTATGTATGTTTTACTTTATTTCAACAGTTAATCAAAACTATCATATGTATCCATTCATTGCACAAATAACAAAAGGAATCCAATATCAATTGAATCATCATATGTATCTGTAAATCACAAAAAATATCCAATTTTAATTGAAACACCTAATGTATCTGTAAAACAAAACACAAAGGATATCCAATTTTTTAAGCAAATAAAATCAAGCAATCAATTGTATTGAATTATCTCAAATCATCAAGTGTATCATTGAATCACAAAAGATATCCAAGAATCATTCAATCAAATTGAAAAGAAGTAAAATAATTGAAATATTAAACCCAATAAAATCGAATAAATAAAGACTTACATAAAAACAATGTTGTTCTTCATCGGTGAGGCTTCATCCCCAGTTGAGAATTTAGCTTCACATAAAAATAAAACCTAAACCTAAACCTAAAGAGAAAAACTGTAGAATTTTACTCTCTGGGATTCTATGTCTTTTCTTGAATGCAAAGAGATCTATTTATAGGCTTAGAAAAATTCCTAAAAACCCTAGTAAACCTAGATAATTCGGAGGTCTTGTCTCCCAGTCCAAATAGAAGTTTAAAATTGGAATAGGATTCTTCCAGATTTGTATCCTTTTATTGCGGGACAATTGATATAGTAAACATCCGAATTATGAAAATCCTATTTTACAATGAATTGTAGTATTTTGAGTTAGCTTTCCAATTCCACTAGAATCATCTTAATCCGATATTTTAGCGAAAAATTATGGTCAAAATACTGAAACATATACAGAATCTGATTTTGAATCTAATCCGATTTTGACTCTGATTAGAGAAATTTCGATTTAATCCCCTCCTTGATTGACTTAAACTTAATCATATCATCTAGGTCTTCTCAAAGTGTGATTTTTTCTAAACTTTATATTTTTCTTTTTAAAGCTGCAGTTTTTCTGCTTTTTTCTTCCCTCCCAATGCAACAAAATAGAGCGTTATAATTTTAAAATGATAAATACTATTTAATTAATTACTATATAACTATTATATAATTGAAATGGCATGACAATAAAAATAATAATAATAATAATAATAATATAAAGACTAACTGACACGTCAGTCCAGTTGCACATCTACATTAGTTGTTTAAGATTGGCAAAGTAGTTCTTAAGCCACTGATCGTGGAAAAAATGAGTTTGGTTTCTATCTTCACAAGTGCCGTGTAGGCCACTAACTAAAAGATCCCCGGAACATTCCTGTCTTCACAAGTGCCAAAGACTATTTTAACCCATACCAGTCAACTTCCAATCTTACCCCAAATCCAACGGCTCTAACATACTCTACGTGTCCAACCCTAATCTCCAATCAAATCGTAGGCCTCATCGCTCTCCACGTGTCCATAAACCGTAAGGCAACACTCTCCACAAGTATATACGCAAACAGCTTCACTTCTCCATACGAAGCGCGACAGAAAACCTCTTAATAGCCCCAAAACAGATTCCCAGATATGCCCGCCACGAGAGCATCAGATCAAAGTGACCGGAGCTCCGATCTCCGGTCACCGCTGATAGAATCGGGAAAGGAATCCGATCCCAAATCGGAACCCCAGAAGATCTGCATCGACGACATGCTGCAGAGGCACTGCGGCGAGTTCGGGCCGTGGCAGCTGAAGCACTTCGTGCTGACGAGCCTGGCTTGGGCTCTGGAGGCCTTCCATACCATGGTCATGATCTTCGCCGACCGCGAACCGGCTTGGAGGTGCACGACCTTGTCGGGCTGCGACGCCACTGCCAGAAGCGTCTGTGGGCTCGAACCGGGCTCGTGGGAGTGGGCCGGTGGCTCGGGAAGCTCGACAGTGGCGGAGTGGGCGTTGGTTTGTGGAGAGAAGTACAAGGTTGGGCTTGTCCAGGCCTTGTTTTTTTGCGGCTGCATGATAGGTCACTTTCTCTACTTCTCTCTCTCTTTCTTTCTTTCTCTCATCCATTAATAATTTTTGAATTTTTTTTATTAATTTATTAATGGATTATCCCCTTTTTGGACCAACAATGTTGGATTTGAGGAACTAATTACACACTTTGTTTTGTGTTGATGTTATTGGAAAAGATAATATAAAGAAGGACATGCCAGAAAGGGTATAGGTTGTCGTGTTATAATAACTATTACTTATGTTTCTGTACGATATGTGAATTTGTGCATATAAACAATATAGGGAAATGGAAACTATGTAATAATTATATCACTTTCGCAAATTATGGTTAATGTTTGTTGTTGTTACTATATATGGTCAGAATGTTGTCAACAAAAAAAAAAGAATGGTGTTAGTGTTACACATCCAATTCTTATGCTGCTAAATTGAGTGGTAAAATACCATGCACGTTGTTTATTAGGTGAAAGAGTCAGAATCATAGGCAGATTTTTTTTACCTTCCTGAAAATTAGGGAGACAAACTGATTCATTTCAATTTACGGCATTTTTTGGTGGCCTTTCGTTCTTTTTTTATTCTCCTTAGAAACTTTCCTTCTTAATATATAAGATGCCCACCATTAGTTTCTAATCTTTTTTTTTTTTTTAATTTCATGTTAAGTTCTCCCTACGTGTCAAATATTGTTGACTATAGTTTTATGTGATCCAACATGTCATTTCTTTATTCATATTCGTCTCTTTTTTAGATTATTTTTTAAAAAATAAATAAATAAATAAAAGATGAAAAAAATAACATTAATTTGTTCTATCCGAAAATTGTTGGTTATTATAAAGTTTAATTTCTGTGCCATCTTGTCCGTTTCAGTATTTTGCTTTGATTCCCCCTCTCTCTGCTTATGTGGATTGTGATAGAATGATCGATATATATCCTTCGTTACATTTAATAGTAATAATAAGGATACCGACAACAGCAAAATTAGTAAATTAGAAAGAGAAAAACAAATGGGTTTGACGGACACGTCACGTTTAGGAGACTACGGAAAGTGATAAGCGTGACTAAGAAAAAACAAAAAATAAAAAATAAAAAATGGCAGTTCTTATGGATGGATAAAGCTAAAACTTTAAGCTTTATTTATTTATTTATTTATTTATTTTGTCGATTTTGTGAGATGTGTCTTTTTCCTAAAGCCGAGGTATCACCTAAGCCACCTGTAGATCTCAGATTCCTCCAGTTCTGCTGCATAATTGGATATATATATATATATATACTTTCTTGAACTTCATTAATTGTATGCATTTAAAAATTTCTAAACGCCTTTTTGTAACTACGGATTTGGATTAATTGAAATTTTAGATCTAAGTCGTTTATTTTTTATTTAAGGATCATTGTTCTGTCACGTGTTCCATTACTAATAAAATAATAAATATTTATTATTTTATTAGTAGTGAATCACGTGGCAGAATAATAATCATTGAATAAAAAATAAACGATGTAAATCTCGATCTTGGAGCAACCTTCCTCTATGACTTGTAAGATCAAAATTATAGCGTCAAACATAAAAATGTGCAGAAATTGGAATTTCATGTTTTCCTGCTCATTTCAAGGCTATTCTAAATTAATGAAATGATTACTTGAAAGGAAAAGCATGGAGGCAATGAATACGGAGATGTTGAAGTAAGATATTATTCTCTTTCTTTTTCCCTCCGAGTTTGGGAGATATCATTACATGGTCATGGTGTAGTACCATGTCAACTTTATCGGTTAATTTATGGCCTTATCGCTTATATAATACGCACATGCATGCCCTACTTCAACTTGTCATCATAACCCTCTTACTTAAAGTGACTAAACGAATAATTAATAGGCACGATGATACATTTTTTTAAGCTTAATTTTGTGCTAATCCTTTTGATAATAATTGAGGCTTATCTGCACAAACAATGTATATTTGTCAAGCTGAAATGAACCGACGAGTATCTAATTAATTATGTTTGATATGCATTTGTATCATTTTTTTTTTTTTAACATTTTTTTATGGGATAAAAATATATCTCAAATATAATTATCCGAAGATGATCATAATTCATATTTCTGCATGTATTTCATTTATTCATTAGTCACCCCAAGATATATTAGCACAAGATTTCTAATTAGTTCTTGAATTTGTAATACTTCGGTTTCATATTAGAAAAAGATTAGTAATTCACATAGAGTGAATAGTTTATAAAAAAGATACTCATAGATGTTAAATCTTATATTTTTATAAATGATTATAGTAAAGCTCCAATTGACTAGTACTTTTCGGTGATAACGTATATGTAGTTAGCGTTTTTTCTTAGGTCATTATAATGATACTAGAGCCACCTAATAACGCCTGATCATATGGTTTATAAAGATAGTCATGAGTACTAAAATCTTATATTACTTAATTATTAGATGAAACTGAACTTTATAATCAATTCTAAAAAAAACTCCAAACTAATTAGTCCTTTTATCTCTTATTTTATCGGTAATCATCATTTAAATAATACAAATGACTCTATTTTGTTCCTTGTCGTCCCAAATGGAGATGTTTATGATAATATCACTAACATTTGGTGTCTTCGATTTTCAGGTGCCGGGATATTTGGGCATCTTTCGGACTCCTTCCTGGGAAGAAAAGGCTCTCTAACAGTAGTTTGCATCTTAAACGCCATCTTCGGTTGCTTGACGGCATTTTCCCCGGACTACTGGACATACGTCGTACTCCGCCTCCTAACCGGTTTCAGCACAGGCGGCGTCGGCCTTTGCGCTTTCGTCCTAGCCACCGAACCCGTCGGACCCACTAAGCGTGGGGCTGCCGGAATGTCCACATTCTACTTCTTCTCAACCGGAATCGCTTTGCTCTCCGGCACAGCCTACGTTTTCCGATCATGGCGCACTCTATACATTGCTTCCTCCATTCCCTCCCTTCTCTTCCTCGTCGCCGTCCTCCCTTTCATCTCCGAGTCTCCGAGATGGTACCTCGTTCGAGGAAAAGTAAAGGAGGCGATGAATCTCATGCACTCCATCGCTAAATCCAACGGAAAAAACATTCCCGATGGTGTTATGTTGGCGCTAGACGATGAAGCAAATAACTGTTCAAGCTATGACGAATTAGAAACCAAAGAAGCAATCAGTGGGTCTCTAGTAGATGTTGTTCGGTTAAAAATCACTCGGATCCGTCTGTTTCTCGTCGTCGCCATTAATTTCTTGTGCTCGGTTGTGTATTACGGTCTTAGCCTTAACGTTGTCAACCTTGAAACAAATCTGTACCTCAACGTGCTCCTCAACGCGGTGGCGGAAATGCCAGCTTTCACAATCACGGCGGTTTTGCTGGACAGGTTTGGGAGGAGGCCATTGACAATAGGGACGTTATGGTTTAGTGGGGTTTTCTGTCTTTTGGGGAGCTTGGTGGGAAACGTGGGGATGTGGAAGGTGGTGAGGATGGTTTGTGGGCTTTTGGGGATCTTCGGGATGGCTGGGACTTACAACTTGCTGTTTATATACGCGGCGGAACTGTTTCCGACGGTGGTTAGAAACGCGGCGCTAGGATGTGCAACACAGGCGGCGCAAATGGGGGCGATATTGGCACCGTTTGTGGTGGTTTTGGGTGGTGGGTTGCCGTTTCTGGTGTTCGGAGTTTGTGGTACTGTGGGAGGGATACTTGCGTTTTACTTGCCGGAGACGTTAAATAAACCTTTGTATGACACTATGGAAGGAATGGAGGATAAGGAAAGCGCCAATTGCACAACTGTTTGATGATGTTTACTCTTTCTTTTCTTTCTTTTCCTTCAATTCTCTGCTTTTACGGGATTAAGCATGTATGTCTCTCTTAACCGCAGGTTTATCTTCTTGGTGTGTGTGTGTAATATCTTGTGTTTCCCGCACCCAACTATTGATCACCGATTGAGTCTCTGATTAAAATCGCCTAAAATTCGTAAATTTCATTTAAGCATCTAAAATAAGTCATTTTATAAAATTTAATAAGAAAGCTACTTTATTAAATTTTTGTCTCTTAGTAGCATCCTCATTAAATTTTAAAATATGGCTTATTTTAAACGCTTAGATGAAATAGAGGATTGAGATTTATGAATTTGAAAATCTCAAATTTAAGGAGAATTTTAGTTGATCTAAAATTAACATCCTATAATTAGGGGTGGCAAAGCGTTCGCATATCGAGCTATATTGAAATACGAGTAACTATATAGGTTAATTATAACTCGACGTCGTTCAATCTTAACATGCTAATTTTGTTTTGAATTTGTGAATTGTATCAAAAATTGTCGGTACTAATATCGTGTGTCAAGTTCGGATTGTGTCAAGATATGGGTATAAAATTAAACAGGTTAGACTCTTCAATTTTAATCCACTAATTTTATATTAAGTTCAAATTAAATTTGTGGGTTGTGTTAAAAATTATCAGCCTTAATCATAATGTCTAATGCATGGTAATGCGTAGCCGCAATTAATTCATGTCCCAACCTGCTAAACAACAAAAATCAAGAGTAGCTTGGAACAAAAGAGCCTTTTGTCCCTTTTGTTGGTTTTCTTTTCCCCTTCTTCTATTTTTCAAATTCAAACGGCAATAACATGAGAACGAGGATATATATATATAGTACAAACTCTTATAATCTTATTTACTGCTCTCTCATCAGTCATCACCATCTTCAGAAATCAGAACTCCGGTCACCAATGGCAGCTCATGCAGGTGATGAATAATTGTGAAGATAGTAATTCACTTTAGCATTCAAAATAGCCACAGTACTCCTTGAATCATTTATCCTGGAAAAAGAGATACAAATTAAAAATCATTTAATCAGATTCCTAAAACTACTAAAATGCATTAGAAATATATGTAATGCATATCAAATTATATATATATACTCCATACAATTATATATAAACACAAATGTTGGCCATGTTGAACTGGGCCGAGGTACCACAACCTTAGACATTACCTGCTCTGTCTGTCTGTGCTTTCATCATCATCATCATCGCAGTGGCTAATTACCAGCAAAAATTATAATCGTAAAACGGATCAAACACGTGATTCAATACCTACTGCAGGTCAATGGTGGAGAAAACACGAAAGCATTTCTTTTATATCCCACTGGGGCCAAGGCCGAGCAACAACAACAATTAATTTTGTTTCATGTTTTAAAAAATATGACGTACACAAAAATATAAAGAAATTGAGCGTGATATGATATGATCACATTATTTATTACATCTCTGTCTTTGTTATTCGGGGGAGGCCAGGTTGTTCTGTTCCAACTTCCAATAGTTACTGCCGAGAGTGCAGCACTTAAATGTATATTGCACGACATTACAACTATGCAATTTGTTTGGATTACTACAATTTCTTTACAAGTTCAAGGCATCAAATTTTTATTTTTTATTTTTTGTTATAACTCCTTTACTATCTAAGGCCATAGTGAGTGGTCGGCCACTCTTTCTAGTCAATTTTGGAGATAGTTGGGCTGTCGGTTGGCTAATTATGGGTGTAGCCGAACCACCCCGTGGATATGAGCGTATACTAAACTTCTCATATAGCTGTAGAATATATAGTTCAACTACCATTTTCAATTGTTGAATACAAGGGTGGCCGGACCACTCCCAAGGTCATTGGGGGTTGTTGACTACCCTTTTGGTAGATTATGAGAATGGTTCACCCCAAAAAAATGGACCGTTGAGGTGGCCAAACTATGAACAACCTTGTCAATTTATTAAAATATATATATATAATAAAAGTTATAATACCCTAACATCACTCTTATTCTTAAAGCATATTTGAGATTGCGTTGAGAAATAGAGCTTTTAAAATCATGAATATTTTTATAGAAAAAGCTTCATTTCAAAAGTACATGTTGACCTTTATTTTTCAAAGCAAAAAGTGAAATAAGTTTTTTTTTTTTCGAGCTTTTTACCAAATAAATCTTTTTTTTTTTTTTGTAATGCATTAAAAATACTTTTAAAATTTCTTAACACAATTCCAAACAAGCTTGTAGAACACTTGCATCAGTTTCTCTAAAGTTTCTTTTTCTTTCCTAAATATAGGAAATTTTCCAACAAAAAAAAAAAAAAACATGTTGCAGACTTTCCCTTTCATTGGAGACTGTTTGAATTTTGTAAAAAAATGTGAAGGTACATTTGAAATTCACATTTTGTTAAAAATATATATTTTTATAGTATAGAGAAAGATAAATAAAGCTATCTTTATAAATTTAGATAAATAAATAAAAAGCTGCATTGAGTGCTCTAATAACATTAAGATCAGACATTACAACTCTGAATCATAGCTTGGCTGCAACACATTATTTCCTCTCGGCCAGTGGAAAAGCTTTTTAAATCTATATATACCCTACTATTATTTTTACTAATATTCAATTGTTATTTCACTATGCTAATAGGGCATAATAGTTATTGGGTTTTTCTTTTTTATATAATAAAATAAAAATTAGATATTAGTATGATATATAACATGAAATTTGCCAGTAGTGTAGAAGAACAAGACATATATTCGTATAGCAGAACCACAAGAAGCTTTAATTTAACAGAATTTCATTTCCAAAATTCACACTTACATCCATAATAATGATACAATTATTATGTTCACGCCCATCAGAACATGAATGGAGTCGGAGAAAATGCCGGAATAGCCACCGGAACGTGAGTTCGCCTGCCAAATCCACCACCGACAGATATTATAACCCATCCAACCACCAATCATAATAATCCATATATTCCTTAAATAAATAAATAAAAAAGAAAGAAAGAAAGAAGACAGAAAAACGGCATCATTTAGGCGGCAGTGGTTACCCGTAATCGTCGCTGTAGCTACTACGGACGTGAACTCGGACATGGGACCCAGCCTTCCTCTTGACAATCCTCGGAGACCCCTCAGATCCCACCGTCTGATTATCGACGGCTTTCTCTTTCTCCATCACCACCAACACCGCCTTGTCCTCGGAGATCGCGCACAGCGAAGGCTTCCACTCCGGTCCGGCCTCCGCGGGGCCCATCCGCCCCCGCCGTCTCCGCCCGTTCCTACGTGCCGGCCTCGACGGCTCAAGCCACCTTGTCTCGTCCTCCTCCGCCGCCGCTCCCGGGCGCGAGCAGCAGCCTGGGGACCCACAGCACCAGACGAATTCCAAGATGAACTTCATGATGCAGATGGTATCTGCTTTGCGGTATTTAGATGGGAAGAGGAGTTTTGAAACTGGGCTTGGAGTGGTGGGAAATCACGTGTGGTGCCATTGGCGGAGGAAGAGTGGAAGTTCCCTCATAATCTATTTTCTGTTTTGCTCCAAAAAAAAAAATCTATCTTCTGTTGCCGTGGAAGTTAGGAAGAAGAAGTACCAGTTTTATAGAGGTGACTTACTGTGAAAGGACGAGTTATGTCTTTATCCGGAAGGGAATAAGATTGCCCATGGTTTTCTGGTTTACTACGAGCGTATCCTCGGCTCAATGAATGGATTGGCGGCGGGCCCGGCGGTTTGATAGGGTGACAGCTCCGATTAATTATATATAACACGTATTTTGTTCCCGTCTTTTTATTGACGTATATTTCAATTTTCCCTTCTTTTTTTTTTTTTTTTTTTGGGTGTTAATGTGTTATAGCATTTTTTTTAGATAAATATAAATGTGAATCGTCCCACGTACTTGAGTAGTTGAATATGCTCTATGATTATGAAATTCTCTTCATGTATATTACTTTCTTACCTTAAATGAAAATGGAAGAAATTTGATTTCAAGTTCTTATGAGAATATTTAAAAAAATAATAATAATAAATAGAAAAATAGCAAGTCTCTTTATTGTTATTGGTATAAAGGAATAAAACAATTGAAAAATACAATTCCATTATGTTTGGTAATGGACCGTATTCGCAATCCCTTGAAACTACATTTGCAATGTAAGAAAATGAAATGCATTTTGGAAAATATATACATATATTTCCCCGACGCCCTTCGTTACAGTGCACCGATCGACACCCTTCGTTACAGTGCGTGTATGCTACACACACCACCGTCCTCTGTTGGATTGTTGCATGAATAGTGTTATTTTGTTGGTTTTTTAAAAAAAAAAAAAAAAAAAAAAAAAATTCTACTACTGTAGTTCTTTTACTCATCTATTAAAAAAAGAGTCAACAAATAAATTTGAAAGACATTGGGTAATTCTTGTGTAGAAAACATTAATGTAACAGTAATTAAACTCAATATTAACCGAATGAAAAAGCTATTGAGTGCTGATTTTTCGGTTTAAAAAATGATAAAAATAACTCAATTATTCATATAATTATAACAAGTAACATAAATTTTCATTTTCCATTTATATATGATTTGAATGAAGCACCAATATACTCTCTTTGACATGTTTTGCTCCATCACTAAAGAAATTCTATCATAGACTTCAAGTTTCAACCAATAAAACGTGCCGCCCCAACTACACAACAACCCAATTATAATACGTTATAGATTCTTTAGGTCTGCATTATACCATTTTGCAAACGTTCCACGAAAGAAATATAATCTTTTTATTCCAATTTCCTATATATATATATATATATTGTCATTTCATATGTAAGTTGACTTGGTGCATGTGTATGTATTTTGTATTATTGAGGAATTGTAAAATTGAGTATTTATTGTGTCCACACCCCTTTTTTTTTTTCTTTTTTTTTTAAAAATAAATTTTCTACAAATTAGATGGTAAGAATTACACACGTTACTTTTTAAAAGCAAACTCTTACAACCCAATTTATAAGAAACTCATATACCCTTTTTTGAGGGTAAAGAACAACCTCACAAAAGTGTGCAAGAATGGAAAGCTACTTTCTTTTTTCTATTCTTTTTTTTTAACTCAAAGCGGGAGAGGGTGGGTGGAAAGTCATAACCCCCTATGTGAGGTGGACGAGGGTGTAGCCACGCCCCCTCTCTCCCCAACCACCACCACTTTGTAATGGTAGAGTCACCCATTTACTGCATCCTTTTATGGGGTGAGGGTAGTGGTGCGACGGATCTTTATCTTTTTATTTTTTATTTTATTTTTAATATTAGTTTTGCCTAATTGCCTACATAGAAAGCTTCATTATGTGTATCTAAATATATATGTCACATTTCTATTGATCTGACATGGACAATATAGCAAGTGAAAGGTTTTATGTTAAAGATTGGATAGAAAATATGACTGATGACATATTTATCAATTATCACTCGAGCAAAATTGGGGATCTTAATTGTCAAAAGTAGAAATTCATGTCCTTACATGTCACAAGGGCAAAACTCAAGAAGAAGCTATAGAATAATTTCTCAAAAAAAAAAAAAAAAAAAAATAGTAACAAAAGGAAGGGGAAAGAGGAGAGGAGGATTCAAACTAATAATTTTCGTTTCTTGAAGTGTAATTCCTAACCAATTAAATTACCCATTGGAAACTAACTAATAGTAGAGTTAGGTTAACAAAGTGGGTGTGTGGGATTAGCATGGAGTATCACCTATGCTTTTACATCTTTAAAATAAAAATAAGCCTATTAATAGGATTTATTATGTGGGCCTTAAGTATCTTTCGGGACCTAGATTTGAAAGCATATATATATATATATATATATATATTCGAGTCAAGTTTATCTCTTAACACTCTACAATAGCCCTAAACGTGCCTATAAAACAATCCAAAATTATAAAGCAAACTCTTATTATATTCCATTTTAGTGGCCCTTTACCTATACATATGTGTGTGTGTGAAGATAAGTTGCGAGTGTGGTTAAAATAGGTGCTAATAAGCAACTTAGATGAGGCGTTTTGTCAAGTTTAAGAAAATTAAAATAATCTTGCTGATCTTTTTTTTTTTTTTTTTTTTTGGGTGATGGGCAATCTACTCAACCACCTAATCATTAAAATTTCAAATCCAAATTAATTACCAAAACTTTCCTACTTGTCCTTATATCGGTCCATGTGTATTGCATGGAAAACAATCATTTGGGTCAGCTGATCCTTTCACTCACGTCATCAGTTTTAACATCGATCTATTATCTTTTTTTCAAAATGTTAATAAAAGTCTTGATTAAAAAAATTTTCTAAAATATTAAGAAAATAATAAGTAGACTTAAGGCCTCGTTTGGTTCATAAAATGTCTAGTTTATTGGAAAATGAATAGCTACTATTAAGAATAGAAGAATGTAAAATATAATAGTTATTCATATTCCTTAGTTTGGTAATAACACACATGCAAAAATTAGAATTGAATCAAAATTACGAAAAATCCATATAGTTAAACCTGATATAAAATGGGTGGCCGACCACCCATTGGTTTCGACGACCTGCAAGATGGCCACAACCACCCTAGAGGAGTTCTGAGGGTGGCCGCAGCCACCCCCGAAGCAAATTTGGGGTGGCTAAAATGCGACGAGGGTGGTTGCACCACTCCCAAACGGCAAAAAGGGTGGTCCACCGAGGCGTCTGGGGGTGGTGTGACCACCCCCGACCTCTTCTGTGGGTGGCCAACCGCCCCAATGGGTGGTCAAGCCACTCACTTTATTTTTCATATATTTTATTTTGTTTTAAGTTTAAAATAAAATAAAATAAATTATAGGGTATTTTTGAAAAATGTATTTCATTCATGAAGGATTAGTAGTTTAATGGGAATAAACTATTTTCAAGAATAGTGTGTTACCAAACAACGAAATAGCTATACCCAAGATTAACTAATCAATTCCAAGGGTTTATTCCGCAAACCAAAGGTTGATTCATTGGATTGACTTTTATGCAACACTTGCATAATAAAGTTGATTATATATATAAATATATAATATATGAGATTTATGACAAACTTTTTGAGCCTTGGCAAGCATACATGCATTTGCGGAAAAAGAAAATAAAATTGGTAATGATTTTAGCAGGATTCAAGCAAATTAACAATTGATTTTCATTTTTTTTTTTTTCAAAAATGTTAAGTTTTAAATTAAAAGAGGCATGAAAAGGTCCACAACGTTACATGGATGGAGACTTGAGCAATGTCATTTGAGGCTTTTATCGGAACACATATTTTTGATTGTTGGACACCCACTTACTCAATACTCAATTATTTGCTCATAAAACTCCATAATTGCCAAACCTAATCTTAGAGTTGTTTGTTACTGTAAAGAAAGAAATTTGACTTTTTTTTTCTTTTTTTTTTTTTTTGAGAAATAAAAAGAAGAGGGAGAGAAAGCTTTGCCAAACAAACTTGGCATAAACCGTGAAAATGAAACCTAGATTGGCATATTTGTTTTAGGTTTTTTTTTTTTTTGGTTTTGTTTTTAATTTGTACGATACAAAGGTTAAAACATTTTTTTTTCTTTTTAACTAATATTTTGTGTTTTGAATAATTTATTAATGTATTTGTCGTGTATTTGATCGATTCATTTTCTTTATTAACAACATTTTAAGGCAAATACCCATGTTTATGCAGGTTGGACCACAAAATATAGAATAAACCTTGAATCCGAACCAAAGGCACATTTTATAGCCCCCACTCACAAACTAACACCTAAGCAAACAGGAAACAAATCCACAAAAATATCATACACCCACACATACTATATTTTGAGCTCAAAATGGCGGGTCACTCTAGACCCGCGGGTCTGGCCGTGAGTCACTTTCTCCGGTGCTGGAGTCAATTTTTCTAGCCTTTAGGGTGATAAAATCCCTAAAGAAATGGTTCACTTTCTACCTCTAAGTTTTAGTTTTGAATAAAAAAACGGGTTTTGAAACATTAGAAACAAGTTTTGATATTAGAATTGGGTTGTGAGGCATTAAAATCGGGTTGTGATCCGAGTCACGATGGTTTCAGGTGGGTCATGCCAGACCCATGGCGTCTTGGGTCCGACGAGACCCACGTCGTGGGTTTGGCCGGACCCAAGGTTGGGAGCAAGGGTGAGGGATTTTTGGTCTTTTTATTTTTTACTTTGATTTGCTATTTTTTTTCTTACTTTAGTTTTTTGCAATTTTCTTAAAATGATGATGTGTCAAATGGAGATTAAAAGCTGAAAAACAGCCCTTTTAAATATGGTCATGAACCAAGGGGCTCTCCAAAATATATTGAACTTATATTTTTCTGACACTAAATCTTGTGCCCTCTAGAAGACTCTCTATTAATACAACCTTTTTCTAAAAGGTGTACTTATTAACCAACTACCCAAATAAATTGACAGGACCAAAATCATAAGCGTCGAGTCAGAATGCTTGAACTGTCCAGAAACGTAGATGCATTTAATTTCATCCATCTAACTAAAATGATTTATTTGTCCCACTTTTAATTTAAAAATATCTACAGTTTAGTTACTTTCATTTTTTTCATTTTGCTTCAAAGGAAGGCAAAGTGCCCTTTCCTTATTGGCCCATTGGAAACATGATAAGCAGGGTATTGAATGGTTTTACGCCACTTGTAAAGTGCAATTAATGCCATGCCCTCACTATATACCATCACACAGGTAATGTTGGTTGACCAATATTTCTGTCCCTGTTCTAATTTAAAATGAAAAATACTAGTTCTATAGTTTTTTTTTTTTTTTTTTTTTTTTTTACTATTTGTTAATACGTATTAGTATATGATTTGAGGGTATTAAACTTTGTTATTTTGAGTGGCTAATTATATATTAACATATTAGCATGTTGTAAAAGAATTGTAGAGATCGAGCTGGTAGGTATATAAGATTACTTGCTCAATTCAAAATATGAAATAAAAGAAGGGGCATTGTAAGGCTGAGATGTTGGAGAATTATGCAAGAATAGGAATAAAAACAAAAACAAAACATTATGCAATCATACCACAAATTCGTTGGTTAATGTCTGAGAACCAGCTGACAAGTGTGATCTGATTTGTAGAATTCGGGTCCACCTGAACCTTCTTTTTGGGTGACTCCGTCCAAACCTAATGCATTAGGGTTCTTCAGATTCTTTGTGTTGGTGCAAGGGCAGTTAGGATATGGCCCATTGGCTGGACCTTTTGTTCAGCATCTTTAAGACATATGGCGTAAAATCTATTTTTAAAAAAAAGTTTTTTTTTTTTTTTTTTTTTTAATTTTTTATTAATTTAAAAGGTTATTTTGAGTATTTGGCATAGCATAAAATATTGGTCATCTTAAAAATATTTTTAGTTGACCAAGAAAAATAACCTTCAAATCTATGTAAACCATTTTCTACTCTTCTTTCACACCTCTAAGTAAACTATTGTAAGAGGCTCATTTGTGGAGCCTAACTGTTCGAGCAGGTCTCGGTCTGCCTGAACTTATAGTCAAGCAAGTGAACCTTACAAGGAACCCTCTCACAATTATATGTCTAAGTTGCAAGACAATTGCAGTGAATCTCAATCTCACCCTCTAAAGACCTTTTATTTTACTCTTCCTCAATAGCTCATTTTTGTCGTCTCTCTCATAGCTCCTTAAATTATATAAAAATATAGAAAATATTTAGTAATTTTCCATACAAGCCAAATACCAAAAAAAATATAACAATTGAGGCCTAAGTGCACTTTGAATCAGGTTGAATAAACATTAGCACTATATTTAGGGGTCGGAAGGGTAAAGAATAAGAGGGAGGTAGCAACAAGATGCAAAACCAGGATATTTTAAAAAGAGATGAATTTGGTGTAATTTTCTTGCACATTTTTTGTATCTCTTTGCAAGTCCATCATTAGATCTACAAGACCCATATACAAATCCCGATGATTCAATGGTAGATTTACACATCTTTGAATGAAAATAAACAAAAAATATGCAATAGAATGAAAGTAAACATTCTCTTATAATAAATAATTTGAGGGGAGCCAACAGTAAACTCTCCCCTTATTTAGTTGATGGAAAGAAGAGAACATGATAAATTACAATGTAATAAGTTGAGTCGTTGACAATTAAAAGAGATAAGTGGCAAAGATTTGCTTAGATACTGTTGAACTTTTAATACATTTGCAAATGGCAAAACGAAAATATATACAAATATTAAAACATAAATCCAAACAATTTCATTTATGATGCAAACATGATAATAGATTTCACCAGATCATTAACCATGAAGGTGGGCAAAATGTTTATAATTATAGCAAACTCTAATCTTGCACATGATAGTCACAACATATAACAATTTAAAAATCCATATATGTCTCAATTCAATCTTCTCAGTTCGCATATAAGGTTAAATCTCCCAGAGTCAAAAAAACTCCTAGGCCATAGAAGACAACCATGCTGCCACTTCAAAAAGACAGAGAACCCTATGATCCATAAATGCAGGCCAAGCCACTTCAATGGTTGACAAACTTGTTCCCTTTAATAAAGGAGTCACTGACGGCTATATGGAGGAGACGAGTTGTTCTCATATTGGCCAGGTGGTGGTCTGGGTCTTGCATATTCTGCAAATATAACCCAACCGTCCAGAAACTATACAGCACAAACAAAAAGAAATGAAGTAAATAGGGAGAAAAAAGAAAAAAAGAAAAACAAGGTTGAATAACATGGTGGCATGGACATTTCTTTTTAAATAAAGTAATAGAAATTGTTCTATATGAATCTTTTAGATATTTGAAGGCATGCTGCACCTTCAAAAATATAGTTCATCCTCGACAAGTTAACTAAAAGATCCCATGAACTTACATTGGTTATTGCCAGTTCAATAGGAAGTTGTAGCTGAAGATGGAAACATTTCTTAAAAGACCACCCTTTTTCATCGGGTGTTTATTTTGTGTCTCTGTGTGTATGTTTGTTGGTATAAATATTTGAAAAAAAGCTTTGTGCCATCCTAACGTAGAGCATGAAATGTCACACAAACATCTTTTATCTTCTCAAGGAGATGGAAGCAAAGTGAACGTGTCAACTCACCTGTCCATCCATGCCCTTTATACCTTTTTCAGCGCCTTCTAGAGTAGCATACTTCACAAAACCAAAGCCCTTAGAATATCCCGACTGCCTATCAGTCACCACCCTAGCTGTAAATAGCAAAAGATCAATGATTAATAGTCTGACGGTGATTACAAAACATAAAAACAAAATAAGAGGAGGATAACAAACCATTAACTACTTCACCAAACTGGGAAAAGGCTTCATGAAGTTTTTCTGTAGTGGTACGCTTACTAAGCCCTGACAATAGAGTAGACATAGAGCCTCATCAGTCTCATGGTCGCCACAAAAGGCAACTCATTCATCCCAAGCAAGCACATAATATTAAATGCTATGTCAATGAACTATCATCATACATAGATTATCCCAGCCACACATAAAAATAAATTCCAAAAAAAACAGAAGTGGAGTGTAAGATGACCAAGATTCCAAGTTTTAGCAGCAAACGTCCAATTATCACAAAAAACACAAGATATTCAAAAAAAAAAAAAAAAGTGATTGAACAAAACCCAGTGCCAGACTCCAATCTTCAATCATATTTGTTTAACAAGAGGATGGGACTCTGACCCATGTTTGATGATCGACTTCCATATACTAAAAGAAAACAGGGCTTTTTCGGCGTGGGCCATAATGTTTTAACTGTTAGAATCGTATTGTATGCAACGACCTACTACTTCCTGGATTAAAACAACAATTCTAATGAACATATATTACCAACATAACTAATTGATTTGATGCAACTGGTGACAAAACATTTTGATCTCATGATCTTAAGTGCAGACCCAGAAAAGAAATATGAAATCAAGTCTGCTTAAATAAGAGGTTAATATAATACAAAGAGATTCAATGAAGCTAGGTATCTCCAGCTCTTGTAAGAAGAAAAATGATTACAGGCATGTATATCATAAAAAAGAATTAGAAGAAAAAATTATAAAAATAAACCATTAACAGAATTCAAATACAATATAAAAGAAGTAAATAGAGACACCATGAATACAGAATACTTTAAAGAAAGAAAGAAGACAGAAACAAAGAACTGGAAAGACAGAAGGGTGTACATCATACAGTCTTAAATTAGATTGATGTAGTTTTATAGATCTTGCTCATCTTATAAAAATCACAACCCATAACACTGAACTCTATGAACGAGGACCAAATATACTGAGAGGGTGAACACAACTGGAGAGAAGCTAAATAAGATCGACTACAAATAGAAACAATCTATTTTGGAAGTCATAACCAAATCAAGCTTAAATTGTGTTATCACCCTCTTTGTAACCCTAGCAAAGTAACTTTCAGATAGAATAATTTCCTTTACACAATTTAGGAAAAATAAGCAAACAAAGAAATAAATGCATCCAATTTCAACCAAACTAAGCCAACAACGGATGGTCCACGACCGAATCTGACTCTTTCTAAGATCATCCAGTAATGTTGATTCCAAGCCCAGAAATTCTTTCCAGAATGATGACCTATGAGCTCAATATATTTCAATCAGGAATTCAATCACCAAACTCAATGGTCCAAGCATTAAGATAGGTTCACTTGTAGCCAACATATCTCATAGTCTGCAACAAAATAAAAGTGCAGCTTTCCCCAACATCCGAATACAGTAGTTAAGGTCCTGTGCCATCAACAAATACTTAACCTCTCATTGATTGAGTGTCACCTATAGTATTATCTACATAAGTAATACTAGAAGTCATTCCCGTGTCCTTCGTGTTCTTCTAAAACTGATGTGATTTTTAAAATCATCATTGAATCAAAATCCAATAGTGATTTATCACAAATCCAATGGTAATTTTAAAGCCACATCAATTTTGAAATGACATAAAGAAGACTTCTAGCATTACTCTATCCACATTGCTTAGCTACCATCTCGAAACATCGCTTGTCTAGTCGCCTAGTGTATAAGACATGGGTCAATATAACTTCTCACAAATTCCATTCCGGACCCAAAAAGCATTCTTTTACTCATATCAGGTACCTATCTACATGTGTGTCCAACAACCATTAATAAACGCATGTAATTGCTTCTAGTTTACCGCACATTCTAATCCTAAAGTTAAAGAAACCAAAACAACAGTGAGTTAATCATCCTAAACCATTACAGCTACAGTTAGACTAATACCAAATATATCTCCAAATACATGTTTGCGCGCGCGCTTCATTTCAACAATGACGAAAAATCGTACCCTCTACTGATTTATACTATAAGAATCACTGAGAACCCAAGATAATGAATAAGAAAAATAACAAGACCATTTAGTTGAATTAATCTCTAGGGGCTCTTCTTTTTCTCAAGTACCCAAGTAACAACGGTGACACGAAATGATGGTAAGCCAAAACACACCAAATGCATCATTTTCTTTCTTTTCCTAAATTTTCTCAGCATAAAAAACACAGCAGAGAAATGCTCCACAAGAAGTGAATCCCAAAACCCATTATCCTCAAACAACTAACACATCCCTGTAAGAAGGGTAATAGCTTGAAAAGAATTACAGAAAACCCAGAAGAGCAAAAGAATGATATGATAGAAACGAAGGGTATTATAAAATGGAAAGACAGAGTGAGAACGAGGAACGTGCCGGAGACGAAGAGGTTGGTGCTGGGCTCCCGCGTTTCGCGCTGCTGAGTAGCCGTGGCAGCCGACGGAGGAAAGTTGATGGCTGGATTTGAAGTCGTCGAGAACAAACGCCTCATGCCGCGAGGGGCAGCAGCCGCCGCCGCGGTTCTCAAAGCCATGGCCATGGGTTTTGCTAAAACCCTTGAAAGGTCTTAGACGAAAAATGGGGTTTTTCTAGAGCGAAGGGGGGAGACTGGAGAGAAAGAGGTAAAGAAGTGGGCTATTCCTTTATAAATAAATTAGGGAAATTGAGGGTACTTTGTGATTACCCAATGGGCCTCCATTTTGCTTGGTTTACTAATTTCGAAGGTTAGGGTCAATTTCTTCTCAGCCCAACTCCAATGGCCCTAGGCTGCTATATATGTAGAAGATTATAGTGTGTTTTTGTTTGACTTTTGTGTCCTATATATAATATATTGTTTATAGAAAACACAAGGCATACCCTTCTAAGAGGACCCGATGCCAACAGCCCAACAAAGCTGCTTACAAAGAAGAAACTACCCATCCAACTAATCATATGCATGCAGAGCCGTCACGCGTGAATAGTGATGTTTGAATAGTATTATTATTCACGCGAGTGATTATTCAAACATCACTCGCGTGAATAATAATACTATTCAAACATCACTATTCACGCACCACTATTTTATGAATAGTGATGTTTGAACAGTAAAAAAGTCGCATTTTGATATAGCGTGACTTAATGGGTTGCAGCGAAGAACATCAATAAATAGCGGATAAATACTTCTACATCTTAATTCTATCAATGATCTAAAAAATCTTCTTGACAAAAGCTAGATACTCATTAATCAAAATCAATAATAAACAACAACTGATAAATTAGATGCTATAAGCATGTATTTATAGCCCCAAGACTCATAAACCTAATAAAATATGGCATAAATACCCCCAAAACACTAAACCTAATAAAATAACGAAATATTGACTCTCAAAACCCTAATCCTACTAAAACAAGGAAATAAAGACGGAATAACCTAATTAAAATGCAGAAACAAAACATAATGACTCCGTGTACGATCGATCGTAGGCACAAGTGCGATCGATTGCACAACCAAAGGCCTGGTGCGCATAAGTTTTTGGAAGTGCGCTCGATCGCAAGTATGCGGGTGCTCAATCGCACTTCCAGGGACTTCGGCGATCTGCATCACATTTTAGTGACATTTTCTAAAAATATCACTATTCAAATGAGGAAATTTTTGTAGTGAGAAGAAATTGGCGAAGCCGAAAGTGTTTTCCCCTTCCTCTTGAAATGGCATCGTCACTGTGGGTTTTGGTTAAACGTTTACTCTAATGTTTTACCAAATCTTCCATGATGTTATTGTTACGGGTCAAGCACGAAGGATTTTCAGGATTAGATTTGAATAATTTAGAGACAATTAATATATATCAATATGTTATCACATTAGAAGTGATTTGAATATATAAGATTTGAGCTCGTGGAAAAGTTGAGACAAACGCTTGAATATGTGCAATCTAAAGTTCAAGCTTTTGCTAAAATTAAGCAAGTTTGCTCAGAAAAATAAAATAAAAAATTACGCACGTTTATTACATTTCTCATTAAAAATGTATAACACTACAAAATGCATTGTGCAAAAAGTTGATCCATAATACAAATACTCTATCAATTTTATATATATATATATATATATATATATATATATATATATATATATATAATAATCTGAATATGTTGTACATATTGTAGTTAAAGTAGAAAGCTATTTTTATCCAAATTAATATTATTGGCCTGGAAGTTGCCGGTTGTTGGAACAAGGTGGCTGTGTTTGAATTAAACCATGTTTTTCAAATTTCAACGTACATGGTAGTAGGTGGCTGTCTTGGATCCATCCTAAAAGTTTCCAACTTTTAAGGTAAACTATCCAATAATCCATGGATTTTGCGGGATTTTCCCGTAATCATTTTGTCAAGCATACTATATATTACCGCATACGTGCACGCAGGGAGAGTGGCATCACTTCTAAAGCAACCCGCAACCCATAACTATAACTATAGTTTATTATTCACATAAATTAAAAAATATATATATGTGTGTGTATATACAATTATTGGAATTAGCATTTGATTACCTTAAGCATCTAGAAAGTAACGTATTAATTAATAATTATATTATAAAACAAGATAGATATAAGAGGCCGCCTCACGAAATTAGTTGACTCGTCTATATTCACATGTCATCGACCACCATATTTATAATTATCACCAACTCTTTCCCTTTTTTGCTCTTCTGGTTTTTTGGCAGAGGCTTGCCTACACATTTGATGCACCAACAAATCCATCTTGATAAGATATGGATCGATCGAACTATCTAATCCTCTTTTCCTCGACTTCTTATTCTTTCTTTTTCATTAATTAGTTTTTTAGTGAAAGATACCCATCCAATCCTTATTTGTTTGTTTGCTTGCTTACATCAAATCAAATGTATTGTTAGAAAATATGTGGATGAAATTGGCTCCATTTGGTAAAGGATTGTGTATAAGATTTTTTTTTTTTTTTTTTTTTTAATAGTAATAAGAAATGATTCATATGATATAAAGTAGAAATAAATTTTGATTTTTTTGTAAGAAAAAAAATTAAAAAATAAAATAAAAGGTTATGCTTTATAGTGAATTTTTTGTTTGAGTGATACTAAAAAGTATTTGATATGATATAAAAAATAAAAATATTTTAAAGTCGACTTTTTAAAATTAATTGCGTAACAGAGCAACCCAAGCGTAAAATCACATCTATGTATAATCACGTGGACTTGTTGATTGACAGCATAAAATCTTTCACTACGTACGTAAACTTTCGTACAATTGTCTTATATAGAAAAATAATAATAATAATAATAAAAACAAAAAAACAACAACAAAACTTTCATACAATTCATACAAATTTTTTAAGTTTAAAATATAATTTCAATCTTGAGCAATGTGTTAAATTTTAATTTTATTCTTAAGCTATTAATTATTTCAAGTTAACTTTCAAAATTTTATTGGCACATAAATGTTAACTTATTCTATTTTATTGTACTATTCAAATTACAATTCTTGATGTGATAGACATTTTTCCCTATACATGTCCTCATAAAATTGATTTGAAATCTAAGACAACTAGCCAATAAGTCATTTTTGTCTTAAATTCTTCTTAAGAAATCTAGAAATTAAATACATAACACACAAAATTACATCTTAAAACACATTAAGAGTGTATTTGACATTGCGGTTTTATAAACAAAAAATGTGATTTTAAATCAAAATCATAGAAAATAGATCATTTGAGATTGCGTTTCTAAAAAATTACAATTTGAAAACGTATTAAATTTTCGTTTTCGAGTCACAGATTTCTTGTTGTTTTGTTTACATTTTGTAGGTTTTAGTCTCCCTTTGTTGTTAAGGTTCTTCTTTGTTGTGGAGACTAGTGCTATCAAAGATAATACTCCCTTCTCTTCGATTTTAGATTCAGTTATTGGCAGTGCCTTTCTTGCGTTAATTTCCTTCGAGAAGTGTTAGGGAGCCAAACAAATGAATCCAGAAAAATTTACAAACTAACGTGGCAAGGGTTTTTAAATTAAAAAAATGCAATTCACTCTCCCTTGTCTGCCACTCACGACCTGTCACATCAGTTTACAAATTTTTCTGGATTCATTTGTTGGCTCCCTAATACTCCCCATTTTTTTCTGGTGGTTGACGGTGTTCTATGGTAGAGGTGCAGACAAGTTTGGATCTCTTGAGGTTCTTCACCTATAATTAGGGTTGGTGAACCTCTTGAGGTTCATTGCTTTTCTTGTGCTCCTTTTACTTTACTAACCGTTTTGTGCGAACTGCTTTGTGTGATCCCTTAAAGAGGACTGGATCATTTGTTTGGGCCATTTCTTACTTTGGTTTGTTTACTTACATTGTTAATTTTCATTTTTTTGTCTATTGTAAGGGAACCCATAATTTTTCAGTATTTTGATCACTTATAACTATTTCCCTATTTAATTTTTTTTTTTTTTAAAAAAAAAAAACCTAACAAAGTGACATTTTTGCCACAAAATGGTAGTTTGATGTATCTAATCTAAGTGTATTTGAAAATGTTTGGTCATTTAGTGGGTTTAAGTGTATTTAACCCTTAAAACAATAAAAGGAAATTGAAATCTAGCACAAAGTTTAAGAACAAAAAATTATTTTCATTTGAATTTTATGCAATTTTTCAAAAATAGCAAATAAAATTAGGAACATTGAGAACTTCAATAAGCCACATGTCCCTATAAATCAAATGGACCATTCAATCTCAAATTGTGTAGTCGATGGTACTTGTAGGAATCCGATAAACATAGATTTTCATTGAATATTTTTAATAATTGTCATGTGCCGCATTAATATTATTTAAAAATTTAAAAAGAAAACTAAAAACAAAAAAAACAAAAACAAAATATAGGGGTGGCTAAAAAAAAAAAAACAAAAAACAAAAACAATAAATAAATAAGAAAGAGAATAACTTATATAGGGGTCGCACAAAACCTCCCTTTTGTGCCCACTAATGAGGAGTTGCCACCTCAGCATGAAGCATAATAATAAAATAAAACCAAACCACCGAATTATATCGGGTTTAATCAATTTTTTTAAAAAAGAAATTAAAAAAGTAAGAGATAAGCCACCCAGTGATGGCTGGCCACCACCCCCAGCCCATGAGGTGGCCGCCCAGCCATCCCTAGGCCATAGGAATGGCTTGGCGGCCACCCCCATGGCTTGTGGGGTGGCTAGTGAGCCACCCCCAGGCCATGGGGTGGAGTGGTTGGGCGGCCATCCCATGGCCTAGGGGTGGCCCGCGCGGCCACCCCAAGGCCTGGATGGGGGTGGTTGCGCGGGCCACCCCATCCAGGCCGTGAGGCCACTCCCATGGCATTGGGGTGGCTGTGCGACCACCCTTACCGGATCTGGGGTGGCTCGTCGGCCACCCCATAGCCTATGGGGCCACCCCCAGGCCTAAGGGTAGTGGCCAGTCACCCCTTTAATTCTTTTTTTTTAAAAAAAAAAAATTAATTAATTAATTTTTTATTTCATATAGAGTGTAATTTGGTGTGGTTGTATGTTTGTTTTAAGTATAAGTTTAATGAAAGTGGTTAATATGTCAGCTTCTGATTAGTGGCACAAAAGGTGACTTTTGTGCAACAGGTGCATCTAAGTCCCTCTCAATAAGAAAATATGGGATGGATTGAATCATTGAGACACCCTAAATTATTATTATTATTATTACTATTATTTTTTATTGTTTTTTTGCTAGGTCCAAAAGCTTCCGTCAAATAGCTGAAGGCGAAACTTACAAGCTTCTCACTTACCTCAATTATAAGCTTCGGTAGTTGCAGGTGGTGACTCTGAAGTGTGAGATGTTGAGCTTTAATTTATAAGAGACATTGGCGTGCCTCTTTATTAAAATATTTGACGGAAGATGAACAGAATTACCATACCATATGGGTCTTTCGGGTTACTACATGCATCATCTACGACACTTTCTGAAATTGAAAGGTTAAAAAAAAAAAAAAAACATATTAAGATACCTTATTAAAGTGACAAAAAGGTCTAGTCAAGGAGATAATTGGAGATATTGCTTTGTTTGTTTACGTTTTTTTAATCTCTCCTTCGTTTTCTGCTTTTTTTAAAACAAAAATATTAACAAAATGCTTAAAACAATGATAAATGCTTTCATTTAAAAAAAAAAAAAAAAAAAAACTTTAATTGACGATCTCCCTTTTGAGTTGCTTCTTTGTTTGGACTTCCGCATATTCCCTCTCAGACCACCCCCCCACCTCCTCCCCCACCCACCTAAAAAAACAAAAGGAACAATATATATATATATATATATATATATATATATTATGTACTTTCATACATATCAAATTGTTCTTTGAAATCTGAACTCATCCTCTCTAATGGGCATCTGTATTCTCCATATAAATTGTGTAACATGTGTCATCTCCAATCCATTCTTCCCTTCCTTTTCTCCCATCTTGCACATATTGCATAACGTGCAAACAAAGGGCAAAGGAAGCTTTTTTCAGCAACTCTCCCCTCCCCCAAGCCAACCCACCCAAAAACCTTGCTGTACAAGAAGAGTTCCCACAGTCGCTGTTGCCATCTCTGCTTCCATCATATTCTTCACCTTCACAGCCAAGATAACCATCAATGGTTTCCTCCATATAATAATACCCAATTGACAGTTGGCAAATACTCTGTCTAGAACCATTCCGCCATGGCAGTCACTCTAATTTTCTTTCTTCTAACCAGGTTCTTGGTGAACTCAGAATCGATTAGCAGAGTTGATTTCCCAGATGGGTTCGTCTTTGGAACTGCTTCTTCCGCTTACCAGGTAGTCTTTTCATTTTTCTTCACTGCTAATTTCAACCACATATTACAGCTTACACAGGAGCAGCTTAACAATCAGGTGATCCTCTGTGGTAGTTTGAGGGGGCTGTTAATGAAGGCAACAAGGGAACTAGCATATGGGATACTTTTTCAAGGCAACCAGGTAAGATTTCAAAAATGCTACAAAAGCTTGTATATGCAAAAACCATTGATATCAATTTGTCACACTTCTTTTATGCTTACACTACAACAGGAAGAATTTTAGATTTCAGCAATGCAGACATGGCTGTCGATCAGTATCACAGATTTAAGGTGAACTATATATATTCATACATTTGTTCACTCCAAATTGCATTTTTAGATTAAGTAAAAGCAGAATTTGATTACTTTTTAAGTTTTCCTTTTATTCTCATTCAAGTTAATCCTTGCATAGCCGAGATTAGAAGTTCTCAATTCATTCATGTATGGTTAGAAACAAAATTTGTCAACAAGAGTAATTTTATAAAAAAATTGGCCAAAACGTATACAGAAAGCCATCATTAGGATAAGAATTCCTGAATCAATCAATCATGATAATCATGTAAAAATAATAATATTGGGATAGTGCAGACAATGATGTGTCACTAACTTTTATTATTATTATTTAAGGACACAAGTTCGAAGAAGACATTTGGAATAAAAGTCTTCTTTATTTTTTATTTTTTTTGAAGTAGCAATTGGCATAAAATACATAATAGTTCAGTCAACATGACAATAGGAACAAGATTGTAGTCTTGTAGAACGTCTCTTGCTGACCAAAACTGAGATAAAAACTCAACATTACATTAGGGATATAGAATATGACTAAAATTGAGAGAGATTATTTAGATAAAAGTAGCCAATGTAATCGATTTATAAAAATAGTGAAACTACATAAAATAAAGAACAGAATATTCAGATGGTGCTGATGATGATGTCTTAGAACTTTTGTGTGTAAGAATTAAGTATTCAAAGCAGACAATTGGCTTAAATTTCTAAAAACTTGTAAGTCAATACAAGATTGCAGTTTGTCTCTTACTAACTGAAATTGAGATAAAAACTTAATAATTACAGAGTGATATAGACTTGATGAAGGATTTGGGAATGGATGCTTACAGATTCTCAATATCATGGTCAAGAATCTTTCCAAGTAAGATACAATTCTGACCAAAATTTACTTCTATCCATATTTTATTGTCATCTGGTTATCACTAACTACTTTTCAATTAACCTTTTGCAGATGGAACAGGGGAACCTAATCCAGAAGGAATAAACTACTACAACTGTCTGATAGATGCTTTAATGGAAAAAGGTCAATCGAGAAACATCAGTTAGAAATTAATTTTCAATATGGTATAATATTCTTAAAGGTTAAGCTGTTCTTTCAATCAGGAATCCAGCCTTTTGTAACTCTATATCACTGGGATCTTCCACAGATACTTGAAGATAAATATGGTGGATGGTTGAGCACACAGATAGTGTAAGTAATACAAAATGATATACAACATATTTGAGAAAACCAATCAAACTTCACAATAGCCTCCATTCACTTACAGAGAAGACTTTCAAAATTATGCCTTCACCTGCTTCCAAGCTTTTGGAGACAGAGTAAAGCACTGGATCACCTTCAATGAACCTCATGGTTTCGCAATCCAAGGTTATGACTTGGGCGTTCAAGCTCCTGGAAGATGTTCTCTTCTTGGTCACTTTTTCTGTAAAATGGGAAAATCATCCACTGAACCATACACTGTCGCTCACAATATCCTCTTGTCTCATGCTGCCACTTATCATAGTTACCAGTTGCATTTCAAGGTACTCTAATTTGCAGACATGATCCTTCTACATGTGAAAAGAAATCAGAGAATCAAGCATAACTTTATTTTTTCATTGGTTCATACAGGAAAGACAAGGAGGTCAAATAGGAATATCACTAGATGCCAAATGGTATGAACCGATATCTGATTGCGATGAGGATAAAGATGCAGCACATAGAGCAATAGATTTTGGACTTGGATGGTAATTTCCTTAGTAAAAATAAATTCATGACATCTGCGAAAGAGATCAACTTTCACATATCTTTGGCGAAACAGGTTCCTTGATCCACTTATCTTTGGCGAATACCCTCATTCAATGAAGACGCTTGTTGGTGGGAGATTACCAGAGTTTTCAAGCACAACCTCAAAATACCTTGCAGGATCCTTTGACTTTATTGGCATAAACCACTATACCACATTGTATGCCCGGAACGACAGGACTCGTATTCGAAAATTGATATTGCAGGATGCTTCATCTGATGCCGCTGTCATTGCAACCCGTAAGATGTCAAAGCTCAATCTTAAAACCATGTATATGTAATATATATACACACACACATATATGGAAAGTTGGATGGAGATTTTGACTAATAATCTAGATATCATCTGTTGTAGCGTACCGAGGTGGAGTTGCCATTGGAGAAAGGGTATGTTTCTATGACTCTCTAAAGCCTAGGATTCATAGCTTTCAAACTAGAGTTTAACTCATGGCTTGTTCCTCCTCCAGGCAGCTTCCCGTTGGATACACATAGTCCCATGGGGCATCCGAAAGCTGGCAAGATATGTGAAAGATAAGTATGGGAACCCCCCAGTGATTATAACAGAAAATGGTGAGTATTTTTCATATTGAAAAGGCTAAAACCACACTTTGATGAAATTAATCAAATTGATCATGACAACAGGTATGGATGATCCAAATAAACCTTCTATAGCTTTAGACAAGGCTTTACAGGATGAGAAAAGGATAAGATTTCACAGGGACTATCTCTCAAATCTGTCTGCTGCTATAAGGTAATAACAACATCCAGGAAGTAAGTATCTCCATCGGGTTCCTTCAGTTTATGAATTTCTGTGCTCAGAAACTTGAACAAATGCAGGCAAGACGACTGCAATGTACGAGGTTATTTTGTGTGGGCGTTGCTTGACAACTGGGAGTGGAACCTAGGCTATAGTGTCCGGTTTGGACTCTACTATGTGGACTACAAGAATAACCTTACAAGGATTCCCAAACAATCCGTTCATTGGTTTAAAAGTATTCTCAGAGTAAAAGGGTGATTTAAATCATTGTTGTTATACATGCAAAATATGAAACACAAGTTGTACAATGCAGATTGAAAACTAAGAAGAAAAAATCAATGAAAGGAAAAAAGTAAAGAAAAAAGAAAAGTTCTATGAAGACATGGACCAGTGAATCATTCCCCAATTTTATCTACAGTGGTACCAGTCCAATTTATCATAAGAGAACCCAGTATTGAATTTCAATTATAAGCAACAATATCATGCTTAATGCACCACCCAACTCAGCATATACAGTAACTCACCATAGTATAACTTATAACTAACTAAGAGATCCCATTCTGACAACGACACCTAAAGGAAGTTTAAAAAGGTATGATATTTTCATCATAAATAAGGAATATATCTTAGTCGTACCTAAAAAGAATAAGTATTTCTTCAAAATGATAGAGAATAACTAGAATAACTTAAAAAAAAAAAAGGGGGGTTCTTGGAAGAGAAAACGATGGATTTTGAGCTTAAAAATGAACTCATCAAACATAGCTCGGTAATCATTGCATGTGCACAAAAAAGAGCTTTCCAGATTAGGGTTTGACGTTTGATTCTCACACACATAGCTCAAGTTATGCTCAAATCACTACCATATGTGTGTTATCGCTTGATCAACTAAGACGGGAAGACCGGAAAAGGGTTATCGCTTAATCAACTTTCTGGATTAGGGTTTTACATTTGATTCTCACACGCATAGCTCAAGTTACGCCCAAATTACTACCATATGTGTGTTATCGCTCGATCAACTAAGGCGGAATTAAAGACCCGGAAAAGATAGGATAGATCAAAAAAAATATAACCAAAATGACAAGTTTATGATTTTTTGCAACAAGCTTGGTCGACCGAGCTATATGCCCAATCTTGATTTTGGCAAAAATAAAATTGAAAGTTTGGTCGACCGAGACATGTGTCGTTCAACCTAGCTTACACAACACGGTTGTGTCATATTGATATGACTTGGATTTGACTCAAAAATTGACCAATTTCATGATGACTTGATCGACTGAGGCACGACCACAATAGACTCGTGACACACATTTAATGGACCCAATGAAAAGATCTCGGTCGACCTAGCATTGTAGCATCAAAGAATTCTATAGTTGAACGCAACTACCTAAGAAGATGTTATAGGCTCTATTACCGTTCAATGACTCACCACAAAATTCAGTTGTATACCCTTGGTACCCAACACCCTTTAGAGGAGACTGAGGAGTAGCAAGTTTATTTAACACGAGATAACCATATATTCTCAGGTACAGTCTAGAATTTACTGTATCAAGGATTAATGAGGTGTAATATACTTTTAATATAAATATATATATATATATATATATATATATATATATATATATATATACATTTTTTTTGGAAATACTTTTAATATATTTTGTGATGATGTTTATTAAATGTTTTGGTTGTAATTAATAGTATCAGATGACAATAGTTCAAAATAATAATATACTACTATATACCTAAATTGTGCTGCTTTAGTCCGGATTAAGATTTAGTGGTAACACTTGGAGTTAATTATTAATTAATTAATTTTATTGGTGTTACGTGAACTACCCCACAGTTTGCATGGGTGGTTCGACCATACTCAAAATCAAAAAGAGGGTTGTCAAACCACACCACAGTTGTGGGGTAATTTAGCCACCCTTGTATTTTTTATTTTATTTTTAGATTTTTATTATTTTAAAGTAAGTTTGATTTGTTTTTAAAATTTATTTATTTTTATTTTTTAATAATTAAATCCAGGGGAAATTATGGTATTTCAAAAGTAAAAATGGAGTCTTATGGAAAAAAAGGCTGAAAAGTGGTCACATTCACAACGTCTTTGACACGAGACGATAATTTGACGTATCTAAATACCATTTTTTGTAAAGTTTAGTAGCGTAAATAAGAAATTGGTGGTTATTCAAGGGGAAAGTGTATTCCCCATTTCCCCCCCTCCCCCCAAAAAAAAGATAAAAAAAATAATGAAGAAAAATATACACTCGTCATTCACAGAAAAAAAAGAAAAGAAAAAGACATGTTATATTAAAATAGGGTTACCTTTAAAAAAGAAGAAGGATTTGGTATGGTATGTTGTATGAAAGTGGCCTTTACTAATGGCTAGTTGGTCTCACTTGAAGACAAGTATTTGTCACTTAAAAGAACAAAAAGCGGATTGACAAATCTCAAAGCTCGGTCATAGTTTCAAGTTAGATGCTTAAATTTCAATTGCATTAATGTCTAATTATAAATCTATGTAATTTCCACAGTTAGTTTTTTCATAATTTATGAATGTCAAGTAATATCTTATTAATGGCCAAAAAAACCCATAAATATGACGGTATATTCACAAAATTATATATATTTGTCAATATTTTTATTCATAGGTAAAAACGTTTTAGAAGTTTTTTTTTGGTATCAAAATATTATTTGATGTTTAGATAGGTCAAAGGTTTTTTTTTTTTTTTTTAACAATAAAAGTTTACTTTGAAATCACATGTAGGGGTGCCAATTTCTTACATTAACTAATGAACACCACCAATTCAACACAAAAGTAGCGGTCGAAGTTGTAGGGTACATCAGGTTTAATTCATTTAATTAAATAAATTGAGTTAATGTTGATTCAAATTGTCGTATATTCATGTTTCGACAAAATTTAAATTCAACGGATAAATATGAATTGCCACTCCAATGATGCTATTGTTAAGACGTGAGTTTCCTTCCACCTTTATTTTGTTGGAGTAATGTAACATTATTCATCAATTTTAGATAATGGTTGTTAAAAAAAAGAAAAAAATAAAAAACCGATTATGATGGAGAGATGGTATGGGGTGTTGTAGTACGTGGCGTTTACAAAGAATGAATCGGAATTCTATTGATTTCAATCGAAGATAAACTCTGTTGTCTACGAAGTATATAAATTCCCTGCACAAGGCAAAAGTGGTCTCTGAATCTGCCCCATCTGTCGGTGTTTGGTGCAAACTTATATATCTCCGACTGTATCCACCTAAAACCAAAGCACAAAAGGAAGAGCCTTTTGTTCCTCTGATCAAACCCAACACAAAAGGAAGAACCTTTACTGTTTCTGATTTCCTTGTTCTCGGAAAACAAAAGCCATTTAGTTATTAGAGCGAACCCACATTCAATCCCTATCAAAAAAAAAAAAAAACCCACGACTTGTTTTCAACCAGCAATAGAAACAACCTTGTCGTGTTAGATCTTTTGGCCATGAAACGAGGGTACCCAGAATCTCCATCCACCTCTGTGGGGCCACCCCAGTCCAGATTCAAACAGAACCCTGAAGGTAAAGTTTTGTGCTTTACGTTTATTTTGATTTGTGGTTTATGATGCTGTTGACGGGTTTTGAGGTTAATATGGGAGCTTTTGGATCTGGGTTTTATGGTTTAGTTTGGTTGCTGGGAAAGTGGTGGAAAGGTAGAGAAAAGAGAGTTCGAATAATTTGGGTTTTGGTTTCGTGATATTGATTGGTTCTTTCATGGAACGTTTATTAATTGATTGCTTAATGTGTTAATTCTGGGACCTGGGGTTGTAGTTCCTAAGCTTTATTATTTGTTTGGTTCAGAAAGTAGAAGAAAGGGGAGGAATATAGGGTACGTGTTGTTGGCAGCTAAAAATACCCCAAAATTGTTCATGGTGCTGGAGAATGATATTGAAGATGAGGGATGTTCCAAATAAGTTTTTGAGATTCATGGTGGGGGATGGGAATGACATTCCTCTTTGGTTGGATTGGTGGCATCGGGATGGCATATTGTTTGAGCAGAATGGCTATAGGGTGGTTTATGATACTAGAAGTAAATTATATGCAAAATTGTCACAAGGAGTGGTAATGGCCACCTGCCAGATCTGAGGATCTTGTCAACATCCAAAGTAGTCTTTTGTGAAGATTGGCGAAATGGATAAGGCTACTTGGGTAATATCAAAGAAAAATTGCTATACCAGTAGTGATACTTTGGGAAGCAATTCGTACTAGAAGGCCAAATGTAGAGTGGTGGAAGCTGGTATGGTTTGCTGTAGCTATCCCTAAGCAAGCTTTTATCTTATGGCTTGCTATCCGAAATGGCTTGACTACAGGTGAGGAGCTGTTGAGTTGGAGCTATACAGGAGAGGTGAACTGTGTTTTCTACAGAAGATGTATTGAATGTAGAGAGTATTTGTTTTTTGAATGTGGATATAGCAAAATATTGTGGCAAGAACTTATGAGAAAAAACCTAGTTCATGATCCTCCCATAGCTTGGATAGAAATTATGCGCATGTGGGGTGAAATAAGAGCTTAAAAGCCCATGTCTGCAAACTAGTATGGAGTGCAGCAGTGTACCATATGTATGGAGGCAGAGGAATGATATTAGACATGGAAATCCACCTAAAGCTGAGGAGAACGTGCCCCAAGAGGTTGTTTGGGATGTAAAAAATAGAATTATGGGGAAGGGAAAATTTTAAAAGATTGATGTGAAAGTAGAAATTGGGGTATAGCCCACGATGTCTTGTATTGATAGAGATTTCGGTTGTATTGTTGTTAGCTGGTTAGACAGCTTTAAATTAGATGATGTTGTTTAGCATCTGTTGTTCTAGCTTAGTTGCTAGAGTTGTATATTTCTTGTTTTGTATTAAAATTCATTCATCCCAAAAAAACAAAAGAAAAAAGGGGAGGAAATTAAAATTTGGATCTTTCTATTACATGTTTTTTTGGTTTCAAGACCAATTCAGTTAAACAATTTCTTTTAATATAAAAAGCTCACATCAACTTTAACAGTTGTGACAGAGTTTGTCTTGTTTAAGCTTTCTTTTTCTCTCCTCCCAGATAATGAAGATTTTAAGATTGATTTTGAGTTTTTCCCTCCACTTGCACTGTTATGAAAGCTTTGTTGAAATTCTTGTTTGTTTTGCTTTCTGGGGTTAGGTGATGCACACTTTTTAGAGGATGAAAGCACCAAGATTTTTGCACGGAAAGTGGCCGACCATTATAGTGCAAGGACAAATCAGACTCTGGAAGAAAGAGAAGCTAGCCCAATCATTCATTTAAAGAAACTCAACAATTGGGTTTGTTTTGTAATCTCATTAATTATTTTATAAGTTTGAGATCAGGTTATGCGTATGAATTGTTTTGATTTTCTGTAGTTCCTTATTTGATTGTACAGATAAAAAGTGTACTAATTCAGCTCCATGCTCGACGAGGAGATGCTGCTCTTGATCTTGCCTGTGGGAAGGTATTATAGGTTCTCTATTCTGTTGCATTTGCATTCGCATGCCCCCCCCCAAAAAAAAAACAAACACTAACTAAACAGTAACTTATGTTTCCTTAATGTTCACCAGGGTGGCGATCTCATCAAATGGGATAAGGCAAAAATTGGATATTATGTTGGTGTTGATATAGCAGAAGGCTCGGTAAGTGCTTAAGATTACCATATTACTGTTCATTTGTTCACATTTTATTTTTTGGAGTTAGAGGTTGAGTTACGGTTAATTGTGGTAGAGTGAGGCTGTCTCATGATTCATCATGGTAACTAATCTCTTGGTGAGACCAAAATTGATTTGTCCAGAAATTGTCTTTCTTGATATGTTTGTGCAGTTATCAACTCCCTTTCAAAGCAAACAGACTTGTAAAATAGCTAGTATTAGTGCATGTTTAGACCCTAAAGGTTAGCTCAATCGACTGAGGACTACGCCTCATGAAACAGAGGTCACTAGTTCGAATGACCCCTTACCATCCCTTAGGGTATAATATAACTAATGGAGAATAAAAGTGCATGCTTTACGTCATGGCAAGATTTATTTTATTTTGCGGCCACAATATGTTCTTCTAAAAAGTTTGGAAGCAAACTTTTTTTACACTAGCAAGTCCTATGCAACAACTATTATTCATCTTAACACCATCCTCACTATTCATAATATTTTAGTTTATACATGTCTTTTTCCTTTCTGATGATGAATCGGCTATATGTATGCTTAAGTTCTGATTAACACATCATGTGGGTTATCTGTTCTTAAGGAATAGATTCTTTTCCGTCCTGATGATGAATCAACTATTTGTCGATGCTTAAGTTGAATCAACTATTTGTTGATGCTTAAGTTCTTATTAATACATGGTGTATTTCTGTTATCTGCTTTGTTTATACCACTTGTTGTTGTCTATCATGTCATCAACCATCTTATCATTGCTTTCAGCATTTATTTGCAGATAGAAGACTGTCGTACACGTTATAATGGTGATGCTGATCATCATCAGCGTCGTAAAAAATTCACGTTTCCTGCCCGTCTCTTATGTGGAGACTGTTATGAGGTAATTGCATTTCTCTAGCTAGTCAACTCAAAAAAATGTATCTTCTTTCATGTCCGGCTTATTTAGTCTTTGTATCACTTGAGCAGACAAGTATTGTGTTAAATGGCATATGTTGACATGAACAATACTAAGTAATTGGTGTATTCAGTAGACGAGGAACAACAAAACTGAATTTGCCTTTTAGCAAATGACTTTATGACCAGCTTCTTCAGTAGCAGTGTATGTACTGTTTTTTTTTTTTTTTTTGATAAATAATTCATTTCATTGTAAAGGTGCAGTGGGGAGTAACCCTAATACATAGGATGTATACAAAGAAAGGCCCCACTAAAGCCGAAAAGAAGAACAAAATTCCACAAATTGTGACAAAGTTACTTTGTTAAGTCAGCAGCAGAAATGATTTTGACTTGTTTTCTGTGTTATGTACTCAGACTCGCTTGGACAAAGTTCTTGCAGCTGATGCACCTTTTGATATTTGCAGTTGCCAGGTGAGTGGTATACTATAATTGTGTTTTCAGGATATAATGTTTCATATTATGTTGTGATTTCATGGCCTGTTGAACTATAAAAGTAAAATCACAATCTCTAGGCACTGTCCTTTTCCAAAAGTCCATTTATAAAGTTGTCATAATCTGATAGCTCTACAGGCCATGAAATCACAACATTTTTTTTTTTGTTATAAGTAATTGAAATATCATTGAGGCCTTTTTCAAACTTACTATGAGTGTGAAAATTATGGAACACCCCTACAATATATGCCTTGATACATCCCAGCAAGCTTGAAAAATGCCATAGAAAAACTATCAGGCCCAAGCGCCTTGTCACTGTTCATACATTTCACCACCGCATTTATGGAGTTGAAAGCAACACCATCCAGTTTAGGCCACCAGTTGAATTGTTCTTAAAACAAACTATCATAGTATTGCATAATGTGTTCCCTGATAGCTGATTGATCAGACGAGACTGAGCCATACACAAACAGAGCTTCAATGGAGTTATTTATCCTATTCGAGGTGGCCACCCAATGGAAGAACTTTGTGCATTTATCACCCTCTTAGAGCCAAAAAGTTCTAGATTTATGCCTCTAACTAATATCCTCCATTAAGGTGATGTTTTCCAATTCACTGATAACCAAGGATTTCCTCAACTTCTGTTTCGCAAGTAAAGCTCTCACTTCCTCCAACCCATCGAGAACACACAAATCCTCCATAAGAATATTTTTATGGGACTCCACATTGCCGAACATGTGCTCATTCCAAGTTTTTAAATTAGCTTTCCAAGACTTCGTTTACTTGCCAAAATGAAGCTAGGAGAGCTTTGAAACTGGTAAGAAGACCACCACCCCCTGACCCTGTTCACACTTTCCGCCTTAAGCCACATATTCTCAAACTTAAAATGACTTTTTACCTCCCTGGAAACCACCACAATCAAGGGGAATGTTAAAGTGGCCTGAGCACAATCTATGCATCCTTTTCTGAAATAAATGGGGAAACTTAGCTTCCCACCCTGGAGAAACAAGAAACCTATCAATTCTTGATCAGGAAGAAGAGTCTCCCAATTCACAACATTTTATTCTCTGCTGATAGTATTGTTTATGCTGCTTTTCCAGTATATTTTGAAATCTTGTATATGGATATATTCTGGCCCTTGTCCAAGGCTTAGCTTTTCAGATTCTGAACCTTCAGAATATACTATTTTTTGCAGTTTGCCTTGCATTACTCCTGGTCTACCGAGGCACGTGCACGGCGAGCCTTGGCAAACATATCAGCTTTACTTCGCCCAGGAGGCACCTTGATTGGAACAATGCCAGATGCCAATGTGATTATTAAAAAACTTAGAAATGGTATTATCTTGTACCTCATCATGTGTATCTTATCTTGTTTCAACAGGAATGTGAAGAAATTGAAATCTTGATTCTAACAATGTCCTTCTTTCTTTCTTTCCTTGCATTGCTTTGTCCTTTCTTTCTTCCCTTAATTTTCTTCTTTTTTGAGTTCTGTACAGGAACTAATAATTTGATAGAGTAAGTATGGGGAGTAAAAGGAGTTTGTTTTTCTTTAGTGATTTATCATTTCCATAAAAATTGTAAGTGTATAAGCACCTATGTGGTGATACTAGTTCAAATTTTGGATTTTTAGCAGTAAACAGTCAAGGGGAACCACTCGAGGTAGCAACAAGGTCTAGATCTAGATAAAATGAGCAAAGCCCTATCCAAGGTATCGACAAGGCCTAGATCTATAAAAAATGAGCAAAGCCTTGATTAGCTTAACTCTATGTTCAACATTTCATAGTGTGTTTGTTGCCCTCCTGTTCTTTAGAAGACTCGATTTTGTTGCGTACTTTATACCAATTAGCAGGGCAATGACCACTGATTTGTGGCTTTACCCCACCCTTTTGGTCTTAAGTTTTTCACAATTATGGTCTAATTATTTTATTATAGGAAATTAGAAAAGTTTTTTCTCACTTTTGTGCATTTCATTATCAAGAACAGTTGTGGCACCAGTAAACTAATTATTTTCACACTAGAAATATTTCCTCACAAATTTTCTTCTTGAATTTTAATAGGATTAGGGCATATTATGAAAAATTTGAGACTGTTTTACCTATAACTTTCCCTGTAAATCAAATAGTGGAGGGAAAAAGGTTTATTTTCTTTTCACTTCACTTTCTATGAGAACTACATTCTCTTTTTTATACAACTAAATAAACCGTCAAGCTGGACAAAATTAATGGTGGCTAAGGAGAAGGCCAAAATGGAATGGGGCACCAATGAAGAGAGCTGTTGTGATTTGGATAATAGTGGATGTTTCAAATCACAAAAAGTTTCTTTTGAGTTGGTTGTAATTCTAGTTAAATCATCATTAACCAGTTCTAAACTAGAGCAGATGACATAGTGATATGAAGCTTGAAAATTTTTCCTGGCTATATATAAAGCATTATTAAGATTCCTCCACATGGCAGTTGATTTTCTCATTCTTGATTGGAGATGCTATTCACTGTGAATGTGCAGCTGAAGGATTGGCCTTTGGTAATAGTGTCTACTGGATACGTTTTGATGAAGAATTTTCTGAAAAGGTAGAACTTTTACTTCTTGCAACTACATGGTCTTTGATTTTTCATTTTTGTTGATGTTGTTTTTCTCGAATGATCCTTGAAGATGACATACTTTTATTTAACTACTGGAGTTTACTTCTAAATTCTAACTTGACAAGAACTTCATTATATGGTGCAGAAATTCAAATCTTCCAGCCCTTTTGGCATCAAGTACAAGTTTCACCTAGAGGTACCTTTAATTATCCAATTTCTTTATCATGTCTATTGCCAATAGTGGCTGTCATTTCTCTACTTTAAATAATAGGTCTCGATGTCTAGGTAATGTGTCACTGTGTAAGTTTAGTGAATTAGTGAGAAAGGATTTGCATCTCAGCATGTGTCTTGTATAGCGGCCAGTTTGTTATTTTGGTCAGCTACAATAATATCTCATTCATGATTGATTAAATTTTTGCAGTAACCAAGGACTATCTTCATTTGATTACCAATTGTAATTATTTTCAGTCAGCTAGCTCAGCCTTATTGAAATTAAAACCCTTTGTTGCAGGATGCTGTTGATTGCCCTGAATGGATCGTCCCCTTTCATGTCTTCAAGTCATTAGCAGAAGAGGTTTAACTTCCTTTGCTGGTTGCTGAACTTTTATAATACGCCTGCCAAACTCCATTCTTACTTTCATGGGAGCCATTATCAAAATGTTTTTCTTCTTTTACAACTTTCTTGCAGTTAAATATGTAGTTGACATTTTGCACTGGGTGCTAAACTTATTTCTGCCCATACAACTTAATTTGTTTTCATCTTTCTCAGTATGATTTGGAGCTAGTTTTTGCGATGAACTCCCATGAATTTGTACACGAGTATTTGAAAAAACCAGAATACATAGACCTCATGCGGAGGCTTGGTGCCTTGGGTGATGGTAACCAAGATCAGAGTAAGTTTCTGTTGCTTTTAATTTGAGAGACCAACTCTTATTTTAGTTGAGCATTGTTTGACCTTGCATTTTGTGATTTGGTTCATGCTTATGTTTAACTTAATTTCCACCCTCCTCCTCCCCCTTCTTATTTGCTAAATATTTTTCATTTCCAGTCATTCTGTTACCATATTTCTGCAATCGCAGTTCTTTAGACCTGCCCTAATAGTAGTGAAGTAGCTTATTTATATTTGTGATATGCAGGTACACTTTCAGAAGATGAATGGGAAGTAGCTCATTTATATTTGGCATTTGTCTTGAGGAAGGTGAGTATCACATGCAGGGAGAGGGAAATAAAAAAGAAAGTGTGTATGTGAACAATCATGCTGATATTATGTTATAACTTATTTGGTATTCTTTTCAGCGAGGCCAACCGGACCGGACACAAGCAAACAGCAGAAGAGATAGGGGGCAGATGCATATATCAAAGGAGGACATTATGTCCATTAATAGCAGTTAATCAGGCAATTAAATGCATTCTAAGAACCATTTTCAATCAGGATAATAACAATACTCGAGTGTCCAAAGTGCCCTATCTCAAAGTTATACGATGAGAGACTATAACTATTCAATTTTGTAGATCCTCAATAATTATGATAGTATTAATCTGTCTTGCTGTTCCTGAGAAGATTAAAAGTTTATAGTTATTTTTCAAGATGAGGAAATGTTTAGCCGGAAAAATCTTGGCCAATTGTAACATCATATAACTTGATGTAATTGTCTACTATATAAATACCATGAAATTGATGTTGTTCTTCATGCTGTTGATGAATTTACCACTTTTTGGATGTGCTAGATATGCATCTCCTTTGCCAATCAAAGCAGTACAACAGTACAATCTGGGGCTGTAAAAGTGTCAAACTCTAGTCGAGTATAAAATGTTCTAAGTTTGGTTCATTGAGTGATTAATTTATTCATTCCCTTGTATGAAACTGGTACGAATTGTTAGTTAATTATTATGAAGACTGTGATCTGAGTTGATTGGATAAACCAATTTTGATTTATATTTTTATAAAAATTGACTCTATCAACGTTGTATTTGTATTAAATTTTATATAATTTTTCATCACGTAGTAAACTAGTATATTATCATCACCAAATTAGCAGAATTGCCTTAAATTCCTGATTTAAAAACCAAATAAGCCGAAACCACATGGGGATGTGATGAGATATCGGATATATTTTCCCAAATGAAAATTTTGTGCATCCTCTGTTAAAAAGCCACGTGTAGTTATTAATAAGACTAACCCTCGCTGCCACTAATTGAGCAAATTTCATGGCCAAACCCAATTACAATATATTTATCAATTGTACATTGAAACTCATGGTTAGCAATTTGGCTACTATTGAACTACCAAAAGAAACTTTTGGCATAAAACACAATCCTTTATTTATGTAATATTATGGCATCCTGGTAGAAAAACCACATTGCATTTGCAATCTCGACAAATTCACAGCAAGGATACCTATAAAGTCTAGATACGCTTCAACACAACCACCATAACAACCATCACCGCCAACCCCATTAAGGACGCACCTAGGGTCTTCTCCACGGTAGTCGCTCCGGTGCTTCCGTTGTCCTCGGAAGAAATTTCCTCTGCTTTTGAAAATCCAAAGATGTTCTGGAGGTAATTGGACGCGTTGCTCACCATCTCAACAACTCTAAGCTTAATGCTCTCCAACATCGACACATTCTTTGACTTCCCAGTTTGACTTGATTCAGGTAATTCTTCAATCTCTCGAATCTGTTCAACCTCCTGAATCTCTTCAATCTCCGGAATCGCAGCATCTGCGACCGATTTCTTTAGGTTATATATAAACAATACTAAAGAAAATTGTTTAATTAGCAACAAAGAGAACTAAAGATTTTTTTATTATTATTTTTTTTAAAAAAAAAATACTTACTTCTCTGCTGTGACTGCATGAAATCCTTAAGCACAGGATTTTCCAACAAAGCATCCCAGACCTTTGGGTCAGAGGCAATGGAAGCCACAACAGTCTGGGTACAAAATTAAGAACAAAAACAGTCGCCAGGAAGAATCTATTGGTCAGTCATCGTAAATACCCAGATAAATAAAAGCTGGAGCAATAAATAAATACGAAATAAGAAATATTAACTCTAATAGAACAAAGCATAAAATAGTGAAAATCTCAACAAGCATTTACTTTGAATTCTCAGTGGGATCTTGCAAAAGAAATTTGATTTAGAGGAGAGCCGTATCTGTGTGAGAGAGAAGCCAATCATTACCTGAACTTCAGGGCTTCCACTGAGCAACTTGAATGCCTGATGGGCAGATTTTGTCACGGCAGTTGGTGTCGCTTCAAAGAGGAGGCATGATTCAGGGTTTGAAAGTCCAGAAACATGATCAGCAGCAAATGGATCATCAAATCCGGTGGAGTTAGGTGGTGACAGATATACCCTAAAATATAATATATTGAATGTAATGAGAACAAAATTCGAACATGAGATAAGAGATAAGACATTTTGTAAATAAAGACAAGCAAAAATTCTAACAAAGCCCCAATTAAATACATTCATGTGCTTTCAATCAACAGCAAGCATGGTAGAGGTAGCAACTGCAGACCGTCTTCAAATTAAAACTTGTACATTTTCTAGAATTTTGTCATAATGTGAAGGAAATGCAAACAACCATGTTTAAACATATTTTTAAAAAGGTGTTCCTCATACTCAAAGCAAAGAATTAGCAAGCAACCAGTGTTCCTTAACACCAGCTCCCCACCAAAAGAATAAATAAAAAATAAAAATAACATTCATAGAGCAGTAATGTTCAGCCAAATCCAGCATAAGTTCCTCAAACAAGAATCCATCCTGAAAAAAATGAGAAACCAGGAGTTCAACTTTCATGTACAAGGAACAAACTATCTCTTTTGTAAGAGATTCAAAACTACAACAAAAGTCGGTCACAGTCACGGCCCACACAGAACTTGGAAGGAACCATGCAATTCTCTCCGTTCAAATTTCTAAAAACAATTTAAGAACTCAGAAGTATCCCACCCTAAATCTTTGAAACCATATCCTCATTTTCCTATTTTATGTCTAACTGAAGACCATATCCCCACGTCATTTCACCCCACTCAAAAAATCCCCTTTGTCAGAGATTAAAAGGTACTGCCATTGTTACTTTTATGTAAATTAAAATTGACTAAACATTTACAGACTCATCCTACATCTATTTACTCACAAACAATCCTTCATACAGTGTTACACAGAAATTGCCCACATAATCCTTTGGAAAGAGGATGTATTTCCATGAATAGTGTGACACTGGTAAACTAATGAAACAAAAGATGGAAGTACCATATCACATCTCTTAGATAAGACATTTAGAAATAACTGAAGACAGTCAGATTGGTGCCAAAATCACCACTGCAATTCCACATGCTTCCAACTGAATTCATTCAAAGGACACCCCACAAGCTCTAAAATACATATGCAATCCTCCTCACTTCCCCCATCACGGAAGAACTCATCTCACACATACTACATCCAAAATGCATAGTAAATAGATGTTGGAGAAGTACAAAATGTTCACCGATGGAGTGCATGTAGACTTTAATTTGAACCAAAATGAAGGTCATGCCTCAAATAAATATTAATGGGATATCAATGCAAACAAAACATTAAACATTAATATTTTTTTTTTTAAAAAAAAACATGTTCTAGTTCAAACTAAATATATATACACGCAGAGAGAATTTAATTTAAAAGAACAGGGCAAATACATTTCAATCCACAATATAAGAATTGAACACAACAGCACATCATAGATGCATTATACAAACTAAGAAAATACAAAACTTAAGTATATGAAGAAGAAATAGTCCAAGATGTCCAGCAACAAAAATGAATACATTTTAAATTCCAATGACAAATATAACTGTTCTGTTCATGGGACAAACCATGAGAAGATAATAAAGTTGAAAATTGGAAATTTTGTTCCATCATCAATAAAGGATAGGCAAATAAAGTCTGAGCTTAACATTTGCTATGATGAGATAAACAAAATAAAATTTTTTATGAAATTTTCAGGCTTCAAAAATTAGGTGTGAAAAAACCCGCCCAGCCGACATCCGACCCACACAGGTCGGATTCTGACGGGCAGGTCAGATGTTGAAGGATTTTTAAATTTCTCACAAAGTTGGGTAGGAATTCGAAATAGGGTAGGAATTTCGAAATGGATCCAACCCGATTTAATAAGCTGCAGTAAAAAAATTTCATTCAAAACGGCAACATTTTGACACACTATCAAACACTCCCTTTCTCACATTTCCTTGAGGATAAAGTAGAACACAATAACACATTCAAGACCCTAATACAAACCTCATGTAAATCTCACCCTTAAAAATCAGCTTGCAAGAGGAGGGTGCCCAAGACCTTATACACACATAATTAAAATTACACTTAATCGACGTGGGACACTTAGAAGTCCATACTCAAAGTGGTGACTACTCTATACCTAATAATAATACAAACATGCATCTCACCCTTTAAAATCAATTTGTAAGGATATGGTGCCAAAAGCTTACACACTAATAATAAGATTTCACTTTAAACGATGTGTGATACTTAGAATCATAACAGACCCCAACTAAACACAGTGTTTGAAGTTTGTAAAGAAAAATAAGGAGAAAGTGTGCCTTTTTTTTCCTTAGCATACAATTCATCTAATTTCCCAATTAATTTTTTTTTTTAAATGACAAGGAACCCTCCAAGGGAATGCCACTTCGTATACCCACTCCTGCGGGCAGTGAGTTGGCTACAAGGAATTGTTTGCAGCCAAGAAGATTGGAACCTACCTGATGGGAATGCCACCAAGACCAAGACTCTTGCAACGTGAGCCAACCCCTTGGGGTTATCAATTAAATAACTTATACTCTAAGGTTATCATGAAAACCAGAATTGATGAGCTCCAAATTTTTTCCTCTTTTTCTCTTCCCCTGTTCTCTCAGCAACCAAACAGAGCGCAAACTATTCACCAAACAACACGACTAAGATCAAGAACATTCAATTCAATCCTAAACTATTAGAAAACCAAATAAGATACCGAAAATAAGTCCAAATTTTTAAAAAAAACGAGAAATCAAAAAATTGAATACTTTTAATCGAAATTATACTTGTCAAGAGCGTCTTTCAATTCAGTGGTCGCCTCCTTCGCCTCCTGGAGGCTCGGCACGCTTCCGAAGACTATCCTTGGCTTAGGCTCCTCCGAAGCCATCACCAGCTCTTCCTCAGCGAAGTCCCAATCGTCCCACACCGCCGGAACATGCGCTGCCGACGCGTCAACAGAGCCGGCCTTGACCCCCTCCGATGACGAAGCCGACAAGATAGCCGAGACGGGACGCGAGGCGTTCCGCACCGACTGCTCGGCAGGCGGCATGGCGGTCACGCCACGGATGCCACCGTTCACGACTCCGATTCCGGCCACCTTCGTCGCCGTTCTTACAGCTGCTCCTCCTCCCATGGCTTTGGAAACCCTAGAAAATTTTCCGGAAAAATCTCTCCCCCAACCGTTGGTGTCACTCTGTGATTTGGATGGCTACTATCCAAAATTGTTTTAAGAATTTATAAAACTGTTACTTATCCTTTAAGCAAACATATATGCTTTTTTTCATAATATTATTAGAAAAAATTATACTTGTTACATGCAAAGGGTCCATATTAATTATAGGGGTAATTACCTTTTGATCTCATAAACTACAGTGTCTTGTCACTTTCCCCTATAAACTATCAACTATGACATCTCACCTCATCAAACTACCATTTTATGACAAAAAGTTCTCTTCCATCAGTCAAAGGGGTTAAAATTGACGGTCATCGATCATGTGTCATTTTAAATTTTTTTCTTTCACTTTTGCCATCACTTCAAAACAAATAAAGTTAATATGTTTATGAGGGTATAAGCATCATTTTTTTGAACTGAAGTGGGGGTAAAAGTGGAATAAAAAAAAATTAAAATGACACATGACGGTTGATTGTCAATTTTAACTCATTTAACTAATGGAATGAGGTTTTTTGTCTTAAGATAATAGTTTGATGGGGTCATGTGTCATAGTTGATAATTCATGGAAAAAAAAAATGTTAAGGCGCTGTAATTCATGGAAGCAAAAGATAATTACCCTTTAATTCTATGAAATGAACTAAAAAAATCAAATTGTATGTATATGTTAAAAATTATATTTTTATTTTATAATTATCTTATAATATTAAAATCGTAGTTTCAAAATCAATTGTTGTTTGAAAAAAAAAAAAAAAATTAAGATGACAAATTAATGTTATAAAATAATAATAAAATAAAAAATGTGATATATAATATTTTTTACATAATAAATATAAATTATTCTATTTTGGAAATAGAAGGATGCGTCGGTTTGGATGGAAGTACCGACAGTCAAGTTTCCGTACACTTACCAATCATAGAAGTTTGATCCTCCCACGTAAGCAAAATGGATAGTGCTCGACTGCTTGACTGCTTGCGTCTATGGTCGTTCAATCTTCTTGTAACAGAAAAAAAAAAAAGAGGAATGATAGGGACCCAACTTTTTTGCCCAACAAAAGTCCAACTTTTGCCTTATTTATTTTTAAAAAATAAAATAAAATAAAAAATGGAAAAAATGTTTGAAGCAACCATATCTATTTTTTGTCTTTCTTTTATTTGGTATTTTTAAAAAAATGAAAATTGGTATTTTTTTCATAATAATGTCATTTTTTTCAAGAAAATGTCATTATTATGAAGAAAAATACTATTTTTCATTTTAAAAAAAATATTAAATAAAAGAAAGGCAAAAAATAGATAGGGTTGCTTCAGACATTTTTTCCATTTTTCATTTTGTTTTTTTTAGAAAAAAAATAAAGGGTAAAAGTTGGACTTTTGTTGGGCAAAAAAGTTGGGCCTTTAGCATTTCTCAAAAAAAAATCAAAATTAATTCTTGATTCTCTCCCTAGTTTAATTTAATCCTTAAATTTTAAATTCCGAGTGTGTTTTTAAGTAAAGTGTTTCAAATCAATTGTTTGTTAAATAAATATCTATCTATATAATAACATTCCATGAATGACATGGGCAATTTATCATGCCCCACATCATGTCTATCTACCACATACACATCCCATGTTAGCAAAAAATTATTATTATTATTATTATTATTATTATTATTTACGTGCATACAAAAAGGAGACAAATAGAAAAAAGGGGGTTGATTGCATAGTAATTTTAGAAGTCATTTTTGTATTTTTTTTTAAGTTCCTCCAAAAATGATGTGGCTATTAAAATCATCATTTGATCAAAATTCAATAATGATTAATCATAAGTTCAATGATGATTTTAATAGTCACATCGTTTTTAGAGAGATACAAGAGAAACTTGTAGCATTACTCTCGATTGCCTATCTTCTTAATTATAGTTTTTGTTTTTTTAGATAATATGTATTGGGTGGGTGAACAATTGGGCATTCCTTGAGTAAAAACCCAAACATTTAGGCCCGAAAATATGACAACCCAAATAGAGTAGGCGGGCTGGGCTGTCTTATTTGTGGGCTTTGATGGAAACCCTCTTGAGGTTTTAGCAGTTGGGACAAAACAGCAAGAAAATAAGCAAATTCCATTTAATATTGCCCTTTTCTTTTTTCTTTTTTCTTTTTTCTTTTTTTTTTTGAAGGTTCGATCATGGATGTGCTTTATGAAAGTTGGGATTTTGAACACTAAAGTCAATTTACAAATGGGCCATCGGTATGAGAGCTAGCACTAAAAGATTCCCCTTAACAAGACACGAAAAAAAGATGTAACAATTTTGGGGAATCCAATGAACAATCCGCAACATTGTTCACATGTTCTTGTATATATAAATTGACCCAAAATTAGATTTCACTAACCTACTCCATGAATCATCTCCAACAGCAATAGAAAAAACACATAAAATTAAAGAGTTATTTCTCCCATTTTCATACATTCTTTGTGCATTTTTTTTTTTAGATGAATAAGTATTTCATTAAACCAAAGCTCAAAATAGAGCAACTCCACAGCACAGATACAACTCCTTCCAAAGTCAAGGGACACAACCCCTTACAAATTAAAGAAAACAGAGGAAACAACCCCTCACAAAGCAAAAAACAGGGAAAACAACCTACAAATCAAAATTACAAAGAATAGTAGCAGATAGATTCCACAAAGAGCACAACAAAAGGTTTTCCTTAGATCTAGGAAAACCTCTTTTCACAGCAATCCTTGACCTGACTTCCCAAAAAACTTGCTTCAACAATTGCTCTTCAGTTTTGGGAACACCATCATGTTTAATCTCATTTCTGGTACGCCAAATGTTATAAACCACAGAACCAAAAACCACCCGACATAACAAGCAATTAAGAGATTTATTGCCCCAGCAATTACATCCTAACTGCACAAGATGATCCCAAATAATAGGAGGCCTATCCACCCTGCAACGAACCATGCAATATTTCCATATTCTAGAACTAAAACTGCATTCAAAGAAGATGTGATCACGAGTTTCAATTTGACTATGACAAAAACAGCGTTGAATATCACCCTTATAACCCCATTTAAGTAACCTTTCACCTGTAAGAAGCCTATTTTTTATTGCAAGCCACAAGATAAAGGCCTGTTTAGGGATAGCAAGGGGGAACCAAATCAATTTCCACCAAATAACCTCTGCATTCTTCTCTCTAAGAGCTTCCCAAGTTTCTGCACTAACATAGACACCCTTCTTAGAACCAAGCCAAATAAGCTTATCAAACTGGCCCAAGCAAACTTCAGAAAGTCTAGCTTGAATGTCAACTAAAGCTTCTGATCTCGCAGGTCTCCAAAACCAATCTCCATTGCAGATGACAGAAGACAGTTTAGCTTCAATATTACTTTGAGCATCATAAACAACCCTAAAGCCATATTGCTCAATTAATATCCCTGCAGGATGCCACAAATCCAGCCACATATGAATATTATCCCCATTCCCAACTTCAAACTTTAAGAATCTTTTGGCAATATCTCTTAGCTTCAAGATTTTCCTCCAACTCCAAGAACAGTTCTGAGAAATGCCTACACTCCAAAAACTCTTTCTCTTCAAAAGATTTTCTCTTACCCATGCAACCCAAATGGAACCAGACCTAGCAAAAATGCTCCAAATATGCCTAAGCATAGGTGTTTGATTCCAAACTTCAAGTCTTTTCAACCCCAAACCTCCCTCCTTCTTAGGAAAACAAATATCAGACCAAGCAACCTTAGCCTTAGCTACACCTTCATCTTTCCCATTCCAAAGAAACCTATTGAATTTCTGTTCAATAGCTCTAATAATCTTTTTGGGAAGAATGAAAATACCCATCCAATACACTTGTAAACTGTAAAGAACAGAAGATAACAACTGGAGCCTGCCTGCATAAGAGAGATTTTTGGGAAGCCAAGAATCTATTCGACCAGAAATTCTGCTAAGTAAAGCTCCACAATCAGCTGAAGAAAGTCTAGAAGAAATGAGAGGAACTCCAAGGTACCTCACAGGGAGATGACCTTCTTTCATCCTTAAATCCTCCAAAAGAACATGCTTCAATCTATCTGAAATTCCCGAACAATAAAATAAACTTTTTGCAGGGTTAGCTTTCAAACCAGACAAATTTTCAAACTCAAGCAGAGCAGCCTTGATAACTCTTATAGAGCTTAAACTAGCTTCTGAAAAGATCAAGAGATCATCTGCAAAACACAAATGAGTAAGCCGCATTCTCACACATTTAGGATGAAATTTAAAACCACCATTACCACTAGTGTGATCAGCCATAATCCGAGAAAAAACCTCCATAGCAAGAACAAACAAGTAAGGAGATATAGGATCACCCTGCCTCAGCCCCTTTTTACCTTCAAAATAGCCAACCAAAATACCATTAATACAGACTGAAAATTTAGGAGATGTGATACACTCCTTAATCCAGCTCAAAAACCTATTAGGAAAGCCAAAGCAATGAGACAATGAAGCATAAAATCCCAATTCACAAAATCATATGCTTTCATAAGGTCTATTTTTAAAGTGCATCTAGGATTCCCTTTTTCCTTATGATAACCCCTCACAAGTTCCTGAGCCAATAAAACATTCTCAGAAATACTCCTAGAAGGAATGAAAGCAGATTGATTCATACTCACCAAATTACCCAAAAAAGGCAACATTCGGTTAGACAGAATCTTTGTGATGCATTTATATATAACATTGCAGCAAGCAATAGGCCTAAAGTCTCCCATAGCAGATGGATTAACCTTCTTAGGCACTAAAGATAGAATAGTAGCATTCACTTCCTTTAGCAATAAACCAGAAGAAAAGAAACCTTTAACATTCTTTGTGCATTATCCAAGGCGTTTTCATTACTATAGAAGATTACTATTATAGTGTAACTCACGCCTCATTGTATCTTGATAACTATTTCATCTAATTCTCATATAACTTTAAAAATGAGTTAAAATACATTCTAAAAAAATCATAATTATAATCAAGCCCTAAAATCCATTGGGTAAGAGGCAAAACGTTTGATGGCTATGCAGTAAACCTATTTTGAACAGTTTAGGACTTAAGACTTGCTTTAGTTCAAGGTTAGCAACGAATGTTAATTAGGTCTTTTTTCAGATGTCGAGGTTATGAAGCCTCATGATCAAGACCCTATGGAATAATCGTACGACCCAAGTGGGTGATTTTCCAACGCATGTTTAAAATGCATGGAGAAATCACGTGCATTTTTAATAGAGCAAATGATTCTCACATGCATCCTTAAGAATATATATATAAGAAAATTCTTCAAACTTAGTTTAGAGGAAAACTTTGTCTCACTCACCGTTGTTAAAGATATAAATCCTTTGTCATAAATGTTGATTTTGTATTCCTTAAATCAAGGGATTTAGATGATATTTGTTAACCTAATTTAAGGGATATGTTTGTATTTGAAATATTTCAAATTACATGTAAAGATAGAGTTGTATACTCAATTCAATAATCAAGGAAATATGTATTCTTATACGCTTTAGTGTGTGGATATAGGCTATATGTCGAACCACCTTAATTTTTGTGTTTATTCTATTTCCTTTATCTGTCATTATTATTATTCCACTTATTACATTATGTGTTTCTATAAACGAAAATCACAAGTTTAGTTGTTTCATAAAGTTACTTGAAAAAAAAAAAAAAATTCTTATTAATACTTACTTGATCCCAAAAAGATCTTATTATAATTCAAAGTGGACTCGACTAAAATCTAAATCTTAAATTTTAAAAAAACCCACATAGTTATAAATATTTTGGGCGTTTAAAGTTTGTACTGAATACCGATTTCATGAACAAAAAAAGAAGGGTAAAACTTTAAAAATTTTCACGAATTTGCATATGAATTTATTCTAAAAACAAAAACAAGAGCAGATCCGCTTCCAAACAAGGTTCACTGATTGATGACCTATTAAAATATTGTCGATATATATATATATATACAGTTGTGAGTTGGTGAACCATCAATATCCCTAGTGCACTGGTTCAAATAAAACGTTACACGGGGGCCCTATGATTTGGGTAGATAAAGAACTGTGAAAGTGTGAACCCATTTTCTCTCTTTCTTTTCTTTTTTTTAATTGAGAACCCATTTTCAGTAACGTAATAAATTCATAATTAATTAATATCATAATCACAGGAAAATAAAATAAAAAAACGCATGTAAATAAAACGGATGGAACAACGTAAAGGTGTAGACGGCGTGAGGCCGGCCAATCGTCATTGATCGACCAATGACCCCCTCCCTAGCTTTGATTATTTATTTCATGGCCAACTTGACCACCATTATTAGAAGCTGACATGGGAACGTGACCTTTCACAAGCAAATAAACACCAAAGGACAAACCAAACCCACCAACACCTGATTCTAAATAATGAAAGAAAAATCTTATAATTAACTGGTCCCACGCATAATAATGAATTGAAAAACTATATATATATAAACAAGTACTTGAATATATTTTGTAATGTAATGCTTCATGCATGTATGCAAGCCAAAAGAATTTATAACAGTACCCATGAAAGAGAATTTATAATAAAAACAACAACAATAATAATAATGAGAATAAATCAAAACTCAGACTGAGAAGAATAAAAGATGATAAAAAGCAATCTAGTTTTAAATTAAGAATGGAGATTAACTTTAATTATGGACATGTTGTGCATAGTTTGTGCTGTCAACATGTGATAATAGTGTTAGCTTACGTTACTAATTGTCGCAAGTGAGGGGGCAAATAATTGAGTTTGGCCAGTGTCCATTAGAGACTCTGCTGTTCCAAATAGTTTTCTTCGGCCTGCTCTGGTCCCCAGAATGAAAACAGTTGTTTTCCAGGTAAATTTTGCTGTGATTCCATGTCCAGACAAGAATTTTGGTTAAATTTAATCGAACTGAAAAATGTTATTTTATAGGGCAGACGGCAGCCGTTTCATATTATATTATAATTAATATCAGTTTTTAATCCTCTTTTTTTGTAGGAAATTGGTGATTTTTTGAATCTGATTGGGATTGCAGAAGAGATATTAAGTAGCCTTTGCTAAAAACTCTAAGCAAAAGTGAAAGAAAATTGAGAAATGTTAGGGTTACTAAATCTTTTACTAATATAGACTTACTAAACTGATGTGTAACTTATTCATTTGAGAAAAATAAAACAATTAATTAAGAGAAATATAGCAAGTACCAATGAGTGAGGTACACATCAGTTTAGCAAGAAAGATTTAGTACCCTTAACATTTTTCAAGACAATTTTACCTTTGATGCCAAACCTGTAGTGAACTCTCTCTCCCTCCATGTTGCCAAACACATGATATAATGAAACCCCCACCCCTCCCCCCCCCCCCCCCCAAAAAAAAAAAAAAAAATCATAATCAATTCTTTAATTAAGGGTATTTCTCAACAAGTTTTTGATCTAAAAGGTCACCAAAAGAAGATGTTTGGAACAATATTACTTTTACTTTTGCCCCGACAAACTCACTTGATAGTCCACATTTTAGTAGCAGTTAGCATAAATGAGATAGATTAGAAAAAAATAAAAATAAATAAATGACACCTCAAATTATAATAAAAGCTCTGATACCTAACAGTTTATTTGAAATCGAGTTTAAAAGTGTTTTTAGTGCGAACAAATTTGTGCTAAACAAACAAAAATAGCTTGTTTGGTGAAAAAAAAATTTAGAAAAACATTTTTTTTTTGGTCTCATAAAACCCAAAACTATATTTTGAGAAAAACTTTAAAATATTATATATATATTTTAAAACTTTTTGTAAACAACATCATTTGACTGTGTTGTTCAAATGGTTGAAAGTAGAGACGGCTGGCATGCACTAGCAGCCAAATGGCAAACATTAAACTCTGTTAATCCATGAACAGAGGCAGAGGTTAAGGAAGAAAGAATCCCAAATCCCAATACACACAAAGACCATCCCATATTCTCAGACATGGTTTTTTAACCAAATAAGGTTACAAAGAATAACAGAGCTCAATATCAACGGCAGGAAAAGTCCATGACAGTGGCAAGACTCAAGAGGCACGACAAAGCCGAAAGAAAAGTGGCAAAAGGGAAGCAGTAGGACCCCTACCATAGCAAGGGTGCTGCTGTGGCCTGTATGTGGGTCCCAAATAGCAACACCCCCCCACCCCCCCCCCCAAGTGGTGAATATGATTGGCCCACCTGTCACACCCGACATTTCCCGCGTAACACAAAATAAAGTTCCCACGGGTAAATGTGAAGATTATTTTTTTGCCCAGTAGTATTTTTCAAAGGCAAGGCAAGTCCCCGTGAAAGAAAAGTGTTTTTCTTGTCTGTACAACACCATAAAATTCCCCCGTGAAGGCAGGCTTTATGCATTTGAGTAATCAAACCTCGTCTACAACCTAACTCTTGTATAGCATATAAAAAGATTCAAACAACTTTTAGAATCAAAAGTAAAAAAAAATCAGAGATTATTAAATTATTTAAATTAATTGGTGTCATATTTTCTCAAGAGATGATGATGATGATAATTGATAAAGGTATATAAGATTAGATTCTTTTCTTTGATACTCATCTACTAATCTTCTTCTCTAAGTAGGTTTGAACAAAAAAGAATAAACAAAAGTTTGAAGATTAGAATTTAGAACTCTTCTAATTTGATTAGGACCATCTGATTCCAGAAATTCACATCTTTACAAACTACTACTCAGCCTCTTATCTAAACCCACCTACTCATATAACTATATTTAGAAGACTATTTATTTATTACATTACATGGGGAAAAAAAGAAAGAGAAAAAAACAAAAAAGAAAAGGAAAAAGAAAGCAAAAACTTGAAACAGGTTGACATTGCTCTATCTCAGAGCCTCAAAACCCATCTCCCTCCTCACATGATTCTCCAAAGCACCTGCACAGCAACATAGTTAGCCTTAAATAAGAAATAAAAACCCATAAAGGAATAAGAAAAAGAGATAGTTGGCAAATAATCAAACAACCTCAAATTTGTGTTTCTAATCAAAAGCTGATGTATAGACCTGTTGATGTTTCCTTTGCTGAAAAATGTTCTTCGATCACTTGTATTTTAATAGGAAGGTTCCTTCAAATGGTTTTTTTTTTTTTTTTTTTTTTTTTCTTTTTTGTTGTGGGATAGGAAAGTTCCTTCCACTTGTTTCTTTCTTTTAATTCTGTTTTGGGGTGTTTGGAAAACGGAAAATGAGAGGCAATAAATAAAACAAGGGAAAGAAATATAAGAAGGTAATTGATAAAATGTATTTAGTTTCTGAAACACCAGGCAATGAATCTAACTGGAATGATTAGATGATTCAGATACCAACAAATAACAGAAACCCACAAGACAAAGATGTTAAAAACTCCAAAGCAGAAACAAAAACAAAAGGAAAAAAAAAAACAGAAAAATGGGAAAACAGAGCACCCAGCAGACAGTCAATAAAAATCAATGATTAAAGAAAAATTAAGCAATCTGATCTGAGACCTAGAAGCCAATTACCTTGTGCCTTACAACTGGGGGGCTCTTCAAAGAGTGACAAAGAAAGTTGCTTGTGAGCGACCCCTATGTCAAACAGAATAAGCCCTGATTTTGGATCATCAACAATGATATCTTTCACCGGCAGCCATAGAAAAAGCTCTTCTTGGGAAAGACCCACGACTCCTATGAGACTCCCGTAGGTGAGATTGGCCCTCACAACACTGTCAAAATAAACCCTGTTCTCAAACCGGGTCAGGCATGGCCCGTCAAGAAAGACTTCCAGGGTACCGTTTTCTAACAGAGTGTAGGATTTCACCTCCTTGGGGAGCAGACCGGGCGGCAAGCCTTTGGAGCGAAGGAGGTCATGGATGGAGGAGTAGGATTGAGAAATGGGCAGAGAGAAAAAGATCAGAAAGGTGCATAGAAGCACTGTGAAGTGGGTGTTAAAGAAGTTGGCCATGGCCGATTAGAAAAGAGAGAGAGAGAGAGAGAGAGAGAAAGAGAGAGAGGTTTAAGGAGTGGTTTTTAGGAGAGGTGTGGGGGGAGGGGGTGAAAGTGGAAAGACTGTTTAAAAAAGGAATTTAAGAGGTGGAATTACTTCTTTGTCCTCTACCCATGTTCGGTGCCTTTGGCGGGGCCGATGGGGTTTGTCATTATAGGTTTAATTGTTTTGTAATGTATTACCTAATGGACCTCAATTAGATGCAAGTTTGCCTGTACTTTTATACTTCACGTGAGAGTAATTTGGTACCTTGCTTTATGTTTCATTCAATTGTCTTGTAAGGCTTTCACCTTTTTTTTAATCATTAACATAATTTTTTGTCCGTACTATTAGGTATCCATTGCTTTACAAGAAAATACTAATCCTAATTAATTTCTCTTAGGTTAAAATGGGGTGAATTGTAGAATCATAGTTCGAATTTAGAGTCGGACTCTAATTCCGTGCAAAAATTTATGAGGGATATAATATAAGAAAAGGAAAAGCAGAAACGAAGAGAGAAGGTAAAAAATTTGGGGTTGTTGCTGTGAATTGCCCTAAAGGCTACACTGTGTTTTTATTGACTTGATATTTGTTTACCATATAGAGATCTATATTTATAAGAAAACTGTGGTAAGTGGTTGAATGCAAATATGATAATCAAATTTCAAACCTAAATGGAGAAAATTTTAGTATCAACCGAATATGGCAAACATATATTCTAATAGTCTACCTTTCACCAAAAAGTGAAATATTAGGTCAATTTGTTAATTTTTTTTTTTTTTTTTTAAAGGGATTCTTTCATATTCATTTATTGAAAAAAGATCAAGAGCATAAAACTCTTACATCATTAGAGAACAAAAAGCTCTAATAAATCATAGCCAAGGCCCAAAGATATGGGGTTACAACATCAGAAAGACAAACATAAAAATCTTACAATCAAGTCCTATCTATAACTTCAACATCGATTAACTCATATCCAAAATTCAGTTATATAACATATCTGCTCTATACAGACTCAATCTAATACATAGATAGTCCATATTTTCAACATTTATTTTCTCAGCCATAGGGATAAAACCCTCACACCGAAATTTTGGGGCTGTTAATATTTTTGAAATAACCCCAAATACAAAACGCTTCTACAAATATAAAACGATTTTCAAAATACAAAACAAAAAAACATTTTCCAAAGCACGTTACCAACCAAAACCCAAGTTTTTTTTTTTTTTTTTTTTTCCTTATCAAATTTGCTATTTGTACTCTTTATACTCCAAATCTATGAACAAGTATAATAAAAAGATTGAGATTCATCTAAAGTTGGTCCGAACAGCTCAGCCAGTGTACATCCCATGTTGGTAACATTTCGTCATACAAATTGACAGCAAGATTAATTAATATGCAAGACTAAAAGTTGTTACACCGTATTAACTATTCCAAGATAATTAAATTAACCAAGGTTAGAGGTGAAAAGGGTATTTTAGTCAATCGACAAATCTCATGAACAACAAACAAACAGGTAACGGTTGCATTTGCAGTCAAAAGGTCTGGAATCCAGACCGGCCCTCACATCAACTTTGCAACTGACTGGAGGGTAAAAAGGTAAATCCACAGTTCATATTTCTGCCATACATTTCTTTTGTATCTATATGCTCAGATTTGGGTAACCAGTGCATGAGCGAGGAAGAGAATCAATCTCAGAGAGAGAGAGAGAGAGAGCTGGGTCTCAGGAGAAACCTGGGCAATTTCGGTACGTCCTATTACCAAAATGGGACAGGGTAGGTCTTTTATTTTCCTTTATGCCACTGGAGTAGTGTCACGCGTTCCCGGTGATTAGACAAACAGCTTCTAAAGATAATGATTAGGTTGCCCGTAGGGGACCTGAAATGGGTTGCCCGTAAATGATTTGATACACGTGGGCCAAGGGTGACCGGCTACTTGACGTTGGTTTTTCCGTATTTGTCAATTCTTATTGGATTTTTCGAAAGATCCTGGTGAGCTTTTGGGCTGTGATACCGGGTTGCCCGTACAAATTGGCCCACGTGTGGGTTATGCAGGTCCCTCCACGTGAAATGTGCGTGACCACCTCTGTTATGGGTGTACTAAAATAATCATTACATGGGAGGGACAAAAAAAAAAAAAAAAGGGAACTCCTTGAGCCTCAAAATATATATATATATATATATATTCCTGGATTATCTTACAATATGTAAAACTTTAGGTAAATAAATATTTATTTATATAACTTATCATATTATCATTTAATGTTTTGAACGTATCTCGGTTCTATTTTAATTCATATCCTTTAAATACTTCTCATTTTTTTAATTTCATCTATTTTTTCAACTCTTTGGTTTATTTATTTTTTATTTTTTGAAAAAAATTTCAGTCTCATTGAAGAAAGATAACGAGTATAACGCTCTTACATCACATAACAAAAAACTCTAAAAAATCATAGCCGAAGTTACGAGATTACAAATCATATATGTTTACATAAAAATCAAACATTCAAGATCTATCTATGACATCAATATCTGCTAATCTATGACTATTTTTTCAGTTGTAACACTAAATCTGTTTCAAATAGACTCAACTCAATACATAGGTAGCTTATCAAACCTCCACAATTTAATCATTAATACTCTTTAATTTCCATTTTTCACACTTAATACCTATTAATGTTTCGTAATTGCGCAAAATAGCCGTTCTTTGAAATGACGGAAAGCTTCTATCATTAATTCAGTGTACCAAATGAAGCACATGATTTGTTTTTCCTTTTTCCTAAAAATTCGCCAACGAAGCACATGGGATGTAACATGCCGTGTAATTTTCACGCAAGTTCAAAAACAAAAGTAAAAAATTACGATAAATGTTAAAAATTATATTTTTATTTATTAATTATTTTGCATTGTTAACGTGTCAATATTAATTTATTTTTTAATTTTTAAAGACTAATCCAAGAGTTTGTTAGAATGGTAGTATTAACATTGTGTGATAATTATGAAATAAAAATGTGATTTTTAACATTATTCAAAAATTATTAAGCGAAAAAAAATTATGTTTGATAAAAAAAAGGGGAGAAAACAATTGGTTTTTTTTTTTTTTTTTTTACACTGTCCATGTTTAAATTTCAATTGATATTCTTTTGAGCAACTTGGAGAGAGGGAATGATTATCTACAAATAAAAAAATAAAAAAATAAGAAAAAGAGACCATAAAAAATCATTAAAAAAGAACTAAATTATTGGTGGAGATAACGACCCACATGCTCATCAATGAGTGTGGAATTTGATATTCAAATTAATCCATGGTAAATAGTAAATTCCTTCTTGAAGGACTTTAGATACGGGACGGGTGCCTTTTTTGTAGTCCCACAATTTACTCATTTTAAAGGAATACAAAATAAATATAAGAGAGACCTCTAAAATTATTATTTTCAAATAATTTATCAAGTGGCTACGTTTCAGCAAAATCCTCTCTTGTCTCTTGGGTGGTCATGAAAAGCTTAAATGCTTTACATTAGCTTAGGCTTGAGAATATCCAATGCACTTTTGATGATAATTAATGAGCATTTGTTCCAACTTGGTGATGCTATTTACCTAGGGTCCACTTCGGCCTCGATTCACTTGAAACTCATTCGGCGTAATGGCCCAATAAAGATTATTTACCTTTGGGGTTAGGCTATGTTTGTTGGCGGGTGAAGATTAGTATTGTTGAGTTAGCCTCCTCTCCCCTAGGAGAGTCATCGACCGGAAGCCCTAACCCGTCAAGTGCTCTACGACAAATTGTATGAACAAAAACAGCTGCCGATTATGATAAAAATAGGTAGGGTTGGATATCCAAGTAGGGCAATTCGTATTGACAAGATGTTGCCTAATTAGATCTACTTTCTCGAGATTTCCTTGTTTTATCCTTTCACCATCTCTTTTTATGCTTTAATAATTCTCATTTTACTTAGTAATGTTGAGTGCACGCCAGTACGTAATCAAGTTAAGGAGACTTGCAAAGTGATAGAAAACAAGCTGAGGTGACTCACTTCAAGTACTATTAAAGGGAATAGCAAGCAAGAAGGTGAGAAAGGGCTTAAGAAACTTATTTGCTACAGTGAACTCCTATTTATAAGAAATGAGGTATATCAACTTAGGATATGTAACACCATCTAATTAGAAAACATCTTGTCAATACAAATTGCCCTACTTGGATATATCCAACATCTTGTCTCTCCCCAGCGAATTGTCCTCAAGCGATGTTCACGATTGAGGCAAAGTATGTACATGGCGGCGGCTGAGGCTGCAAAGCTCATATTACTTAATTATCTTCGAAAATGTGAATACACGCCAATATGAAAATTGTTGAAACAAGTGGCTCATATTACTCTCAAACATAAAGAGTAAAACTGAAACTACTGGCCCATTGAGTGTAATTAAGTTTATGTGGGCCTAGGGATAAATAAGTATGTGGGGAGTATTTTGTGATTTTTCTAACTACTTATTTCCTATAAATATGTTATATTGTAATCCTAAATTATTGAATAATAAAATATAGCCACACTCTCTCCTATAGACATAAACACATTGTCGAATCATGTATATCTGTGTTTCGACTTTTTCTTGATCTATCTCTTTTCAATTTCATATTATTCATTATTATTATGCACGATAACAATAGATCTCCTTTAACTCGACCACTGGCGTACACTCAACATTACTAACTCAACAAAAATATTAATAATAATAATAATAATTAAAAATACTTGAGTTGAGAAATTATAGAAGGTAGAAATGCGTGGGAGAAGTAAAACGATAATGATTAAACCATAAAAAGAGACAACCTGCAGAAAGGATAAAACATGGGAACGAATCTCCGGAAAGTAGATCACACTTTAATTGTCAATCATTACTAATACCTCCAATGATGTTTCATTAATGTGTCGTCACTGTAACACATCCCAAAACGCCGACCTGCACGCTCGCTCTTTATTGTGGATCAGGATCCCGATAATCTTACAAAAAAAAAAAAAAAAAACCTGGCCCATCAGTGTTTTTTTTTTTAAAAAAATAATTCTAGCCATCCAATGTTATTGAACAGTCACAATTTCATCACGGGTCCTAGCTAAAGATAAATAATAAAATATTATTTATTTTTAAAAAATATATATAAAATAAAATATTAAAATATAAAATAAAAAAAAAATGGAGTGATTGGCCAACTCCAATTGAGCCATGGGGTGGCTTCCGCCACCCTAGGGGTCGGTTGGGGTTGGCCGAACCATCCCCTAAGGCCACGGAGATGGCTTCGGCCACCCCCAACCGGCCTCTGGGGGTGGCCAAAACCACCCCCATAGGCCATGGGGTGGTTTCGGCATCCCCATGGCCAAAACCCAAAAATTAATTTTTGGGTTTTGGCCTCGGGGGTGAACGAACCACCCTCCAAGGCCATGGGGGTGGCTTCGGCCGCCCCCAACCGGTCCTTGGGGGTGGCCAAAGCCACCCCCGTGGCCATAGGAGGTGGTTCGGCCACCTCCCATGGCTAGAACCAAAAAATTAATTTTTGGGTTTTGGCCATTAGAGCCACCCCCAACTGGCCCCTGGGGTGGCCGGCCACTCCAATTTTTTTATATATTTTTTATTTTTATAATTTTAATATTTTGTTATTATTTATCTTTAGTTGGGACACGTGGCGAAATTGTGGCTGTTGGATGACCAGAATTTGAGAAAAAGCCGATGGACAATTTTTTGAAGATTGTCGGGATCCTAATCCCTTTATTGTATATTTCTATTGTATTGTTCATTATGCGTGCGCTGCCTCAAAATCTCAGGCTTTTTTAAATCAGTTTCTTACATGCTAATTACCATCTAGTTTATAATGTTCTTTTTAACCTTTAAAAATTACAGTCGATCCTCTAAACTATCCAATCATTTCATTTAGCCCCCTAGTTTTAGGATTTTCGGTTAAATTTAAGGGAAGACGGGTCGGTGTGCAATACATATAACATAAATTATCTATTTTATCAATCCCTAATTTATGTGAAAATGCAATTATACTCTTATATTATTATTATTATTTAAAAAAAAAAAACACCCATGACCGTTGGTCTCCTTCTATGTTGTTTTATTTTTTTTTATTTGATGCAAGGAAATTATTGTTGTTTTTCTGTCAATTTTTCATTTGATTTCGTAGAAAATCCTAGTGGAAGGGATTAAGTAAAATGACTTGGTAGTAACTGGGTGTCAATTTTAACATTAATTTAAAGTTTAAAAAGACATTACCCGATGGATAAATTGTTTTGTTTTTTCAATACTTTGGAGTTCTTGAAGATCTTATTAAGGTTTTTGCGTTTGACAAAGCCAATTTGATGTCCTGCTTTAACAGACTGAGCAACTGATTGGGGCAGAAGCACAACTCTTTCTTTTTGTTAAAAGTCAAAGCAATATGATGTAGTTAACAGCACCAAATTAAATAGTCCACAAACCCTCATGCCTTTTTCCTTTTTTGGGGTGTGGTTAGGTTTGGGGGGACTGATCTTTACCAAAAACTTTATATATGGTTTTTGGGAAAAATTAAAAATTAAAAATCTATAATCTATACATATATATATTTTCAGTGGGGCATTTGGATCTGGAAAGTATGAAGGAATGTCATGGTCCTGACCCCATCACTGATCAGGCCATAAATTATGCCCTATCATGACCCATTACAAGCCATATCATCATCATTGATCCCTTTTTGTTTTTTGTTCTAACTATTTGAATTTATTGTGTACTTGGTTCAAAACAAAAATCTACCCATAAGGTAACAAATAAAAAAAAATAAAAAAGTTGCTATTGTAACATATGTTGATCGAAAAGGGATTTAAATTTTCTAACAAAATACTCAAAACTACTTTTATCTTTATGTCGCTTCTTAACATTTTTTTTTTGGGTTGACGATCATTCCAAAATTGTTTTGGAGGTGACAATCACTCCATCGACTACTTTAGAGATGGTGTGCGATCAACTATTTGGGAGGGACTGAACATCTTTTGGGTTATTTTGGGGATGATCGATCACTTCCAAAATAGTTTTTATGGCGGTCTTGGACACCCCATTAGCTAGCTACCTTTAGGGTAACTTTTTTTTTTTTTTTGCATGTCCGCACAAGAAGAGGGGGGAGAATTCAAACTAGTGACCTTCGCTTTATTAGGCGTGGTCTCAGCCGATTAAGCTACCTCTTGGGGACACCTTTAGGGTAACTTGCCACCCTTTCTTTTCACATTCTTTTATCTTTATTATTTGTGTAAGATTTTGATAATTAGCTGGCACAATCTTAGCAGTTAAATATAAGTAAAAGTGCTTGCAGGTCTGCAATATCTTGAAGTATTGCAGCTTACTTAATGAAACACAAACAAGATTCTGAGTTGTAGCCCATTTATCTTGATGCAAAAGTCACTATCACTAAAAGAAAGGCACTGAATTGGTACATTCAAAGCCTTGGATCTTCTGAACTTTTGCTATCTTTTGACCACCTTGGTATGCTGCAGGCATGAGCAGCAGACCAGGGTAAAATTCAACACTCAATGCCTGTAGCCTGTACCTCAATGCCAAATATATATATATCATCATCATCATCATCATCCCCATGAATGTGTAAGCATCTATAGCTTAGCAATGGGGCCTCACTCTTTCTTTAAACTCAAATTCTATAGTTCGCTCCTGCACAGGGAGGCAAGTACTTTTACATAGGATTCCAAATCAAATAGTTAAGGATTTCTCAAATTTCTACTGTTTTTTTTTTTTTTTGATGCTTGAAGATTCTCAACTGCAAGGGATTAGGGACCAATGGTTCAGCTAAAAGGGCAGATTTGTTAACCCTAAAGCTTCAGGGGTTCCAAGGTTAAAAACAGTATGGTTTGAAAAAACATTTAATAACGTGAGACAGAAGTTTGATTGACATAGTATGTAACGTTTAGTAAAACATGAGCTTTCTTATTGGCTTATGCTAAGCACGTATACCTTAATTATAAGTCATTAATCCTAATTTACCTTGACCATTTTACCTTTTTTTTTTTTTTTTTTCTGAAAGAAATTTTAAAACAATGTTTATTAAAGTAAGCCAAGATTTAGAATTTTACTAGGAAAATGATTTAAATTTTATTGCTAAAAATATTGCTATTGGGGCTTGGCATAAATAACCCATTTGGACCTCCTTCTAACTGGGTTCACCACCTAAAACCCATAACTTATTAAATGGGCCAAAACTTAGCATACAGCATTTAGCTTACTTAACAAGCTTAAAACATAATTAACTAAGGCTTAACACTTAATAAAATTGGATCAAATACCCTTCTAAACATGCTATGGACAGTAAATATCAAAGTTGGTTTAATGCTTGTTCTTGATGCAATTTGTAAGAAATCAATTACTTCTTGAAAATAGTTTTAACACCTCATAAAAATTTATTGATTAAAATTGCTTTAGCACTCAAAAAGAGTCATTTAACATTAGGCTTTTTGCCATGAAAATTTCTGATGTGGTCCAAAAATTCATGTTCATGAAAATTAATCTATGAATTCGAACTTCCAATATAAACCCTAAATCATTTCCATGAAGAGCCATTACTAGATGTAGATGGGCCTTTATGATTCAACTAGGGGGTGTTCCTCCCTTGCCTAAGTCACACACCCCATATTAATGGTGTTCTTCAAAATAAAATAAAATAAAATCTACAAAAATACATCATGTGAATCTAGGTCTAAATGAAATCCTACTTATAAAACCACCATCTTATGAAATCAAGCAAGCATGCATTTGACTACTACATGACAATAAATGTTGTCATTAAAACAATCTAATCAACTCAACATGTTACTTCTGTTGGGCTTGGACTCCTCTGATAATCTCAAGGTGAGGCCTCTGCAACATTCTTGAGATTGGAAATGGCCAAGTGGGCATGAGTTGGACTATGCTTATTGGGCATTCAGATTTTTGCCGGCTGACGATCTCTATTGGGGATGAGTTTTTTCTTTGTTTTTTTTTTGGGTGTCAAGAAAAAAAAAATGGTTTCTTGGAAAAATTGAAGTTAAAGTTTATTCATTTATGTGTTGTCACCAAGTGAATAAATATGAATAATCATTACATTCTACTTTCTTGTACTCTTAAAAATACTAATTCTTTTTCTTAAATAATCATCATTCTAGTGTACCAAACCTACCCGCTCAACAATGCAAAGTTTTTTTTTTTTTTTTTTTTCCTTGGGATCAAATAATATATACTTTTATCAAGATTAATTAAGGGGAGGGGACTGATCAACTCATTCTTCAATTAAATACCCATTGTGTTAAGGGCCTTGGGATCGTTGAATGCGTGATGAGGGTGGGGTGGGGTTGGGGGAGGTCATGAATTCGAATCTCTTGATGCAAGGAAAAGAATAATAATTTGTGCCCTAATTCATAGGTGGTCACACCTCTAGGGAAATGGCATTACAATTTACATGCAAAAAATATTAATAATCATGCATGCTCTACTTAATTAACATTATTTTTCCTCTCTCTTGTTAAATTTGTGTTTTTGTTTTCTGTTGTGCTTATAAGCCAAAAAAAGAAAGAAAAGAAAGCACAACGGATATCATCAAGATAACAATAAAGAAGCCGTACCCTTTAAAGATTGAATTTATAATAATAATAGTAATAATAATAATAATGTATCACTAACTCTTACACCATTGAAACAATCGGGGACCAAATTAAGAATTTAACTTTAGAGAACCTAACTAGCTGCATTAATTTTATTTAATTAATAAAGTAAAAAAGTTTATTTTTTGGGTGTGTTTGTGGGTGGAGGGAGGGGGGGCTGGAGTGTTGAAAAGAAAATAACAAATTAAAATATTCTATTAATTAAAGAAGGAAAGAGGAAAAGAGAACAAGATAAGACAAAAGATTAAAAAAAAAGAAGACAAAAACTCTCACATCAAAATATATTCTTCTTTGAAGCAAAAGGATCGATGACATCCCCAGATGAGACTGCTGCTTTCAAAACACAAAACAATGTTTGAGAAAAGGATTGGCTACCTCTATTTCTTTTTTTAATTCGGTTTAATTAATTTCTAAAGTCTCTTTAAGCACTAATCATTCACATATAGAGGAGATGTTTTCTAGCACCCTTGTGGTCCATCAATGGTGACTAGCCAATTGCAACAAGATGGGAACAATTTGTGACGATCGAATCATATTAAGGCCACTAAAATAGTGGCCTTAAAGGTTGCTTGACTTTATTATTATGTTATTTCCCTCTCTATCCTCATCATCAACAACAACCAATATATCATTTGCTTCTTCAGCACTCATTGGCGTATATCTAGAGAATAAGATTTTGTTGGATTTTTCAGTGTTAGATATTAGGAAGACACACTGAGACACACACACACACACAAACATATATATATTATCTGTTCCTCAACCGCCCAAACAACATAAATTTTAATGACAATTATTAACCACCAATCATATATACTTAATTTGATGCACGCGAATACACAGGAATCTGATCATCAGCAGCATAAGTTCATGAGAAAAGGAGATCACAAAACAAATTGTAATTCAGGAGAGCTATATATATATATCCTGGTGCTGAAGTGGTCCAAAAGGCTACAATACAACCTGCCTCAAATTCAGAGTGATTGCACTGATCATCTAGTTAATTGTAATGTAAATGGTCCAATTAAACAGGATAATATTAATAACAATTATTGTCCAGTAATGAGTAATTATGCTAATCAACAAAGAATTAGAGTGGTCCAAGGCTACAATAATACAACCTGCCTCAGATATGGGGTGATGGTGAATTTAATCTCATCATTTTTCAATCTTCCACTTCTCTCTCAGCTATAGCATCATTGCAGACGCCATATTGAAAAGAACACAAACCCTTAAAGAAGTTAAAGATAAGTATAAAAGCAGCAGAAGAAAGGGAAAAAAACAAAGAAAAAAAAGGGCCTCTTTCTTGATTGTAAGACTTGACATCACCATGCAAGACTTTAGCACATAATTTTTTCTGCAATATAATTTGAAAACAAAAGGAATATCCTTTTCTTGACGTGTTCAAGAATGTGTTTAGGTGGTAATTAATCAGTGATGAAGCTTAATAATTGTTTACATGCATATATATATACATATAGATTCTTTTGGTTCTATAGCTTTCATGTAACTATCAAAATATATATTAGAATTCAACAATGCTAGATGTTAGGAGGACACAAGACATAAACTGCTCAACGGTCCCCAACAGGATAATATTGATCAAAAGAATAATTAAAGAAAGAAGAAACCATTACTGCTAATATTAATACTATGAAATTGCAGTGATCATGTAGAATTAGGAATCTTAGCAGTATGCTAATATATATATATAAGCACGCACGCATGTTTTCTAGAAACACATGTATATATATATATAAGAAAATAAAAAGGTCTTTGCTACAAAGCCTAATATGATTGGTTGATCTCATAAACCAATAATGTTTACATGAATTAGGTGCTTTGTCATGACATCATTGTATTAGATCCTTTGATTAATTAATATTGTTTCTCGCAGATTATATTAGACTGAATGTTGTCATTAAGCCATTTGTTGCTACATAGTGCATACATTGCCACGACATTTAAAACGTTTAAATAACGTAGCTTCATATATATCATTAAATGGTTTCTTTGTTGTGAGTCAAATCTTGACGGCTACAAATTTAAACTTTTTTTTATCAAAATAGTTACTGTTTCTTATTTTGCCATAATAGTTCAATCTCCTTCAATTATTGGATCCAATTATCTATAGTGGGGTGAACTCAAAGTACTATGAGCTGAGCACAAGAAGCTTTTTATTTTTTATTTATTTTATTTTATTTTTATTTTTATTTTTTTTTGTCTTGAAAACAGCTATAACGCACCACTTGAATAAAACGACTGTGGATGACAGATTTTGGGCCCAAACAGGGCCGGATGAGGCGGTTGTAAAGGGCCCATGTAGGAAACAAAGCGGGAATCCCCCACGTGTGCGTGGGGTTTTGAAGGCTAGTCAAAGTCAACATTAGTGTAGGGGCCACAGGATTATTTATTTTGTGTTTTTTGAGTGTGCAATTGTGGTGTAGATTGTGGACGACCACACGTGTCAGGTGACATCGTTGGTGTCCCGTCTCAATAACCCAGGTTGGGGTTGGGCCATCCATCGCCTTCGTCGCGCCGAACCCTGACATTTCACGTGAGTTTTGGGCCAACAACCGCTCTTTGATTAAGCGGCTATTAATTAGCAGCTAGGGTTAGCTAATTAATATTATGCTTCATTTTCTCTTGTGTATTATATTTTATTACTACATTTTTGTTTTTGTGTGCATTATATTTTCATAAGATATACGTACGTACGTGTTGCTCAACATGGGGGGCTCCTTTTTTTTTTTTTTTAATTATTATTTTGAATATTTCTCCAGTACTTTTGACCCAATTGGATAATGGTGAACTGTCTTAAGATTGATGATGATAATATAAAAATCCACCTAAAAAGGGGAAGACCAAAAGGAAAACATATAGCTTAATTGTTAATTTGCAGCTCTTTATCTTCCCAACCATATAAAATAATAAAAAATATATATACTGTAATGCATCTTTCACACCCTTGGAAAGACGGTTTGTGTTATGTGTCAGCAAGCATAAAAGGATTAGATCCTTATGTGTTTATGACGTCACGTCAACTTTTAAAAATTGGGTTAGAATTTTTTTTTATTAGACTTATATTTGTTTAAAATACACGCAAATGATCACATGTTCAGTTAGAAATGTACATTTTTAGTTTTTTTTTTTAAAAAAATACATGTTTTTGTTTGAAAGAAAACGTTGTTCTTCTTTAAAACACGTGTTTTCTTCCAAGTTTATGGCTGTTTATAGTAGCTTTGTAGTTCGTTTAATGGAATTAAACATATTAAACATCTCTATCTCGGGTCTTTGTTTTGGATGAGTAAGCATGAATGTATGTGACATATATGTCCATCATCAATACGATTATTTTGTTTGTTTTGTCTTTGATTTCCATCACCCTCTTATTTCCAAGGCTCTATATTGTCCCTAAAAGTATTGATATAAGAGCATTAAATAAAAAAAGAAAAAAAAAACATGCACTACATAATATCCACTTTTATATATAGGTATCCATCCATCAATCTTACCCGTGCAATTCCCACTAAAATATTTCATTCTCTTTCTCCTTTTACTGTCAACTTTCATTTTCTATCAATCATCTTACGGTTGATTATTGCTTCAACAATTACTTTCATTATCTGTCAATTGCACTCTGTTATATATCTTTTTTTTTCTTTTCTTTTCTTTTTTTCTCACACTTTTGGTCTCAATGTAGTTATAATTGCTCTCCATCTCTGTCGTTGTTGGACTGGTTATCGCAAAAGGCATCGCTGATTTTCAGTGTCAGTCTCAAACTTTCCATCTCTTTATATATATATATATATATATATATATATATATATATATATCTTTCAATCACTCTCACAACTCTTTCTTCTCCATCCATCTCTATATATTCAGATGCTGGAATCCTCTACATTCAAAGAAACAAAGATAATGTTAATTTCCATTATATATATATATATATTGTTGATTGGTGTTTAATTTACACGTGAGTCAACTAGAGCTAGCCTGCAACTATTGTATTAATATTAATATTAATATTAATATCAGTGGAGTTTTCTCCGTCTTCCAAATTTAATTAAAGTTAACAAAAAAAAAAAATTCAAAAGGGTTGTTAAAATCTGATAATTCATGGCTAAATAACGACCAATCTGCACCGCAAGATTTAAGATCAAACAGGCTTGTGATGCAAATAGGTTGATTGTTGGGGGCCGAGCAAAACAAAAAACTTGGATAAAAGACAGCCCCCACGTGGATCGCTGTGGTGTGATTGGCGAACTCCAGGGAGTCCCACGCCCCCCTCTTTTGTGTCTTCAAAAATGAATCAAATCTTGTGTAGAAACATTTAAGACGTCAGGTCAACGCTATTGTTTACCACGTGGCGCGATTCTACGCTTGGTCCCCCACTGGAGAGCCCCTATCCGAATATATTTTTCCCGGATTCTACGCTTCTAGGGAACCGTGATTGCGTCGACCCTGGACCCCACAGACAAAGCGATCGATGCTTACGTGGGTCTGTCTCCTTCCCCTAAATGTTTTTTTTTTTTTTTACACCACAAATAAAAAGAGAGAGAGAAAAAAAAAAAAAAAAAAACGGTAAAATGGGAAAGAGTATACGTTTGATCTAGTGATCTGAAATGTTCTTGCAACTAGCTAGCACTCAAAAAAATATTACAAATATTAATTTTTTTAAAAAAATGGCAACTTTGTGATTAAAAAAATAGGATTCGGCTTACATGTTGTTATTATGTTATAGTAAAAGCAATGGTTAATATTGAATCTCAAAGTTTACTTACTTTAAAAAAACTTTTAATATAAGAGAAAAAATAAAGAGAGATTTTGAGATATTCAATTTTAACCGTTGCTTTTATTACAACATACATGTAAATTAAATCTAAAAAACTATACATAAGAAAATTAGAAATCTTGAAACATTGAAGTTATAATGACTTCTCTAAATAAATAAAAAATGTCAATTTTATTTAAAATGAAGAGTGTTTATTTAGTGCATTCAGAAGAATAATATTATATTTTTCTTTTGGTGTAATAAAATGACTATTAAAGAAGAAGAATGTAAAATGGCAATTTTTACGGTTACAAAGGCATTGAAATGAGGGGTGGATAAACTGTGGCTGAAGGAGAAAAGGGCGGCTAGGAGTAGCATTAATAGCAATGAGGCTAAGAAAGTGTTGTTGCTGTGTGTCGGAGTGATTACTGAAATGACCCAATTACTTTACCTTTTGAAAATTGCAAAGGAAGCCTAGTGGTCATGGGGGTTTTTTAGAAGCACGATCAATTGGACTAGGTGCATTGGGATGATACAAAAATTAAAGATTTTGATCACTCATTTGATTTTATCATGATCGATGGGACTAGTACACAAAGATACTACAAAATTCAATAGAGTTCGATCGATCGTTTGATTGCATCATGATCAATCAAACTAATGCACTATGATCAATTAGACGTTCGATCGTACCTTCAATCATGTAAATTTCTATCGATCCTTCAATCATATCATGATCAATTGATCGGACTATATAAGATTTGTAGTTGTGTTTGAGATAGTGATTTGTGGTTTGTTCTTTCCTATAATGGGAGGATGCTCAAGAAATTAATTATCACAACCAATGATTTTGTAGAGGAAAGCATACACGACATGTCTGCAAACTATACTTTGAAAAGACTTCAATTAGTAAGTGACTTTATTAATTTGAATATTAAGCCCCCTTATTAAATGTCTTGATCCATATAACATGTTGAGGTCTCTCGACATTGTGAGAAAGAATAGTAACCCCACACATGGAGAGGGGGAATACATGATGAAACCCTCACAAAATGTCTTGATCCATATCACTTTTGAGGCCTTTAGACATTGTTAAAAATAAATTAATAATATATATGTATATCAAAAAAAGAAAAGAAAAGAAATGGTGTATATATATTAATTAATGATGATATTTCTTGTACTGAATTCAATGCAATAAAGATGTAATCCTAAAGACAGTTCATAGTGGTGGAGGTAAGCCTTTAAGGTTGAATCACCCCAAAATTTTTTGTCTCCTTTCTCTCTCTTTGCTTCCGTTATTTATTTATATATTTTATATTTATCATAAATTTTTACACCCACCAATTGAATAGGATAGGTGAAGAAACAAAAAATAATAATAAAAAAAGCAATTCATTCTCTTTCCAAAGAGTTTGAGAGAGGATATTAGAATATATTTTATATTTATTTATGATTTAGTTTCTTAATTTGTAGGCCTATCATAAATTTCTTACCTTATTTGCCGCACTATAACATTTTTCTATAAATACCATCCAATGTAATACAATTCAATACAATAAAGATGTATCTCTTATGACACTTTCGTAACGGTGGATGTAGGCCTCTAAGACTGAATTACCCCAAAATTATGTTTCTTTCCACTCTCTTTACTTCCGCTATTTCTCCCTTATATATATATATATATCATAAATTTCTACACAAACCAATTGAACAGGATTGGTTAAGGCTATTTCTTTATTTGGGGTCGTTGTCTCTGATTTGGTTGGACGATGAAAGCGCTGTTGGTGTCGCTGTTCTCTTCTATGATCAATGAAATCTGCTTGCTTGGAATAAAGAAGAAGCAAATAGAGAGGCATGAGAGGAGAGATTATTCTTATGATTCTAATAAAGCATTGATCGAGAACGTTATGGTGCATTGAGTTATACTGTAGCATTCATAAGGTTTAGGAAAAATATAGGGTATTTTATTAGGAGCTACTTTTTGTGAGTTTCTTCAAATTTTTCATAAATTTAGGGAAGGGAACAACTTATAAGGAGTTGGTGAGAATGCTCTTAGTGGGTGAAAAGTCTATAATGCCCCCATTTTTCTTAAAAATAGAAAACCAAAAAAAAAAAAAAAGGTGCCCATTTTGCCGGAACAAGGGTGGCTGAATAACTCCCATGGCTCGGCAACCACTAAGTGGTCAAATGGGAGTGATCGAAACCACCCCAAAGGCACTTCGCGTGGTAAGGTTAATGGGGTGTTTAAATTTGGCTTGAGTTTAATTTGATTTCTCTCATACATGATCAAACTTGGACTTGCTAAAAATTCAATTAATTTACTGCTTGCACAAAGTTTGTGTAAATATTAAAAGCATTATTTTGTGATGGCTCAACAAACTGCAAATAATATTCTCGCATGAATAGAGTAATGATATATATTACACTTCTATCATACTCCCATTTAATTGGGGTGATGTGGCAATGCCCATCAGCCTTTGAATCTTTGAATCTCACTGCCACACGAATTCGGTAGAATGGGAATGGATGGAGGTATAGTATGTAATACAAGTACGAATAAATGGTGACGTAAATAATATCTCCAAGAAAACTACTCTTTCAACTCTTGCAACCACCAAGTTGAAGTTGCTTTCAAATGTATGATGATTACAAGCCTTATCATCAAAAATCAACCTTATCATCAATGTGAAACGATCAAGAACCACTTTGCTAATAAAATGGTAGAATCTTAGTAGCTAGAGTAAGTGGATTTTGATAATTTGTAAGATAAGCCCAGATTAAGTAGAATATTTAAGCTTAAACTCTATGTAGATAACTAAATGAGATGTTCTGTGTCACTTAATTGTATCACATCATCCTCAAATAACGCAAGGCCCTGTTTGGCTGAACTAGAGTTGTGATTAGATAGATGGTCTGAATCTGGTATTCGTTGCATTACAGTCCAGGGTAAATACTGGGTTCAGAGCACACTAATCATCCCACCCACCCCACCTTGCCGCCTACAGTGTAGAGTAGTGACATCTTTATGTGGTTTTTAGAACATTTTCTCATTGCAAGCCGTTTTTTAAAGATAAATTTGTTATATTTGGTATTAGAGCAACCACTACGACGAGTAAGAAATCGGATGAGTTGCGGCTTTGTCTCCGGCGAGGAAAGTCCCCGGCCAGTTAATTTGATGGGCCTCTGCCAATGTTCAGGAATTTTCTATTTGAACACCATGAAAGAACTGGGAATCAATCAATGAATGGTAGGTGGTTCTTTAAACTATAAAAAATCACCTTTTTAAAAAATTTAGAAAAAAAAAAAAAAAAATTCATCTGGGTTGGGTGGTTCCAATAAATTGGTGTGAAATAGCACCGCCAAAATCATCCAACCAAATAAAATGAGACAGAGAAGGGTAGAATTGATTAAGGGAAGCTTAATTTCCCTTCGGGGATATAAGCAGAGTCTTTGTTTTCATTGGCAATTATGAAAAAAGCGCATGGAAAAAGTAAGTGGTCCTACATGTAAGATGATGAATGAGCAATTCGTCGGCGAGTGCATTTTGGTTGGAATTGGGCGTGAAAATATTGTGTTTGCTTTTGGTGCGTATAGAAAATCAGTGAGGAAATGGAAAATCATGAAGAAGACAAACGCATATGATACAGTCGCTTGCACCACTACAGGAACACAAACTAAAAAAGACCCTTATCTTCAAGCAACAGTAGTGCTTTTGAAGCTTTTTTCAATCTGCAACCTGAAAATTTTGTCTCTATCTTTTTCTGGGATTGTCTGGGGGACCATTGTAGTTTTTGTCTGACAGAGCCTTGAAAACATTTTCAGAAATCAAAAACTGTTTTTGTTTCTGTTCACATTCAAAGGGAAACAGGAGACAACCTTCTGACTCTACCTTATCTGTCCTGCCACACCAATACAAAACTTTCTTGGCGTTTCACCAGTGCTTGTCTTTTCGCCGGTTGTGCAAATTCCCGGTTAGTTTCATGGCCGGAACAGAGAGATAACAGGTCCTTTTTATTTATTTTTATTTTTTTACTTTTTCCTTCTTTAGGTGCTGGATACATGGAATTTTGGCATGTACATTGCAGAATATATAGATGCAAACTTCAGATTTGACCAAAAGAATTAGAAAAGAAATCCCATTATCAGGTTGCATGAGAGTGATCCATTTCAATTCTTTAATTTATCAACAATCCGCAGCTGGAAATGGTCATATAGACATCATGTAGTGTCCATGACACATGATTTTCCTCTATTTGTATATTTCATTCATAATAAAGGGCCAGAGATTTATTCTCCTATACTTAGAATCCGTGCCTTATTCTGGACCAACAAAGCACATGCAAGACTGCATCGTTTGAATGAAAAGGAAAATATCTTTTCTTAGAAAAAAAGGGAAGTAAATAGCTTTATATAATTGAATCACCTTCTATGATGCTTGATCAATAAGTATATTCCCATATATATATATATATATAAAAATTGGTCAGATCCTTTGTCTATTTGTAGCATGGATATAATTATTTAAAGGGTCACTTGACAATTTACTCAGATATTTTCATATTGGAGAAAAGCTGTATCCGACCAAAAAAAAAAAAAGAAATAAAAAGAAAACTATGCATCTTCTGTTCCTTAACATAGTTTAATTGTATGCCCTTCCATGAGAGAGGGAGAGAGAGAGAGAGCGAGAGAGAGGAACTTTGTGTGTCCTGTGGACAAGTCACTAAACGATTGGATTAGTTTATCTCTAGGAGAGTGTGATTGATTCTTGGACTAACTCAATTACTATTGGAAAAGTTGGTGCCCTTTTTCATGAAAATTATAGAAAAAGATGGGAGTTCGGAGCAGCTGGCTTTCTTGCTGCTGTTTTAGTGAGATAGCCCATGAGATTTCATTGGGCATGATTTCTGGGAGGAATTAAGAATCAAATTCCCACAAAACGTGATGATTATTGCAAGAAACAACAGCTAAACAACTGGAATTAATAGAAAACGAGAGAAGCTCTCCTTGAAACAGGAACCGTTTTTGTACACGGACTAAATCAAAGTCTCTATGCATATTAGACAACGACTAAAATATTCAAAAAGAAAAAAGAAAAAAGAAAAAAAGAAAAAAAGAAAAAGAAAAATGGAAAACATAAGAGATGGGGTTAACCTAAAAATTAAAGATAATTAACTTTTCCCTAAGATGATCACAAAAACAGTTATTGTGAACCTCCATGAAAGCTACTAACTCATTAATTTCCATCATTCCTGATTGCTCCATTGCTTGTGGCCAGGCACCCACTTGGGACACTTGGGACTGAAATAGTTTGAAACAACCCTCGAGTTCAAGAGCTCAACAATGGGTGCAAATTTCACACACCTCGGGGTCTTGTACTGGTTTATCGATGCCCCTAAGCTAATGGCATAGTCCATGAGCTTATCGAAGGTCCCCGGCGCAGCAATCTTGATCTCCAGAGGGCCAATTGACTTGTCAGAGACACGGCCTTGACGGTAAACGCTGTTGAGGGACTCTTCAATGGTCCAGCAGCAGTCTTCAAACACCGACGGTGGAATTGGCGTTGACCCATTGAGGCTAAGCTCCCAGATTAGCACATAGTGGCCTGGGATTGACGAAGTATCCGCATAGCTTGTGTACTCCGCCAGAGTTGCATTAAACGGCATCAAATGGTTCACAGCATTCTGTACTGCATTTTGCAGCTCAACTTCATCAGTCTTGTCGGAATCAATGCTGAGCACCACGTTTTTCCGGCATATGAAGTTGAACTGGGGTGCCTTGTTCTTGAATCCTGCCACTCGGAGAACATCTCCAACTCTATAACGGAAAAGTCCTGCAATATATATATCAAACACATACATGTTGAGCACAAGTTCCAATTAATTTTTAGAAACTGTTTGCTGAAATTAACGACTCACCGGAATAAGTTGTGACAATCAGCTCATATTCTTGGCCGAGCCTGACATCAACAAGATCCACCAATTCCTGCTGTTCTTTTTCACTGAGAGATTTTGGGACTGATGGGGAATTAGTAGCCCCGTTGTTTCTGTGGACGGGAAGGAATTCATAATAGCACATGGTGGGAATGAGGGTGTAGGAAACTTCACTAGGCTTGCAAAGAGGATTAAGGTTGACACCGAAGTAGCATTCAGAAGATGCATACATGGTACAAACAAGTGGGAGGCCATTGCTGTAGTAATCAAGAGTTGGGATGTACTGTGACATGGTCCCCGTGACAATAACATCCACATACTTTGTGTTGGGCCACAACCTCGTTATAATTCCTTGCCAAGAATCTTTGCTACACTCTTCCTCTATGAAATCCGCCAGCTTAGGATCAGGTTTGAGGATCTTCATTACGGCGTCTTTGACCAAAGGGTCGGTGATTTGGGTGTTTATGGTTCCGGTTCGAATATCATTGCAGAGAGAGGTCCAATGCTTCTCCAGGAACCGGATTGCGCGGATGAAGCCGGAGGCGAAAACCGCCCCAACCCGGAGGACTTCCTTGTTCTGGCAGAGGCCGCAGAGAAGCTGTGAATACATGCTTTGGTAGGAGTCAGGGCAGAGGATGGTTTGGTTTGGGCTGGTGTAGTTTGTGTAAGGGTCATATGGCCTTTCTTTGAAGTGGGAACTTTTGTAATAGCTTGTGAGAACCGGGCGAGCCAAAAGGCCTCCAGGTGTCTTCGCCTCGGATTTTATGAACAAAAAGTACATTCCTTTGCCTTTCTCAAGGTCAGGAACAAATTGGCTCATCACAGGCATCAACAAGCTATACAGAAGTGTCCTCCTCTCTAGCTCCTCTTCAATTGTTGGCATCAATTTTCTCTCTCCCCCAGATGTCCCAGAGCTTCAAAACCAAAACCAAAAACCATCAAGAAAAAAAAAAAATATATATATATATATATATCAAACAGTTGAAATTAAAAACAGGAAAAAAAAAAATGGTGCTGGCTAGCTTGTGGCATACCTTGTCAAGAACTCAGAAATGGGGTTTGAGCAGAGGATTGGAGAAGTGTCACCATTGGCAATACGATTGATTTCCGGTTGGATATCCTCGTAGGTGATGACAGGGATGATGTTTTTGAAGGTCTCCCGGTCAGTGTGGGCGTTGAGGCCGTGTTTCTGCAAGTACTCAACGTTAGCATTGCGAGACAGGATTTCGGCGAGAACACGCTTCTGAACTTGATCAGCGTTGGTGGTGACATCTTCAATGAACTGAAGAACCTTCTTGTTCTTCTCTGCCAGATTGTAGTCTGCTGGCTTCAATGAGGTTTTTGGAGCCTCAGGCATGGTGTTTTTCCTTTTGTTTTATTTTTCTAGGCAGTGTGAAAGAGAGGTAGCTTTGAATGAAATGTTTGGCAGAGAGAGAGAGAGAGAGAGAGAAAGAGAGTTTATTATAAGGAGAAGATGGGTTTTGTGTGTGGGAGAAAAAGAGAGTGAGTGGGTTTATATAGAGGAATTGAGGAATACATGAAGGTGGGTTATGCTTCACCCAAAGGGATTTGGAAGTAAACAAACGGTACAATGAAGGGCATTAGTGTCAAATACTGCCCTTTATATCATTTTCTTTGTTTTTTTTTAAAAAAATTTTATATTCATCACGCTTCTATGACACCCAGAAGCACGCAACTTCCATGCATTCATTTGGTCAAATATTCACTACTGTTCATTGAGAAAACAAACAAAACATGCAGAAGAAGAAGAAAGCAAAAAAAATAAAATAAAATAAAAAATCCCCACTTCGAAGTGACTTTCTATCAAGCATTACTCTTAGTACTTTAGTCCTTTATTCCCATATACCCCCACTTGACCCATTCCCTTATTGTTAACTTCACGCAAATTTCATGAACCCACGTGTCAGGGTACCCTTCTACTCCTTGTCCACGTCAGATTTTTTTAAAATCAATTTTGCTAATTTTGACTTGTGCACGCCAAAGGGTTTTTTCAACCCATTTTAAAATTGTCTTTCTCTGTGCTTGTATGATGCTTCAATGCCAATGGATTGGTGTTCTTGTCGTGCAAGAAAAACCGGGAAACCGTCCAGAATCCACCTTCTCAAGGTGTTTTAACGGCACAAATATAGCATTCTTCACCGGCCGTATCCGGTAAACACGCAGTCAAGTACACCGGTTACATGCGTGCTTGTACCGCGGGTGTCCCACCAAATACCGGCACCCGCTAAACCTTTCTTCCATTTCCCGGTAAATTAAAAAACGGCGTTCACCCCAACTTGTCGTGGTATTTTGAGAGATGTACGGATATGTATGGTAAAAGGTTCTATAAAAATGAATTGATTTATATATATATATATATATATTGAGAGAAAAGTTCAAAAAAAAAAAGTTTGGTAATGTTAAAAAAATGTATTTAAACCATTTTTTTTTCTTTTTTACTGTTTATTATAAATCATTACAAAAGTAAAAGGAAAATAGAGATAACTTTTGGTGTTCGTTGAGGGGTTGAATGGTTTGGCCATCTCTAAAAGGTAATTTTGAGGTGGCCGAACCACTCGGACAGAAGCAAATTATTAAAAATGCCTTTAAACTTTATGTTTGTTTTTTATAGGTTAAACCTCAAAATTAATTTTTATCCTAATTTTTATTTACCCTCTCATCTAAAATTCTAAAGTTTTGGTTCAGCCGCCCCAATAAACCCTGAATGTCACCATTTAGTTTATATTTTTTACTGAAGGGTAAAAATGTTGGGGGGTTCGAAATGGTTTCTTGTTGAATTACGGAGATGGGACTAAGCCAGCTGGCTGCCTAACTGGGTAGGTTGACACGTGTACAAATTGGAGTTGAGTGCCTGAGCGTTCACGTAGCTTTTATTTGGTCGGGGCGGAGTGTATATTATTGGTGCCAATTCTTCGGCAAAAAGTCGGCTGCGGCAGGAAGACAGAGACTGAAAAAGGGGTCGTGTACAACATTTTCTAACAAGCTCTACTGCCATGGTCGTCGATCAAATTTGCTGCTATCAGATACGCAAACATATCGTCTGTGATTTTTTCAAAGTAAAAGGTCGGTGAATGGTGAATGCGTTTGGCAGGATAGAGGACCACTTCTTTTGATTCCCTCTTTCTTGTGTTTTTGTGGGCTTGAAAGAAAAACATGTTTTATAGGATCCTCTACATTTTAATTCCACTCAGAAGATCTTATTGAACCAATTTTTTCTGACTGTCCGACCGACAATGAACAACTAGTAAAATAGAGAGTAAAATAGAGGAAATAGTCATTAGAGTCTGTAAGAGAGACCAGAAACACTTTGATGTCTAAGTTACTTATGGGGTTGGGAGAATATTTTTATCTCAATTTCAAAAAAAAAAAAAAAAATGGAATTGAGAATATTTAAATAAAGTACTTATTGATATTTTAAAATAATAATAATAATAATAAAGCAAAGTATTTGGGAAGAGATAAAAAGCTCCCTTTTACCTTGTGATATGCTACCTTTTTATACTGTTCCCTACAAAATGCTACGGTTTTGGGATTTTGCTTCTCTTTCGGAGTAATTTTTTATTTTTTTTATTATTATTATTTAAAAATGCCCTTAATTAAGCATTGGAGTAATTCTTGTTTTGATTTTTTTTTTTCAATCTAATCATTAGCTCACATGTTAAATGAGAGTAAAAAAAAAAATGGTACACACCTCACAATTTATAACATATTTTTAAAAAATTTATCATTAAATTTGGAATTAATCAACGTTGAAAACATTTATTATTTGAAAAAAAAAAAAAAAAAAAAGTCCCCCCTCCGAAGCTGACATGTTAGAGTGACAAATATCAGCAGGAAGCTTTATAGAAAAAGAAAAAGAGAAAATCTTTTCTGACTCTTCACATAATAGCTTGTTTCTTTGACTTGCTTTTTCAGAAAATAAAAAAAAAATCACACCAATAACGATGTGCCAGCCATGGAGGGGGGCTCAAGAGCACCATGAAAACTACGTTACACAAGGGGAGGTAGAAAAGCACTTTGTCCTTTGTAAATCGCTACCTAACAAATCCGTATAATAATTATGTTACTTTCCCCTTCCCCCCAAAAATTAAAAATTAAAAATTAAAAAAGAAAAAAAGAAAAAAGAAAAAAGAAAAAAGAAAAAAGCATTTTCATCCGTATGTTGTTTTTTGGATAGAGACAATTAATTGTACACAACACACACGCAATACCATGAACATGACCAGAATGTCAACAAAGATATGATGAAGCGGCCATTTGACATTATAAATAACCGAACATATTTGACCATTTCTTCCTTTGTAACAACCACACTATAATACCATGTTTTTGGACAAAAAGTTTGTTCTAACAAATTAGTCACGACTGTACCAATATTTTACTAAAGTCTTATCTACTCCACATCACCTCATGGAAGAAGATTTGACACTACTATTAATTCATATCACGAAATAATATGATTCTTTTTAGCTCCAAATAAAATGATTAATTATTATATATATATATATATATATATATATATATATATATATATATATGGTGTACTTGGGTCTCCACAAGGCTCTTAAGGTCCACCTGGTAAGAACTTATCTACTCGCTATAACTTACATTAGCCAACCCATATATTGTTAAGTTGCCCAAAATGATTAGAGGGTTATTGATGTGTCCAACCACGGAAGGACCTGTAAGGCATGTCCGTTTAGGACCCTTTGGACTTGACGACAATTGGACTATCCCTGCCAAAGGGTCCAAAGTCTCGCTAAGGCCACTCGGATAAACTCGACTCCAATAGCTTGATGAAAAGTCCATCACCCTAGCCTACTCGGTAGCCTACTCGGCCCCAAGGTTGAAGAGCACCTAGCTAGATTGTAACAAGTTGTATCGCACACGACTCTCTCCTCTTTACGTCAGATGATAGTTTGGCCACGTTAAATAACTTTTCATGATACTCTCGACAATTATAACAGGGTTTATGAGGGAATTCCCAAAACCTTACCAAAGAAAGTTGTGAAATAGTTGATCTATATGAAGAGAAGAAGTCACTTCCCTAAGTACACATAATTTTTCCCTATTTTCACTCTACTAGAATTTTCTTTCTTCATTCCTCCTCATACTAAGTTAGGCATTGAAAGTGATTCCACCGACATCGTCAACAAACCTCTTTGTGACCTTCTACCTCTTTTGCAGGCTTCTCCCTCCTAGGTATAGGCCTGAAGTCATTGTTATAGTAACAATATCATTTGTATCATTATTATGTACTCTGTCCATTGTAATTTGAATGTTATTTATTTATTTATTTATTTTTGAAATGATATGATTGTTCTAAAAAAATGTAATAATATGGGGTTTTCCTAAAATATCTTTTATTTTATATTAGAGATACGATGACTTAATAAGACCATATTTTGTTTTTGCAATTTTTTTAATTAGGGTAATATATGAAATTGAAGTAGTAAAAATTTTCACTTAATAATGGACAAAAATTTCCTTCAACCTAGTCTAATATAAAAGCAATTGAGGGCCTGAAAAATGCAAAGCATCCAACTCAATTGGCACGATAACTCATTTAGGCAAGAGTAAAGTATTTATTTTTTCTTTCAAATTATGTGTTCTCTATATAGGAAAAAAGAAGAAGGAGTATCCCTCTTCTCCAAATAATGTAATCTTATTTATTAGGTAGAATCTTTCCTTCTACATGTAGAAAATAAGTGATTTTTTTTTTCTTCTTAATTATCCCTAGAGCTTTTAAGGGGTCTTCTATAAGAACCCTAGAACTTTTGAATAAGAGCATGATACAATTTTCTCAGCTTATATAAATTTTAAGAAGTCATGGATTCCTCGAAGCAGCTTCCAATTTCAACTTTGCTTACCTAAACCTATTTAAAGAATAAGTCCTAAATCCTCTAACACCACCGAGTTTATACTAAAAAACCATATTGATGGAGCAACGACTCTTGAGATTGAAACAAACTAGTAGGAAGCAAATTGTTATTCATTATTTCATATATAAAAGAAAAACTCTCACGTGAATTTATATATATAGTAACCAAAGTATTTTACACGTATTGGATAGTAACCCAATGAATAAATCATAAACATTGTATGTATTTGATGTCGTAAACATGTTAATATATAGGAAAATTTAACAAGACAAAAAGAAAAACACAAATGCGTCATTAATTAAACTGAAAAAGTCAAAAGAAATTATAAGTTGGCACATCAAACGTATGATCACCCAAAGTATTACACCAATTTGTGTCCCTCCCATTTCCGATAGACCCTGAATCCAAGAGAGGTTTTGTTGGATAAAATGCTTTCAAGCTGAAGTCATCACCGGATCAACACAATGGCCTCCACCAATGGTATGTAGCCTTTTGCCACGTGTTTGCGCCCCGCCTCTGTCGCCACCTTTTCATCCCCCCATTTGCGATTAGCGATACCACGTACGTTTGCTACACACGGTCATGTTGACTGGTCAAACTCCCCGACAAGTAATATGATCGGATGGCTAGGAACCCAGCAAAAATAGAGAAAGAAAGTATATAAAAATAATTTTTTTTTTTAAAAAAAGAGGGACCCCCTTGCTTGGCGGGAGGAGAAATCGGGGGAAGGCGGGTGCACCAAGGCTGCAGGTAGGGCGCGCACCCAAGTGGGGAAGCATTGTGCTTGGTGTAAAACTGAGGGTTTTTGGGAATGTTGTGGAGAGAGAGAGAGAGTGAGAGAATGTGGATGTATGCGAGTGTGTGGGAGACAGAGACAGTAATGCAAATCTTTGACCGTTGACCTTTTATCCCAGATTTTTTTATTTAACTTATTTGTTTAACATCTCGAGGAAAATTGTATTGTAAGTATATGTATTATGGATAATACTCAAATATTATAAAAAGAAGAAAAAAAGAAGAAAAGGAAACGTGCATGTTAAAAATCATGAAATCCCTGCTCTTCTCCCTTGTTCCCCATTACCCAATTTTCTATTGTTTTACTCTCTCTAATCTGTTAAATAAACTATGTGAAAATTGCAAGTGAACAGCAAATTAAGAGAGGGAAAAAGAATTTGCTGTATAATATTGGTTTTTTAAGTGAAAACTGCACACAAGTCAGGTGGCCAATTAATTAATTATTGGATCTATCGTATGATTCAAGCATGAAGTCATATGCTTTGTTTCTTTTATATTTTACAATTAATTGTAATGCATTTTCATTCTGATTAAGAGTTTCATGTGTACGTGGCAACCAAATATTTGATATATGGGATCGAATTTAATTTGAAGATGGCAACCTTTGTAAGAAATCTCATTTATTTTTTATTTTTTACTGCACCTCAACAGCTAAGCCAAATTAAATCCTGGAATATGATTACCTTCATTTCATATTTCAGGTTTGATTTTACAAATTTATTAGTGTATATGTTGGAATCATAATCGCTCAATTTCAAGTGAAATTGAGAAGAAATATTTATTTCATTGTTAAGAGATTTAATGGTCTTTATATTTGTCACATCATTTAAAATTTTTAGATGACGTGATATCATATACACCGTTAGATGCAAAAAACAAAATCAAGACCATGAAATGCTTTTTCTCAATTTCACTTGAAATTGATAGAACTTGTTAAATTACCAGTTATCCTAAAAGCTTAAACTAATAAGAAGAGATAAATTTAATAAGGTAATCATTACTTTAACACTCTCCATCACGTGTGGTTCCAAACTCCATTTTAATAGGTGAGGTCTAACACATGGAATATTTAATTTAAATGGGAGGTGATTTGACGGAGTTAAGGTTCGATCCCATGACCTTTTACCTCTGATACCATGCATGTTAAATTACCAGTTATCCCACAAGCTTAATAAAGCAAATTTAGCCATTTGAACTCTATCTGTGGATGTAGGTCGTTGACCGAACCACGTAAAATCTTTTGTATCTATTTTATTATTCCGCGATTTTTTTTTCTTTTATTTCATTGTGAATTTCTTCATAACCTTATTCCATATATATTGCCACATATACGGTAAATATGTTGCTACGTTATTTACAAATTTTAAAGAGCGTAGGATCATGTACATGGTTAGATGTAACAAATTAAAATTTGAACATGAAATAATTTATGGAGAGAAATGGAGAGGATCCTGAGCTGATTGATTGAGGTTGAAATTGTCATTATCGCATAGGAATAAGTGTGTTTTGGTTGTTGTAATTAATTACTTGTATGTGTTTCATTATCGAATTTCAGTAATTACTCCCACCATAATTAAGAGAAATCAATGATAGAGAACGAAATAAAGACGCCAGCTAATTTGTTGATAAGGTTTCATAACAGATTCAGTTTTGGGTTTATTTGAAGGAGAAGGGTTTAATTAGGAGTTTACATACGGAAAGAAAAGATGCCAGCTAATTAACATATTGTTGCTATACATAAATGGTATATATATGATGCAAACATAGAAACAAACAAGTTTAGAAATGATATTAAGATGATAATTAAGATATATAGCAAAGTGGTAGGCTGAAACTATAGAATTGAATCTGTAATAATGGTAGAGTACTGGGTATTTTAAGGAAAAAGATGATTAAAATTACTTGAATTCGACCCTTGTATAATGGTTTGTAAAGTTGTTTAATTATTGCACCCAACCACTCAAATAGTTGGTCACTATATCACCATTAATGTGTTTCCAAACTAAACTACATGGATGTGGATAGAGCCTAGCTAGCTATAAGATTAATGGCCTTTCCATATTTTAGATAGAATAATGCTAGAATTTTTTTTTTTTTTTTTTTTAATTTTTTATTTCATAATGTTGACGTGGTAGTCCTAAAGAATCTATCATTTTGTTTTTAACAAGGACTTATCAAATGGTTGTGGCCATAATTTTTGGGATAGGAATTTCCTACAAACTCGCTTGAAAATTCCTCCAACCCAGTGGCTACGCGTTTGTTACCATATGAGAAGCACATATTTTGTTTTAATAGCATGCATGTGCTTCTAATTACATGCTTTTTTTAATAACATTAATAAAAAAATGCATTTATCATATGCTCAAGAAATACATTGTACTTTTAAATACTAAGTTAGAGGAATTCATACAATCTAGTTTGTAGGAAATTTATATTCGTTTTTTAACCAGTTTTAATTTAAGAACTTGGCTTAGGTGCTATAAAAAAACTAAAGCATATTTGCTATAGTTTTTTCAGTGGTCTAGATTTAATTTCACTCTCATTCTCTTTCTCACCAAAAAAAAAAAAAAAAAAAAAAAAATTTAAATCTACATCATTGAAAAAACCTACCGCACCTAGCTAATAAAGAATGTTATGCTAATTAATGAAGCTATATAATTAGCGGGATAAATAATGGTTTATTTGATCAGTACTAAAGTTTTTTTGAAAGTTGTGAGGTAGGTTGAATTGCACGTAATGGACCTCATCCAGTAGTACTCCCCTCCCCTTTCGAATTGTTTAATTAACATCATAATATATGAAGGTACATGATGATGTGGACATATTTTTCAATTAATTAATTAGCCAGTTTACATATATATACGAGTGTTATGTATAGCATAGCATAAATAAATAAATAAAAAATTTAAAAAATTTAAAAGCAAAATTTAATTTTTTAATGGTTAACATAGTAGGTGACACATGAACTACTAAATTAATTTATAAAGAATTTATAATAAACTCTAACTAATTAACAGAGGTCATTATTTACTCCTGTGGGAATTTGATTAATTAACAGTAGTTTCATATTATGGGCAGTGAATATGTTAAAAGGAGATCTTGCAGCACGAGGTGGGGAAAATATTAAAATGAAATTCTCTCGATTTCACAACAAAATTCCAGCCTAGTGCACATCGAAAATGTACAATATTTTGGGTTGAACAGCTTTTTAAGGCATCATTAATTAACTTTATGAAATCCATAATGTGGTCCCTAATATCATGTTGCCATTTGGGTGTAACATGGAGAAATTTGTCACTGACAGCACTAACATAGAGGGACATTCAACTAGGATAAAAAAATCATCACTGGATCGTTAAGGCAGGATCCTGCTCTTCAAATGTGACACTTGGGGTTGATTGCTGTGATTAAATAAAGTACGTGGGTCTGACTTGACATTAATTGACTAAAAGGATTCAAAGATTCATATCAATGTAAATTGTAAACTATTTGCTAATCACATGCAACCTTTTTCACTTCATGTGTGCCTGCTGGGAGACTCAAGGTTAAGAGGTTATTAGATGTCCCTTTTTGACACTTCGAAAGGCTTTGAAGCCTGTGCTTTATATTTTTAGACCCTTTCTTCATGGTACAAAATCATGGTTTTGCATGTTTGTTTTTGCTTTATACACTGCCCACAGGAAGGAGGGCTCAGCTTCCAATTATTTTCATGATGGAGCCAGGACCTTAAATCTACTATGTGCTTAGCAGCCCTACCTTGCTGCATTATTGCTGGAATCTTTTCTTCTTCATTCTTCATATCAAAAAGTAACAAAATCATGATCCTTATGAAACATGTTGAAAACAGGAAAAATATTGTAGCTAACAAGGTTACAAGAACAGGATGCAGTTTCGGGGCAATTTCTTACAATGCTTATTATGTCTCTCAAAACTCTATCTAATGTACCCATATATAGCTTTCTACTGATGTTTTTTTTAGCCTGCTTGGCCCCACTAGTGGGTCAACGCTATTTCTCAGTTCTTTTCATTTCTCACATTATGTGTCGTGAGTGCACTTGTAAGTATTATGACTTATATTAAAAATAGTAGTTAATTAATTAATCCCTGTTTTGCAGCATTTAACCTTAGGTTATTGGGATTGGAAGATGAGGCAACTTACGTAATTAAGTACAAAGTACACCTCTTTCAAAGATGTGTGCAACATTTCTAGATATTGATAGCTATGTATAGGATCATATAGGCTAAGCCATTTACTCACATGGAGATTTGGGCAAATTAAAATGTACGTCCACCACTTTGATCGGATACTTTTGATTAATTATGGTTGCACTTCTTTTTTGGCTTATATATTATTCTTCCACTTTCACGCTGTTATCCTTCCTGACCGACACATATGGAATGGTGCTCATTTGGGCAACGACAAAGATCATCATCATCATATTCATACGTACAACGAAAATGAAACCACATTGTATATATATATATATATATATGCAAGAGGCCTGTACTTGGCTCGTACCACATTGACCGGACGTGTCCATTTGAAGAGGAAAAAGAAAAGAAAAAGCAAAGGAAAGAAGAAAAGAAAAACAAGAAAAAGGAAAAGTTAGTTGGCTTCATGCAATAGTAAGTATGATTCCATCACCATGTCCTCCACTTCATGCACCTAATGGATAATATGTAGCACAAAGGTGCGAAGATCGTTGTCAAAATTTGCAGTACTCTCCAACAGAGCTGACAAAAATCCACTGGGAAGGATTAGACATGCACCCTTTTAGGGCATAGTTCAATCAGCTATCATGGGGGTGGTCAAGTCCTTATCCATGAATTATTATTATTCATCCGCGGCCGCTTGGAACCATGAAAAATGTTGCCGATAACTTTGGCCTTTTGGACTTTGCTTTAATATCTTTGCTTTCTTTCACTTTCATAAAATGTCATTTACCCATTACCCTTCAATGACCCATCAATGGATGGATGGATGGATGGATGGATGGATGGATACGGTGATTATACAAATTATGGGGCTTCCTAGATAGTAGAGGTCCTTATCCGACAAACAGTTGTTTGTGCACTCTTGTCGATCGAGTGACCCAAAAAATGAGGGGAAACTGTTGAACGATGCCTCTCTTTCTGCAATTAAGTCAATCCGACGTCGTAGAAGAATATATATCATCCATGGCATTATTATTGTGTCACATGATATCACATAGATGTACGTAAGAGATTGGAGATGAAGCTACGTAGGCTTGGCGTAAAAGTTACTCTTATACACTTGACATGACTTTTTGACAATTTTTCAAAGGAGAAGGGGATATGCGCGCATTCATCTCTCTATCCCATTCATCGATCTACACTTGTAGTAGTGCTCCCAATATTTTCATGTCATGTGTGTCTCCCATCATTTCTCTTTTATTTTTCTTGCCTCTAAATGCATGCACCCAATACTGTAGGGATTTTGCTTCTAATAGTTTTCATTTACAAATTTATTCAACTTGGAATATTTAAAAGGGAAAATGTTAATTTCCTCCGCCACCTCCAAGCGAGGGATGGCTCGTGGCTAGCCCTAATTGATGAGTGGCTCATAATTATCCCTAACATATATAAGTACGTAGTGTGAGGGGATGGCTCGCAACTACCACCTAATAGAAGGTTTGCTCGTGGCTACCCTAAACTTTTTATTTTTATTTTTATGTTTTGGTTCATTTTTTAGTTTTTTAATATTTCACCAAGAAGGAATATATATATCATTTTGTTATTTATTTGGGAGAAAAATATTGACATATAGGTTTTCTTTGTAAACTCATGTATTAATTAATTGAGTAAATTTAAAACTAAAGATCTAAAAGAAAAGAATTAAAAAAAAAAAAAAAAAAACACTATGATCAGTACTATGAGGCTAGCTATGAAAATTTTTCCCAAAAATAAAATAAAGCTAGCTAATAGTGTCCAACACTTATATATATTTAGTTGACTAGAAGTTCATGAAAGGGCATAAGCATGTACTATTGAAATACTGTTTAGAGACAAAAAGTCTTGAGAAAAGTTGAAAGGAAATCTTGTTTGAAATCAAGAGCATACATAGCATATAGAATCTACTTCAACTGGGTTCTAGCTGTACTCAGCTTTATAGAAGTTGGCGTCAACTGGTGACATTGATCAAACATTTTTACCCATAGCTTTTTATTGATTTGATTAGCATTTAGTAAATCTTATTTAAGGCTTAGATTAAGTATAATCATGTTTGCCAGGTCTGTGGAATCAAACTACAACATGATAAAAGGGGTTTTAATTAATTAGAATTAAAAATAATAATAATAAAATTTGAAGTTGCCAGCAGTAGTAGATTAGTGGGTGTATGGCCTACAGAGAAGGCCTAATAAGGAAGGCTTCCTAATTAGGAAAAAAAGAAAGAAAGAAAGAAAGACATTTAATAAAATCATGATTGGTGCTTGGGCAAGTTTATTTAAATTATGGATCCATTAGAGTAGAAAAAAAAAAGAAAAAAGAAAAAAGAAAAGAAGAAGCAACCAAATGAGGTGAGAGCAAAAATCACATAATAGTACCATTAAAATGAGTTGGTCGGCTACTTGTCATGGCAAGGATTGGAAGACAAGTGATAAGCCTTTGTGTCTAGGCACAAACATTTTGATTATGGTCTAGCCATGTAGGAGAGGATAAACATTAATCTAAAGTAGAAACACATGACAAGATGGATCAAAAAGAGACAAGACACAAAAAAATCAACAATCTTTGATTATTATTCCAAAACAAACGATTCTCCATCGATCGTTAAGCATGGACCTTAGATTCCCTATAATTGTTGGGTTTTTGGTCTCGTTGTCAAAAAGCAAATTGCATCAAAGTGATTTTTGAGACGACTGTGGAGTTAAATGTCCAATCCTAGCTATAGAGATGATCAATATATGTGTATATGCTTAGGTAAAACCTTTCAGCCCATCGTTTCATGTCGCCAAATGGGTTAGCCTGCGGGTCCCCTTGTGGCGCGAGCATCCGCTTGACCACACACAACACAAGTACACAAAAAAATAAATAAAAGTCATTCTCTTTTATATGATGATTGCAGTCATATGGAGTAGGGGCATACTTGATCAGCTTGCATTCAATTTCTTCTTTGCTCTTCCTTTTTGAGCTTTTCATTAGTTTTTGAATAAGAAATTAAAATATATATATAGAGAGAGAGAAATCTCGGGTGCTTGAAACCAGGCAAGGTGGGGAGCATATTCATATAGACGTTGAAAATAAATAATATGCATAGACAAGTAGGGTGCATAAGAGTGTCGAGTCTTACCATATTTTCCAATAAAAACAGATATAAAATGGGGTGTGGACCATTGATGTTTGGAAGAAAATAGGTGGTTTGTCTAGATAGTGGTGTGGAATATGGAGATATATATATATATATATATATATATATATATATATATATATATATATATATATATAACCATGTCGTCCCTATTCTTTTCTTGTGAATTATTATTTGAGTCGTGTTTGTGTTTGTGTGTTGTGAGGTGGTGTTGAAAGATAGGGGCTAGCAATTGAAGAGGGCAGGGGGTCGGTCCCATCTGCATATGCATCTAAAAGGCGGAGAGAGAGATATATCGGTGGAGTGTCATGTCTCCCTAAAATTGATCCCCATGAAGAATGTAAAGGAAATTTTGCATAATTGGGTCTTGTTTAGGTATCCTTTTGGCCCCTCCTCCCTCCTGCTTTCTCATCAAAGCAAAGTGGAGCAACATTTATATATGCACATATATATGTACCTCTTTTTTGTGCCTCCACATACCACCACCTGCTCATTTGAATCACTACATATATCTCCTCCCATCATGCCACCTATTGCTTACAACTACTTATAATAAGACATTGGTCTTGTCTGCACCCACCGCCAAACTGCCACCTACCTCATAACACTCAATTCCCTTTGATTTCATTTTTCTTTTCTTTTTCTTTTTTTCCTTCCCCTTCAAGCACACACTTTTTGACTTAATTTATTTGCAGTGAAAATCATCATTAAATTTTAGATGAATTTTTCAATCTAAAAATGTGCACCGAGGAGTGTGAACGTATGAGTAGCATTTCTTGTAAATCTTTGCAAGCCCTAGCTAGATTGAAGTATTCAAAATATATATGCATTATATATACACCATTTGGATAATGATCAGGACCTCTTTTGTTCCTGCAATATATGGATATATACCCTAATGCCCGTCTAGCTAGTTGACTTTCACGATAAGACACTGGCAAAATGAATAATTAATTAATTACCTAAATAAATAAAGACAACCCATTTCATGCATGGTTTTTTTTTAATTAATTTTTTTATTATATATATATATATAGTTGTAACCTGAGTTCTGCGTGCTGTTATAATATATATGGTAGTCTGCAACTATATCCGGTTGTTGTTTCTCTTCGGTTGGAATTAAATCTGTTTGATAAATAAATAAATAAAAAAGAAAAGAAAAATAAAGATCATTTATCATGCATGCTCTATGAAAATGTATTATATATATAGAAACTCCCGATTTGAGATCAAAGGGTGAAAGTGACGGCTCAACACCCGTATCGACAATAGCAGCAGTGATCATTTAATATGCAACCCAGAAACAAGCAGGTTGACAAGATTTCTGGTGATGGCGATTTCATTTTATTCATTTGCCACCATTGACAATTACGTGTTTAATCACAAACCACATAACCCCATTTAAGGAACTATAGACTATATATACAGGTGTGAGGTGTGAACATGACATCTTAAAACACCTCGAAGCTTCCAGAGAGTAAACTAAAAGCACACAGACATCATGCTTGCTCCACAGAAAGTCAACCCAATTTCTGTACATTTTCAACTTCTTCTTCCGTCTTTTACTTTGCTTCTTGAAGAAATTGTACGATGGGACCCTCGTAATCGAAGGGGAACATAAAGCTCTTTGGCAAATTTCATGGCATACATACATACATCGATCACCTCTTTTTTTTTTTTTTTTTTTTTTTAATGACTCTTATATATATAAAAGAAGAACAAGAACTAACGAGAGGATCCTTCCCACCATCCAAGAAATGGAAAAGAGAGGATGGAAATACTTCATGATAGTCAAGAGTGTGTTTGATCCCCCGATTTCTTAGGCTAAAAGCATATTTTAAACAAAATCGCACAAAGTGTTTAATTATGTTTGAAAGACATGGGGTTTAAAACATGACAAAAAAAAAAAAAAAAAAAAAACATTTTCCAACCACATGCAAGAAGTACATTTTAAAAAAATGCATGATTTTAAAGACCAATGAGCAATTTTATCGGAAAATCATTTTTTTTTTATTAATTGTATTAAAAAAAAATTTTCCTTTTTAAACTGCATGTTCTGAAAACGTTAAACTAATTACAAGATTAGGAGCATATATAAGAGTTCGCCCTTTGAGACTTAGATACAGGCAAGTAATTAATCGGAGGTGCCATGGCATTGGCATACTACATCACTTGCATGCTTTTTCTTTATTTATTTTTTCATGCTTTAAAAAGGAAACTGAAGACCCTAAGTAAAGTGCAAACTCAAACTAACTTCATTAAAAAAAAAAAAAAAAAAAAAAAAACCTTATCAGGTGATTTGGCCCTAAAAAAAAATTATATGAAAAATACCTCTCACAACATAATTTATTAAGTAAAAAAGGTTTATGGATTCTTTCAAGTCAAAACCCAAAAGATATATTTCTTCTCTCTTGTCTACAAGTAGAGAATGTAAAAACCTAAAAGATGCATATTACAAAGGAGTAAAACCAGGAAGAGACTCATATAAGAAAAATGCTGTGTGTACTTCTTCTACTTTTCTTCTTCTTTTTCTTCCCTTTTACAGGCCCAACTTCCAGTGAAGCAAAAATAGTGTAAAATGGGCCAATCATTCAAACACCGAGACATCTCCATTCCAACTGCAAGAAGCAATTACATTAGGCACGATGGGATGAAAAGCCACGTCTACGCATGGCTCCTCATAAGCCTTCAGTTTCTTGACAAGCTTGGAAGATCTGTAATCGTAAAAGTAAATAGAGCCATCGGAGGATCCTGAAGCAAGCTTCTCCCCATTCAAGCTAAAATTACATTTGATCGGAAACCCAGAGACACCATGCTTCTCATACCTTTTATACTTGTCTAGCTTGAAAGGTGGGCTTGAAGAGAAGTTTGCAATATAGTTTCCATTTGACTGCGCAACGAAAAAAGGATCAAATGGGTGGCATCTGACACACGGACAGGTATAGGCTTCCACATAAACCTGATGCAGAGGAAAGATGAGCTTTTGTTAACTATCTCATTAATTGATAAGAACAATAGAACAGAATTGAACATTCATATTTGATCTTACACACCCACCAAATTTAGTAGTTGAAGGACAAATACATGCATGTCATAAGAGAAATACTAAGAGAAACAATTTCTTTTTGCATTGCAAACCAATAGATTCGAGTGTCAGCACCAGTTCCCCCAGCTTAATCAAGTGCAGATATCAGGCTTTTTAACTATACTATCCACAACGCATTCTGCTAGAACAACAATTTTAGGTGCTATATTAGCACCCCAAACTTTGAACTATTGCCTTACTTGTACATGGAACTGTATCAATTACACTATCACTAGGAAAACCTCATTTTGCTGCCTATGCCTGGTGGGCCAGTTCATTCTGCCTTGCTAAAGTTACAAATTTCTGAAGTGGAGGGAAAATCTGAATTGAATGTCTTCATTTAAGACCCAATGAATGCTCAGTGTCCAAAACTGAGAAATATGTTCCAAAACTATGGACATGTCTAGAGCATGTTAGACACCTCTTTAGAGGAATCTAGGAGCAGTGTCCTTTCCAACATGGGTGGGTGTCAATTCTATTTAAAATTTCTTTTGCTAATAAGCTTCCATTTATCCAAACCATTATCAAATATAGAAATCACAATAATTCAATATTGAAGATGGAAACCACCATGGAGCAGCATACTACCAAAATCTTTCATTTCAGTCCAGGACTCACTAATTGCCACATTAGAAAAATTATGCTTTGAGCTGAGCAAAGAAAGGCAGCAATCTTTTAAAGTCAGTATAAGCATGACACCCCACATTTTAGAAGTTAGTCAATCAGGAAAGAACAGAGTTTCGCCACGCTCTTCCTCTCCTGTGAAGTAGCTCTCCCCATGGGGTGTCTTCCCCACTCACCAATCTCCCCTTTTCTGTTTATCATAGGTTCCAAAGTGCTTTCTCGTTTAAATATAAGGGGGGAGCAACAGGGAAATAATAGAAGGATAAAGCTCAGAAGGAATGGCCCTTCGGTTTCTAATCTTCTGTTTGCAGGCGATTTAATTATCTTCACCAGGATAACCTAGAGAGATGCAAGAGGTATTCAAAATGAGCTGGATATTATGGGAACTAGCCTGGTCAGAAACCAAATAAGAGAAAATCATGTGCTTTCTTCAGCAAGAACTTAAGAGGTAAAGGGACCCAGTCCATAGTCTCTTTCACTAATCTGAAATGCTCGCCTAGCAACACCAAGTATCTAGGGGTTCCTATTTACCTGCATCGGTCAAAGGAATTTTTTTTGAAGAGATCAAAGATAAAATTCAGAGGAAGATTACAGGTTGGAAGGCAAAGATAGTCTCCATTCGAACGTCCCTATTGATTCTAAGATCTGGGACAAATTATGGAAGTCAAAGATTCACGATAGACTCAAGTTGCTCATTTGGAAGATCACCTGGAAAACCTTCCCCGTTAAATCCAAATTAAGAGAAATTGTTCAGCTTCACAAAGATGATCTATTATGCTCCCTCTACCACTTGGAGATAGAAACTACGGAACACTCATTTCTTGACTGCCACTTTGCCAAAGTGCTCTGGAGCGAATCTCCTTGACCGATCCATTCAAGCCACTTCACATCAGCTGACATGGTGGAATGGATAAGAATTATTCTCTTCCCTTGTCATTAGCTCAATATAAATTCTAGGGATTCTCACTCGTTTCTCTTATTTGCAACTATTGCTCTGGACCTTATTTGGCTTAAGAGAAACAATGTTATCCACAAAGCGCCCCCTCCCTATGTGAACCAGCTGGTGCATCAAGCTAAGAAGCTTCACAGTGAACATCTGATGGCTTGGAAGTTAATTCCTGGGAAAAGACTTGTAACCAAGAAATGGTTGCCTACATCGGAACATTTCCTAAAGATCAATTTTGATGTGGCGGTTCGTGAGACCTTTTCAATGGGAGTGGCTGGTTGCCGAGATTGGAGATTCCTAGGGAAATCTTATTTTTGTGTGGACAGAAAAGTTCCCCCAGGGGACCATAGAGGCTAGAGCTATCTTAGTCACAATTAAAGAGATTGTGGAGAAAGGCCTCAACAATGTCATATTAGAAGGAGATTTGCTCGTGATGGTGTTTGCTTTTCTTCAACCAGGACATATCTCTCGAGTGGATACTTGATCCTTTCATCACTAAAGCTTGTTCTCCTGAATAACATTCCGATTAGGTTGATCCGCAAAGTTCACCGCAGTGCGAATTGGACTATGCATAACCTAGCCAGATGGGCCGCGTCCAATAGCATCAGCCGAAACATTCCCATTTCTTCACTGCCCAGTCATCCCAGTCCCCATTAGCGTCATTAATCCCCCTTAAATGGCTTCACCATTTTATTTTATTTTATTTTACTTTTCTTGTTTTTGTTCAAGTTTGTTTGTGTGGTTCCTTCACCGTTTTGTGTTTTCATTTGACTAGAAGGAAAAAAAAAAAAAAAAAAAAAAAAAAAAAGAACCCATCACTCCCCACCAAAGTAATTCCACCAATCTTCTTGTGTTCTAAAGAAGGAAAATATATATGTAAATGATCTTAATGGAGAGAGTGAGAATAGTTTCATCAGAAAGCTTATACCTGACATCATGAGCAAGTTTATTAGTTGCAGTGAACGATGGTGTGCTTGAGCAACTAAGCAAAAGACAGCAAAGAAAACGCAAGAGGAACCACAATGGAAAGCACAGAAATCACATAAGATGTATGTGAACATACATGTATAGTTATATTTGTTGTGTATCCATATTCACACTTTCTAGAGTGGGGCCTCAATTATATGCATGTGTGACATTCAATTTTTTTTTTTTTATAAGTAACATGTGTGAAATTCAAATACTTCTTATATAACCTTTACTTCACAAGTACTTCAACTTTGACTTAATCAACACACTAAATGGCAGGTCCAAGTCCAACCAAATCTTTGACAAGAATGCTTGGGAAGAAATATAATGAAACTATAGGAAGTTCAAATGAAAGAAAATTGTCCCAAAGGGGCAGTAGCTTTACATATTCATACAGGATTATTCACAAGTACTGGATTATTCACAAGTACTGGATATGCTAGGAAAAGGCTTTAAAGTTTAAACACATGTTCTGAGGAAAATCTTAAGTTGAATACATTGACAACATTAACTTGCGATTACATGCAACTATATATCTTCAATGAGAAATGCTAAACTCACTTCCAGTCACACGCTCCCAATTGCACACTTCCTGACATGACAATGAAAATCACTATTGGATCCAAAATTCAATAGTGATCCATCCAAAATCTAATGGTGATTTTTACAGCCATGTTAGAGAGTGTTTGAATGAGAGTGTGTATAGCATTTCTCATCTTCAATAGACTTCACCTCAAAAAATTAAGTTATATGGTTTATAGAAGAAGAATTAATTGAACACGGCTTTTAGAACAGAAGGGTTGTCATCCACAATGCTCATTAAGCAATGGTGTGGCAATTCAATGTTTCCAACAAGATGAGACAGAGACTCGCAGTGACAGATAGGAAAAAAAAAATGTTGAGAGAGTCTCTTACCTGATTAGACAGTGGAACCTGTCGCGATACATCCCAAACAATAATAGAATTTTCGCTGATATTGCTTCCAGATACATCACTTGAAGAGATAAACTGCTTCCCATTGATGGTAAATTCAACATCAAGGATCGGACCTAGACTTCGGATATATTCATGGACCACCTTACCGGTTCTAATATCCCATAACCTAAGACAGCCCTTTGCTCCCCCAGAAAGGAAGAGGTTGGAGTTGTCTGGGTGGAACTTTACAACTCCAACAACCTGATTCTCCCTAAAAACCTGAGTCTCTATTCCCTTTTCGATATCAACTAACCTTGATGAGCAATCATATCCGCAAGAAAGCACAGACGACCCTTGCGGCAACCACTTCACATCTTTCACTGCTGCATTGTGGAAGCTTAACACACGTGCTTTCTTCTCATCTCTGCTCCATACATTCCATATGCAGACTGTATGATCCATCCCAGCAGAAGCAAGAAGATGGGCTGTAGACTAACTTTATTGAACAGAACAGTGGCCCAAGTAACATATACATAGCAAATACATTACTATATTGTTATTAAAGTGTAGTCACCTTGCAACTCAAATAAATGGAAATTTCAGATTACACCTGCAACTCATGGTAACTCCAAAGTATAGTGATGCTATAGTGTCCCAAAAGTAGCCACAACACTTGGGTCATTTGATATATGAATTTTGGTATCCAAAACAATGAGGTCTTAGAAGGTCATCACCCCACAGTTCGGGGAATTCTCAAAATGACAACTGTACTTACTCGGAGAGAATTACCCTGAAAGCCAGATAACATTGGAAAGCTCTATGTCTAGATTCCAGGACGTCAAACGGTGTGCAAGTTGGATTTTTCTAGAGGAATGTAATGGAAATTTTGGCTGCATACTGTCTGGGCTGACTGGTGACTGGTGGCATAGTGGCATTTCCAAAACTAGCAATGTTTGGTGATTTTGTTTCTAGTCAATTTGTTTTTATCTTCCAAAGTGTCTTTTCTGGTTCCTAAGCAAAATTACCGAGCCTTATTGGTTGTATTCAGTCAAGAGTCCTACTCACTGAAACACTAAGTCTGTGATCTAGAAAATGCGAAAAATTAATGCTTTGAAAATTATTCCACAACCAAAACAAAAATAGGGAAAGTATTAAAAGAACATACCATGATTTGGGGACCAATGTATAGCATTGACAGCCTTTGTATGACCATGCAAAGGTACTGTCAGCCTCTCAGATATTCGGCCTAGCTGTGCATGACCCTCTGCTTTATGCCTCAATGATGATGCTATATCATGTGGTAGATTGGAAAATGAAAGATTTCCCAAAACTGAGAACGATAACAAAACAACCTTTAGCCTCGCCAAGGTGACATATTTGTATCAATCAATGAGAAATTCAAACGCAAGCGATTCTATTTACCCCTGAATGTTGAATGCGATAAACTATGTGAGAGAGAGAGGGTACCGGGCGATGACGTGGTGGGAGGCGGATTCGGGTCCGGTTCGGAAGTCCCGGTGGCCGAATTGAGGAGTGCGCGCTCTCTCTTGGATATGTATCTGCCAGCAACCGGGGCTTCTCTGTGGAGGTCCGGGGACTGGTTCGGGTGAGGCATAGGATAGAGTCTAGAAGGGAAGTACGGGTGGTGTTCGGGTTTGGAAAAGGGAATCGGTTTATCGGGTTTGGGTCGCTTGGAAGAAGGTCGGACGAGCTCATCCTCGTCGTCTGATGCAGTGGAGTAGGCTTTGTGGAGAAGATCCATGTCTCCGCTCTCAAGTGCGTGTTGGGTATATGCAAACCAGAGAGGGTTAGTTCGGTCATTTTGCTGAAACTCCTTTTGAGTAATTAATTACTTAGGTCCAGCCCAGTAAAGTGGCCGTAACCCAAACGGGCCAAACCCATCAATTTTGGCCACTCAAACTTTTATTTGTTTTTTTTTTTTTAAGACCCAAAAAAAAAAATCACTTTCATTATTTTTTTTTTTATATTTTTTTTGTAGGTAAAAATCACTTTCATTATCAACATTAAGCTTGTGTTGGCTACTAGGTTTGGCTCTAAGGAATGGAGAATAGACTTATGAGACATGATCCTGAGGCGATCTCTTAGGGTTTCAATATATTCTCTTTTCTCCTTAAACTTTTTATAAAATTGTCTAATTTCTTCCAAGGCATGAACACCATATAAAGAGAACAGAGCATTTGAATCAGTAAAGTGCATATTGAGTTTTTAACTGAAACCTAGTAAGATATGTAGAAGACACAACATCAATCTGTAAAAGAAGGCCAAGAGGCTTCTAGAGAGCATGTGTTTGGCATATGCTTGATCCAAACTTTCAGTTGCAATCTTTTAAGTGCATTTCTGGTGACAAATTAGATCTAAATGAAGGAATTAATGATTCTATACCTTTTTCTGTTCAGATAAATAAGCTGAAACCATTATTACATGCATTTTTTTTTTCCTCTCAATTTGATGATATTTACCGTGCTTCCAACAATGTAATGGTGATTACATTTGTTGAACAAGTTTCATGCTTGCTGTATGATGAATCTTCTTCAAGTGAACCTGTAAAGAAATCTGGCTGTCGTGGCTTAGACAATAAACTCTCACTGCTCAATATTTGAACCACAAACAACATGTTTGGTCTATCTTTTGGTTTTTGTTGCACACATAATAGACCTACATGAATGTGACATAATACATTAGATAGAGTGCACAAGTCACCTTCCAATTCATCGATCAATTCCATTGGCCAGTCTTCAATCCATAGTTTTCATGCCTGAAATAAATGGAAACCAATTTTTTTGTGGGTAAGATTGCATGCCTTCAAATTGGCTCATGACTACTAAAAAAAGCATCAAAATAATTGAGGTATTATGTTACCCTCTGTACTGTCAGGAACTGCATTGTTAATGAGAGGTTCCTTCATAAAAATAAATTAGTGGCATTTTTCATTCTTTATGCTTACATGAACAAGAAGATTAAGGTGGTGGTCTGGGAGACAAAATCATATGTTCTTCTTTCCGGTAATTGTCTCTAATACTAAAACTTCAAAACTAAATACATCAGATTTTACTAAGTACTGTCCATGCACCGCATACTCGGAAGACATATAATCATTGTGAAATATCATTACAAAGAAAAAGAAGTTAAAAAAAAAAAAAAAAAAAAAAACCTTTATCTTCACATGTAAAAGAAGTTTATCATTACTTACAATCTTCCAATAATTCTATTGGTCTTAGAATCAATTTGATCTCCCTCAAATGATCTAGCTAAGCCAAAGTCTAAAATTTTTTGCGTTCATATTGTCATCTAGAATATTACTAGCTTTGAGATCTCTATGGATAATTTTCAGTTGGTCTAGAGTCTTCATGAAGATAAAAAAGCCATCTAGAAACACCATGAATAATGTTGATATGCTTATGCCAATCTAGTAATTTACTCTTTGTTTGATCTGTCCAAATTCACATTCATGTTAGTATATACATAGCTGAATTATCAACAAACAATTTTAGTAATGAAAGAGGATAAGACTGAACATGAATGTTTTGGATCAAGGTTCAAACCAAAAATAAAGGAGTCCAAGGCTTTGTTGGGCATGGATTTATAGATTAACATGTTTTCATTTTCTTGAATGCAGCAACTAAGAATCTTCACAAGATTACGGTATTGAAGTTTGGAAATTGAAATAATTTCATTTTTGAACTCATATAGTCCTTGTCCAAAATCTTTTGAAAGCATCTTCACGGCTATATCTCTCATTTTGGACAATGTACCCTGAAATTCAAAGAATCGGTATTTTGGAATATAAAAATATAGCTCAACTAGTTATATTGTTATTTACCTTATACACAGGTCCAAAACCACCTTCTCCCAACTTCTTGTTTTCTAAAATTTATTTTGTGGCTGTAGCTATTTTAGACAGATCAAATATCGTTAACTACATATTTTTCTGGCCTTGTTGTTAAAATAATGGTTAAGTGATTAAATTTACTTCTTCCTATTAGTTTAAGCTTTTGGGATAACTGGTAATTTAACATGGTATCAGTGCCAAAGGTTCTGTGAGATCAAGCATTGACTTCGTCAATTCACCTCCCATTTAATTACATATTTTACGTATTAAGCTTCACCTATTAAAATGGAGTTTTGAGTCCACACGTGAAGGAGAGTATTAAAGTAATGGTTAAGTGATTAAATTTACTTCTTCCTATTAGCTTAAGCTTTTGAGATAACTATTAATTCAACACTTATCACCTTCATTATCATTATCCTTCCTCTGACTTCTTTTTCTCATTCCTGAAATAACAAGATATGCATGGGCATGAAAAAAATATATATATATATAAAAGATAGTTCTTTTAATAGAAGCGAACTACTTACCCCACAATCTGTAGGACCTACTTATTTAAATTTCTCAACTATAAATCTACCATCATGAATCAATTATTATCAGAGTCCATTTCTTACAAATCTATCTTAATTGGTTTATGAGTTTCTTGTTCCATATGTATAAGATCGATTAGTGCAATCATTGTCATTCCCACGACCAGAAATGCTGAGCCGGCTATAATTGCTACTAATTTTTTTTTACTAGAATGCCTCTTTTTCTCAAGATGATCTGAAAGATCAATACAGATCTTATTGATATGTAAATTGAAAATTAACTAAAATAAAAGAACAAAACAAAAAATCAGCAAAATCCAAAGAGCAAAACAGAGGTGAAATCGTACCCAATTCGGAATCCATCTCCGTCGTCATTGAATATTCCAAAGGAGTCCTTCGAACACACCCATCTGACCAATCTTCTGAATCCCAACCTGTTGGAGACCTGGGTTAGAATCCTTCCATGCATGCACATACACTGTTTGATTAAGTTTATGATAATTAACTGGTCAGGGTAACACTAGTTTAAGCACCTTATTTGCAAACGGGCCCTATGATGTAACTTGAAAGCCCATCAAGTCAGTCTGGGGCCCAAAGCTGAAAAAACTAGCTGATTTTTTACTTTAAAAAAAAAAAAAAAAAATTTGGGGGTGAGGTGACGTCTTTCACGGGCCTTGCTATTTTTAAAGTCATTTTACTTGGCCACCTTACAAAACCATATTTAGAAGTCATTGAGTTAGTCAGTGAGACTTGTACACTTCATGACTGCTCTCAACACTAAATGGGCCACCTTAGCAGCTAGCCATGGCCAATGTATCCATGTATTTCTACAATGAATAGATATTAGGCCCAATATCTATTTCAATCTTGGGTTTCGGTGTAAAACCCATTGTGGGTCATCGTTTTATCCAAATCCCATATTGGTCCAAACACAACAAATTCTTGGGTAGATCCATTGAAAACTTTCCCAATTCAATTTTATGTTGGAGAAAAGCCAGTCTAGTTCACTTCTCTGTGCTACACCATCCACTAAATCACAATGTCTGGACCAAATTAGCCTAATGGTAAGATTGCATTAATAAAATAAGAGAGATATAAAAAGAGTGGGTGGGGGCACTCCAACAAGATCCTGGAACAGATATCAAACCTAAAAAGAGTATGGAAATAGGCCAAACAAATGATCTAACGACTCTAACCCAATAATTTTCTAGTACAGTTCAAGAAAGGGGCCGTGAGAAACAACGATTCTTGAAGCAGTTTAGTAGATGGGCTACCTGGAGAAACGTTTACTTTTGTGACGGTAAGAGAACTTGGTAGCCATAGTAAGGATCGGATAATATTGATCGATAATGACTGGATTGAAACCACCATGAGCGATCACCACTACAATGTCCGGCAAAGAAGGTGCCCAGTGTGGACGCTTTAGTGAACCCCATTTCATTTGTTTGGTTAAAATTCATTTGTCACATTGGATCACAAAGATCTCCCATATAATTTATTGGGAAAGATTAATTAATCAAACATCACCATTCAATTTAGTGACACAAGTATTATTTTATTCTTATGTATGTTTGATTTCTTTGAAAGTACTACAGATTAGCTTGTTGATATCGCACATTGAATGAATGAACCAGAAGCAGCCTCATTTGGCTGCCTTGATTTTTTCTTTTTTCAAAAAATCTCTTAATTGGGGCCTATATTTTATTTATTTGTTCAATTCTTTACTCATATTATTGTATGGAGTACTTGTAAAAAAAGACTGGTGTGAATAGAAAGAGCTCGCCTTCGTTTTAATCATGACAAGTGAAGAAAGGGAATGAAAGGAGTAGGTCCATCCGATGCCCTCTTCTTCATATCACCATCATGAAGCCTTTAAAATAACTCAAAATGCTTTCCCAATTGTAGCTCAAATTTTATTCAAAAATCACAATAAAATACTACTACATCGTTTTTAATTATGACGCAAATATTAGGTCATGCTGTGCACCTGTTACACAAGGAGGCCAAAAAATTCCTCTAAGGTCGATTCTACATGCTTGTGCTTTAGAAAAGTTTCAACAGCCACGATGCTTCATGATTGGGTTGTTGAGTAGTGCTGATATTTTATAATCTTGTTCACACACATATACAGAAGTACTAATGAAAATGTGCAAGAAAATGATAATATTTAATAATAAACAAGATTAAAACATTGGAGGACTCAAACTCATGATAATATACTTTGTGGGGGTGATTTATAATAATACTTTATTTTCTTTCTTTCTTTCTTTCTTTTTTGTGTTAAAAGTTAGGTTAACCCTGGCTATTCCTCCAGAATAAAAAAAGGAACTTTTGTAGAGCATTAGGGTACCGCCAGAGGACAAAGAAAAATAATAGACATGGTTTTGGATTTTCAAGAAAGCATAAGCAGACAAAGAAATAAAAATATCTATCTTTCAACAAAAGTCTTCAAATATTGTAGGATTAAGAACAATGATAGGGGCCCCCATTGATGAGAGGGGGAATGTTTCATGGAAGAGGGTCAAGATCCATGTCAACCCACCAGCAAGGGTGTGGGGGGGAAGACTCATTTTGGTGACAAGACACATGCCCACTAGTCAAATTGTTTACTTACTTATCATCATCCTTTTGAAGCAAGAGTTCTTTCTTTATGGTTGAAATTTCAAATGAGAAAAAAAAAAAAGAATAAAAAAGTCAATGACAAGAGAGATGGTCATTTGAGGCACACAAGCCGTCCATGTCTAGCTCGATCTACAAATTTAAATTAATTAAGGACTTAATAATCCCACTTAAACAAAATATCAAAGAAGGTGCAAATTGGGGTAATGAGCCATAGAGGAAGTAGGTAAAGATTATCAAGGAGAGAAGTACTTGATATATATACCGCACGTTTAAACTTTTTGTTTTTTTGTTTTTTTGTTTTTTCAACAACTCATCATGATGACAATTCAAAATATATACTAATTAAGCCCAAGTTCAATATTTAATGAGTTGTCACTAAACCACTTGTTGATCTTACTAGAATAAGAAACTATAATGAATACGTCTCTATTTTTGTGCAATCCGTTGTTATGATTCTAAGTGTTCCACATAGTTTAATTAAGTACAATCTTAATCATATGTACATAAGCTTTTGGCCACCTTTCCCTAACATGTCAGTTTTCAAAGATAAGTTTTACCTAAAGTTTGTATCATTTGGTATCAGAGCTAACCACCACGTCGAGTATGAAGTATTAAGAGTGTACTTGGGATAGTAATTTCGTAAAAACAATCTGCGTTTTTAAAAAGATATCGCAAAACGTAAGGTGTTTGGCATTGCGATTTAAAAAACACTTAATCTAAAATAAGAAAAAATAAAAAACTATTTCTATAAGCAGACTATGGGGTACTTATTTAAAAAAGCTCGAATTTAAACCAATATCATGATTTCACATAACAAATATTTGATAAAAAAGTATTTTTTAACATGTTTTATTGCGTTTTTAAGAAGTAGCGATTTCAAAAACGTAATTTTTAAAATCCTACTTATTGAAACCGCAATTCCAAACGGACCCTAAGTCGTTAAATACTGATAGATGAGTAGAGCTGCTGAAAGAAAAATGACTAACATTGAGTTAGCGCACACATTGGATGCAGCTCTAGAGCAAGGTGCATGGTATGTTACAATCATAATTAGTGTCCCACATAGCTTAAATACAATCATGTTCATGTGTATATAAGCTTTTGGGCAACCTCTTTTAGCATGTTTGGGATTGCGTTTGAGAAACAAGTTTGTCATGATTTTGGCACAACACTATTTATCCAACTTTTTCATTTTTTCAACATTCTCTTATTTTTTACATCGCATCAATCATTTTTTATTACTATTCAAATCAAAAAATCACTACAAAACATTTTTTTTTTTTCATTTTTCCATACCAAACATTCTTACTTTTTCAAAAAAAACATTCTTACTTTTTTTCACATCAATCAATTCTTGCTATAATATCGAACCGAAACCGAAACGAAATTGTTTACCAAACGAATAGAGCTTTTAAGTATGAAGCTTTTGTCAAAAGTGTGTTTTGGCAATTTTTTAACTTTTTGGACCCTTTACTAAACATGTATTTTTTTTTTTTTCAAAATGACTTTTTTAGCGTCAAACGCATTTTTTGCCCTTCCCAAACACACATCCAAACATGCTCTTATTACAAACGGGTTTTCAATGTATCATTGGTATCAATTATTTTTAATTTTTTAAAATTCTTTCCATTAGCCCTTGTCCTTTTGGGGGGCCAAATTTTAAAAAGCTATCCGATTATCTTGAGACTATATTTTACGTATTTGTGCAGCCCAGATGAAGAAAGTGGAAGTCTTAGTTGGCGGTTAAAGGAAGGGTATGTAGTTAGTGGGGCGGAACCACGGTACAAAAGTATTTCTTTTTTCTTTTCTTTTTTAATGATTAAGCGGCGAATTAAATTAAAAAGATGGAGAAAATATCCAACTTTTAATACCCAAAAAAGTTGAGAAATAATAGTATATAGTTTATCATCACTGTGATATATAGTTATGTTATTGATTTCTTCTCTAAGCAAAATTTGTTTGCATATGCAAGTAATTAATAGGGCAAACGTGCCAAGGCTTAATCGTCATCTTCAAGGATTTGTCCATTCCTGCCAAGTGCTTTTGCTAATCACGTAATCAATAATTGGCTAATTGTTTCTTAATTTCTTATCCTGTTCTATTTGAGATATATGTAGAGAAAATGACTGTCTTTGAAAAGCATCAGTTTTTTTTTTTTTTTTTTTTTTTTTTGGAGAATTAGTAATTTAACATATTATTAAAGCAAGCAAAGGTTCTGAGTTCAAAGTTTAAACCTTAATTCTATAATTTACCCACTATTTTAGTTAAATATTCTAATTGTTGGGCTTAAAGAATGAGTAATTTTCGAAGTCATCTTAAGTATATCACTCTAAAAATGAGGTGGCTTTTAAAATCACAATTTGATCTAAATTTAATAATGATCAATCACAATCCCAACTAAATGATTAAATTTATCATTTTTAATCAACAATTAAGCGTTTAGGATAATTAATAATTTAATAGAAACAATACTTCATACATATGAAATATTGATCAAGGTCTAAATATTAGATCAGGGGCAACTACGATTTTTTAGGCTATTTAAATTTGGAATCATGAGGTACAAGAAAAAATCTTGGATTTATGATAAGAATTTGCTTTATTAGCATATGATATAGAAGCACTACATCATATTGAAGATAGTCAAGTATTTCATGCATGTACCTGCAACGATGGACTATATATAACTCCAATATATTGTATGAAAACACTGAGATTATATACGAATTTATCACATAATTAAGAAGTTCTAGGTAGTTTAAGAGTATTGAAAATTTCAAGAGTCGTTTGTTCGATGGCCATGCATTCAGACCCAACTGAGGTCGTATATATAATGAGTAATGCTAGAAATTACATTTTTATCTCATAATGTTGACATAACGGTTCTAATCAACCTTTGGATCAATCAACGTTGGGAAAAAAAAAAATCAAGGATTGGTTGAGACAAGATAATATTAATCACATCAACATTATAATTAATGTGAGATAAAAATCTCACAGCCAAAGAATTGAAGCCACCCAAAAGAAAAGAACATACTTTTGAGAAGAAGACTTTTTTTCCTTCCATATATAAAACCCAATAGGTTATATAGAAGTCAAAACCAATTGATCTAAACCGTCCAATTTGCTCACAGCATGTTGAAAAGTCAAGCTCAAAATTATATCAGTTGACTTCTATTAAATTTTCAATTAGATTGACTTGTAAATATGTATACGTGGCCAATTGGATGATCACTACAAGAATCTATCGCATCAAACTAATTACGACTAGGGATAGTGCATTTCTGACATATCATTTTGGATTTAATCCCAACCAATTAATCTCCTTAAGAGAGAGAGAGAGAGTCACATCGAAGTCATTAGATTAAGCTAGTGTTTTCTGACACTGCTATTTATTTTATTTATAATAAATTAACCACAATTAGTTAATCTAGAGAGAGAGAGAGAGAGAGAGAGAGAGAGGCGCAAGTGAATGGGTTTGAGAAGTAAACCTACCCATTATGAGTGGATGGCGTATACACGGTGCTGTGTGTTTCAATACATCTTTTGGGTTTGACTCTTGAACCAAAAAGTAAGCAGAAAATAAATAAATATTTTTTAAAAAAAAGAAGAAAGGAAAGAAAGAAGAAACATGCAAAAGATGGATGATGTTGTTGGATTGACAAAAACACATGGAAATAAAGGTACGCGTCTTTCTATCTCCTGATCCTGCTCGATCATGTGCCATGTATTTGTCTTCTGTTTCAAACAATGACTCATATTTTTCAGTTTGTACTGCGCACATAGTCTCTCTTATTCTTCTTTCACTCGTGTGGATTGTCCCCCCTTCTCTCTCTCTCTCTCTCTCTAGAGTGGGGAGGAGTTCACTACTTTGTGTCTAAATCTAATAGAGCAAAACATCTTTCAATTTGTCAGCACGCACACCTCAAGCTTATAGCAGTATGACATCATTTTTCCACTATATCATGATTGTAGAAAATTTGTCCAAACATGTTAAAATATCAGCAAATTAAGGAAAAAGTTGTTTAATTATATAAGCTTTAATATTACTTTCTTGATACTAATGTGTAATATTGGAGATTTACTTTATTCTGCTTAAACGACTTTGGGGTCAGGGAAATACATACATATGTTGCTTGCCAAACCAACAAAATATATTAATTCCATGAATTTGCTGCAGCAGTACAAACCCTTTTGGTTTTATTAATATCTTCACTGCCACCATCGTTGGGGGTGGGGAGGGTTGGGTTGGAATTTGGAAATTAAGTAAAGTAGGCTTGTTTTCGTTGCTAATTAATTAGCCCTTGGAAGGATGTAGCAGTAATTAGCTAGGCGATTTTGGTTTACAACAAATTAACTCCATAAAGCTTAAATTTTTAAGATAAACGGTGATCTAATATTAACATAAAGAAATCATATATAACTATGTATATAATCAAGATATCAGCACAATTTGAACTATTCTTTTTTTAATATTAAAAAATGTAGGCGGAAGAAGCTAACTGTAGCTATTATATATGAGCATCACCAAAGTAGTATTTGCCCGTTGGGAGCTGTACAGAATGAGCATAAATAGTGAAAATCATTAGTACTACCTTAAGTTTAACTGAGCCATAACCATAACCTAACTCATTCCCATGCATTAGGGCATCAATGAAACCCAAGACGGCTAATATTAATAGAATTGATGTTTTTCATTACGGAATTCAAATTCTTACCCTACTACATGCCAAACCACTTGAAAATTTTCTTGAGGTCACTAAACCGCCACCTATCTCTTATTAAAATAGTGAACTATTGTGTTGTAGCTATATATAGCTAATAATTTTTTATACGACTTGCAAACCTAACCTAAACCCAACATGAAGTTAATTAAATGGGTTAGGTTTGAGTGAACCTATATAATATTATATTCATACATCGATATAACCCCAACTCAACACATATATTTAGGACTGAAATTTTTTGATACGACCCACAAACCCGACATAAACCTAACACGAAATTAGTGCGTTAGGTTTACATGTCTATCCGTTTAATTAAATAGGTAGAGTTAACCTGTATAGTTTTACACCAAAAAATGTCTCGATATGACCCAAATCTGACACGCAAACACAAATTATTGGCCTTAGTTGCAATGTGTAGGTTTTGTTTTTTAAGTCATTGTCAAGTTAGTAAGAGTCCACTTCAAGAAGAAAGCAAAGAAAGGATTTTGTCATGAAAGTAGGGATCGTGCTACATTTTTGTTCATGATACCATTCGAGATTCTCATTGGCTTAAGTTGTGACTTGTAAACATAGTCCAATTGTTATCCCAATACAAGAGAATGATTTCATCAAAATTCCTACATGTAATTACTGTTTCTCCAAATAGGAATGCTATATATGTATCCTTGTTTGACCCTTCACTTGTCAACCACCCCCACTCCTTTTTCTCTCACTACATGGAAATCTTTTTTTCTCTCTCTCTTCTGTCTGAGTTGCTTAAACTCTTAAGATTCATCCAGAAGAAAAAAATAATAATAGTAATAATAATAAACAATAAAATCAGAGGAAATTAAGAGGGGATGAAGAAGGAAGAAGATGATGGGGGCCGGGTGGGTAGGGTAGAATGGCAAATGATTAGGACGGGAGAATATGCAATAATAAGTCACTTTCGGGGCTCTGACTCCTAGGGAGGCCGGAAAGAAGTGGACCCCACCTGTCGTCGCACGCGTGCACGCCGTGTGGACCCACCTCGTTGACTCTTCTGTCTGAAAGTCGTAAATCCTATAAGCATGACTCCAAAGTCAAAATTAAAATTAGCACGCTTTTTATTCTCTCTTTATTTTTTTATTTTTTTATTTTTTTTGCCAACTAATTATAGCACGTAGCTCAATATTAATTTTTGGATGAATAAATTGCACCGCCTCTTACAAGAAAAGAAAAAAGACTTGAAAACCAACCAAAAAAAATCTTTTTTTGGACGTCCTTAAGGAGTAGTTTAATTGGCTATAAACCACGCCTCATGAAACAGAGATCACTAATTCGAATCTCCTTTCCGTTGTGTGGACATGTAAAAAAAAATTTAAAAAAAAAAATCTTTTTTTTTGGGGGTGGAGGAACTTGGCTTGATGTATGATTTAGGACCCTAATTAATTTGGTAAATATCTTAGATATTTTTTACTATAAATCTTGGTTCTGGTTTCTAGCTCTTACATAAATAATAATTAAGGGGAAATTAAGTTGGCTATAAACTATCTTCATCACTAGAGAATATATTGTTGATGTCAACGCCAACTTGTCGTTGACTGAGGAAATGCAACTTATAATATTAGGACACAAACATTTCAAATCCACGTTTCCGACAATATTGATAAATAGTTTGAATAATTAGAAAAACTCCAACCTAAACTGTGATTAGTGAGGTAAATAAAACAAAAAACAAAAGAGACATTATTAATAATTAACGAGTAGATTTGCTCAATGGGACAAGTCTTTTCGAGGATGGGTTGCCTTCCAAGTCACAATTTACGCTACTACGACTTTAATTGGTACGACAATTTTGACGCTCCCACTATATATGTGTTTTTTGATATGTGCTGATCCAGTTGATTGATTGTCAACTGCCTTCTTCAGGTGATCATCCCATTTTCTGAAATTGGTGAAGGTTGAGGTGGACAACTTTATTCTTTCCAAATGAAGACAAAACATATTTTCAAATTCATATTAATATTATTCCTCGTAGAAAAACTTTGGTGTCTCCTATATATTGAGCTTTCTTGTGAAATTGGTGCCTAAAAATAAGACCTGACTAAAAAGTAGAAATCGTAGATTAATGTTGTCTCCCACTTTGGAAATAGAAAAAAGTAAATGATGCAGTGGAAGGGCATGGGGGTTCAAAACAAATTAAGAAAACTCTTTTGAAATTTTATTGATAATTACTGAATTAATTACAAATAGTATAAGAGAAAGCTTTTTAATTATAAGCTATAATGAAAAACCCTAATCCTAATAAGTAATAACATATAATATGATCACAAGTAATGATCTTCACCCGCATTTTAACAAAAAAACAAAAAATGGTGAAATTGAAAGGGAAAACTTCTTAGAATATACTGATATTGCAAAAATTAAAAGTTTGAGGTTATGATTGCAAAAACACTGATAATTGGGTGAGTAAGTGAAGTTTCTGAAGAAAGATATTTTGAAATTTTATTGAGGGCTAAATTAGAAAAAGTCTAAGAGAAAGGCTTTTATAGGCTACAATGCAAAACCTTAAAAGTAGCCTTAATTAAAAACGAGCTAATTAAGCCTAATAAAATTTGTGAAAAGAAAATCCTAGCCGCAATCTATAAATCACCTCTCAAGGTAAGCAGGGTTGTTCGATCAAGTAGTGATCTTCTTGGCCTACATTAATAATAATAATAAAAGAAGATATTTTTCTTATAGTTAAGAGGATGATATTTGATGTCATTTGCGTGCGGTAGATATTTGATACTGAATAGAACTAGGATTTCTTTAACGTAAGATCATACAGTAAACAAAAACTGATGGTTGGAGGCTAGCTATAAGGGTAAGTGAGCAAGATGAAGAAAGTAGAAATGGAGAAGAGTCTGTCTTTTACTTTTAAGAGTGGTAATATTACTAAAAAAAAAAAGAAGTTCAATTAGTAATATTACTAAAAAAAAAAAGAAGTTCAATTAGTAATGTTCATAATAGTGTGGAGTTTTACTATTCAAACGTCAATATTTATAAAATAGAAACGTTTAAATAATGTTACTATTCACGTGTGAAAAACGACGCGTGAATATATAGTAATATACTGTTTACACGTTGCGTGAATAGCGGCGCGTGAATATATAGTAACATATACTATTCACGCGTCGCTATTCACAATATATAGTAACATGTACTGTTCACGCGTGAATAACGATGCGTGAATATATAGTAATTAACATATTGTTCTGGTGTGAATAGCAACACGTGAACAATATTATGTTACTATAAGTATAAAACGCGTGAATAGCGACGCGTGAATACATAGTAATTAACATATTGTTCAAGTGTGAATAGCAACGCGTAAACAATATTATGTTACTATAAGTATCATACTGTTCACACGTATGTTACTTATACAGTAACATACGCGTGAACAGTATGTTACTCTATAAGTAATTATGTTGATTCTTGCCATTCGTGTGTATTGATCTTCTTTGTAAAGATATTTAAACACCATTAAATCAGCTTTGGACAACTTAACATCAGTCACGACTCCTGCATCCATTTTGAAGCAAACTAATATATGGAGTAAAGCTGATCATGTGGCCACTAGTTGAAGCACGTTATATGTTTGTTTTTGCATCCATGTGTCATTTTCATTGGGAACCTAATTATTTTGTGTTTGTTCTTGCATTCATGTGCCTTGTTTCATTAGGAACCTAATTTTATGCAAAGTTAACGATTGTATTTCTCTCCTCTTTCTAAGAGACCTCGATCTCATTTGGCAATGTTTTCTAGTGCACGTAGTTTTGTGGCTTTTTGATAAAATAAAAAAATAAAAAAAAACATAAGTATTAATTAACAAACAACGCTCAAAATACAAAATATTTAACTATTTTCACTTTTATGTCACATCACAATTAAAAAATGAAAAATATATTTTAAAAGTTGTATCGGTCATATATATATATATATTTTTTTTTTTGAAGCTTCTAAGAGATTTTTTTATTACATGTACAAAGTTTAGTGATGGGGGATATTGTTAATTGATATGTAGATTCTGGTGAAATAATTAAGCTCATAGTTTCCATGGTAATTATTATTCCAAAATACATGCATGACGTAATGACGTGAAACAAAATCCTATAGACTCGTGTAATATTTGAGAGTAATTAAACCAGAGTTTTTTGAAATTACTATTAATTATCATCGTTTTATATATATTTTCCTGAGCTATTATTAATTAATTAGTATATATCGTTATTGTTTCCTAGTATCGTGCATGAGATCATTTGTATTTATACATAAAACACATTAAGTTTGATTGTACAGATGTTGAAAATTCATGTTATCTGTACTTTGCAAGAAGCCGCATGTACTGGGGCAACCTGCAGGCTGCAGGGTGCAGCCAACCATGGCAGAAATAATTCATCCTTTGAATTATACCATCATCATTATATATATATATATATATGCAACTGTACATGTGTCACCAGAACATTATAATGCTTTTACATGATGATTCATATATATATATATGTAACATTGGAATCTACGCTCATGTTTACATATATTAGATATATTAATATATATATAATATATATATGTTCATATTATATAACAGATTAATTAGTGTGAAAATTTGAGAATTTATATATACCCTTGGAAAGGCCAACCTGGCATAACCTTATTGGGCATAGCAGGACCATCCTATTTTCAATCATTATTAATTGAACCAAAAGGAGACAACCCAAAAACATAGAAGAAGAAAAAAAGGAAAAGGAAAAACGAAATTCAAATCCAAAATGACCTTCATATATATTGTCTAATCACTCCTTCAAATGTCAACCTCAAACGGGCTAATAACTTGTTCCCATTAATCCTACGCCACGCCAAACGGGTTTAATCTGGCAGTATAAATATATTGTGATGCAGCGGACCGTTTTCATTCATTTTATCAAACCATAAAAGCTCAAAGAGAGGTTGAGGAAGAATCAGAACTTCAGAAGCCACGAGCTAACAGAGAAAGCAAGAATAGTATTTCCAAGGTAAAAGAAAGAAAGAAAGAAAGAAAGAAAGAAAGCATGGCTGATGAGTTTAACACAAGCGGGAACTGGTGGGATTCATCGAGAAGCAGGTTCGAGAGCGGCACATCTTCGTCTTCTTTGGGACTCAATAATTTTGAATGGCCGACTGACATGGCGGATATCAAAGCAAGAACCACCATGGATTCCCTGTCGGTTTCGGTTAGTTCGGTCGTTTTACAGGACACCCAGAAGCTGCAAGGGCATGACCAATCAGCCGGCGCCGCCGATTCCGGCTTGCATATGATGGGTTTAGGCCTTTCAACGCAAGCCATGGATTGGAACCAAGCTTTGCTGTAAGTGCAAAACAAAGAATCAACCTCGATCTCTTTTTCTTTAATTTTTTCTATCCAAATTAAGATGTGAAATTGATTTTTTTTTTTTAATATATATACAACAGCCGTGGTGAAAAGGGTGACGGCGGTTTTCGTTCGATGCTTCAAGAGAACTTGAACTCGGCCGGCACCAACTTTCAGCAAGAAGCTGGGATCGGATCTTCTCAAGTTCAATGGAGGGAAAAATTGTTTTCCGGTGGGATGAGTGGCGGCGAGTCCGCCGCGAACGAGTTTAAGCAACTTAATCGTGGCTTTTCATTAGATCAACCGCCGTTTAGTCCTCAATATAGTTCCGGCGATAGCACGGTGACATGTCAAGGCATGTCGTCTAGTTTTCCGATGGATTCAGCTTTGTACGGAAGCCCTTCAACTATATTGCAAGGACTATTGGGTCCGGATAGTCAGCCTCATCAGCAGGCAATGAATTTTCCATATCCGGCCAGCTACGGCGTGAATTCTAGCGAATTATTGCCTTCTTGGTCCAAGGTTCCTCAGTTTCTGAGAACTTCTCCTCCAAAACAGCAACCCCAGAGCCATTTGCATTTCTCCAACAACGCCCTGTTTTGGAACGCGTCGGAAGCTGCCGCCATGAAAGATGTCCGGTCGACCTTCTTCCCATCCCATCAACCCCAGTTCACCACGCCAAGCTTTGATGAAAAACCAAAGGTACGATGAAATTCCTGAGAAGACAAGCAATATTTGTATATTCATCACGATTAGGGTTTTTGAAAACCTCGTCTCAACTAAATACTGTATTTCTATGTGTTAGAACATATCCGAAGTTCGGGACTCGGCGACGGCGGTGAAGAAAAGTGGCAGCGAAGCTACGTCTAAAAGGCCACGGAGTACTGAAACGCCGTCGCCTTTACCAGCTTTTAAGGTACAATAAATGCAATAAGGCTTTTGACAAGAGGAAGCTTTAAGCTTTAAGCTTTTTGGGTTTTGATTGATCATCACGCCTATTAATTCATATATACATAGATGAGAATTTTGTTAGCTTTGGCCTTAGGTGAGGAAAGAGAAGATGGGGGACAGAATCACTGCACTCCAACAATTGGTATCACCTTTCGGAAAGGTAAGCTTCTGAATTCATCAATCTCCCCTTTACTTTCTTCGCAAAGAGTAGAGTGAGTGATCATTTTCTTTCTGAATACATCAAAAGCTACTGCGCATTACTTTGATGGGTATATTTCGATGCATCTCTTAAACAACCCCCCATGTTATTTTGTGTCAGACTGATACAGCCTCAGTGCTTTCTGAAGCCATTGAATACATCAAGTTCCTCCATGAACAACTTAGTGTAAGTCCCATATAGCATCTTCTTACATTGTCAGATTCTTATTAATTACTAATCATAAGAGGATTCCCATGTTTCATCTGTTTCTCATTTATGTTTTTTTGTTTTTTAATAATATATTAGGTCTTAAGCACCCCATACATGAAAAGTAGTACTGGAGCTCCCATACAACACCAGCAGGTACAATGACAACCATTTTGTTCATTATTTCTTATCATGTTTCTTTCAAATGTACGTAGCCCCAAAGCTTCATCAATCTCTCTCTCCATTTCTCCTCTCATTTCTTTTTTGAAATAGGAGATTGGTAGGTGTTCTCTTGATTTTCTCCTACTCTTAAGTGGATATTATTTTCTTAAAAAAAAAGTAAATGTCGTTTATTTTTCTCACTTAATTGGTAATAGGAAAAGATTTTGTTATTTTCCTAATGCAGACTTCAGAGAAATCCAAGGATCCGGAAGGACCAAAACAAGATCTAAGAAGCCGAGGATTATGTTTGGTACCAGTTTCGAGCACATTTCCTGTCACTCATGAGACCACAGTGGATTTCTGGACGCCAACATTTGGAGGAACGTTCAGATAAAAGGAAAGAGAAGCGGTCAAAACTCAAACTACCCATTCATCCGTACCTAATATATATATATATATATATATATATATATGTCTTATCAAAACCCTAGCCAAGTTGGGAGTGATAAGATGAAAAAAGAAGAAAAGCAGAAGACACAGAAGAAGCCCACACGATTGTACTAGTAATTGGGTTGGAAAAGAAATTGGATAGAAGATGGTGAAAGAGAAAGAAAAGGAAATGACCCTGCAAAGGACAACCCATTGTAGGGGCTGCTACAGGCAAAATGATGCAGGTTTGGCCAATATTGGGACCATTGGAAGCATATTAATTGTTGTAATAATTGAAGAATTATGATTAATTAGAGGTGTTTTAGAAATGATATATATGATCAACAGCTACCTAGCGCGCAGCTAGCTAGCTGCTGAATTTAGGGAAAGTTAATTTCAAAGTACTAATTTTTAGTGGAAAAATTTGTTGTTAGTAACAAAAAGGTTGGATAGAGGAGCTTTTAATTTGTACTTAATTCAGCTGGCACTACCCTTTAATTTTAGTTTAATTAAGAGAAAGGAAGGAGAAAATATATATATATATATATATATATATATGAAGGAATAATTGAATTATAGAATAGGAGTGAGTGTGGGGATCGATGTCATTTGATTAGAAATCTCACTTTTTAGTTGTTTATGTATTTGGAATATTGTTAGTGGAAGTCAGAGGGTGGCCCACAGCTTCATCCTTTTTAGAATTTTGCTTTATTTTTTAATTTAGAAAATGTATATTTTTAAAGTTAATAAGAATATATATATATATATATATATATATATATATATATATATATATATTTCCAGATGCGGGTACTATCAGTTATGCTTTCGTGCTTTTTGTCGACTGGTCACATTGAGGAGCTTCCATTGGAAGGTAAAGAGAAGCCAAACCCCATAAGTTTTTTTATCCTTAATCAATGGACTTTTGGAAGAACAAATGGTCCTCATTGAATCTCTTCAGATCGTTGCTTTTTTTTTTCTTTTCTTTTCTTCTTCTACTTCTTTCTTGATACGCTAGCTCCTGTTTTTTTTGTTATTCTCTACGCTTATATATATATATATATATATATATATATATATATGTGTGTGTGTCTTTTTTTTTCACAATTATACGACACACACCACATGGCTAGGGTTGGCAATTTGAATTGGTTCATGTCATGTCTAGTCAGGAGCATACAACTATATGTGTCAACTTGAACTCTGCCAAATTTAAATAATCGAGTCAAAACATGAGACAATTAATTTAAATAAACGGGTGACACGACACTGCCCACATAATAATTCGTTTAGCATAAGCAGATCGTATTTGGTTAACCTCAAAGCCTATTTAATATATATAAATAAGTTACGTGACCTAAATACTTGATTAACACGATTTCATATATTGTAAGCGTAAGTTATATCAATTATACATATTGACGCAAACATAACCTAACTTCTCTGTGCATATCCACCCAAAATAAGATTACTGTCCAATAAAGTTTATCTAAATAAACAAACATATAGCAATAAAAAAACAAAATGATTACATTCCAACAAATAACATGATAAAACCTTGATCACTAATTAGCATCAACCTTAGTTATTAACAAAATAATAATGCTACTCTTCACAATCATTTATCATACCAATTTTACACCCGCTAACGTGGCATGTTTTAAGTGACTTTTCTTTTTATTAGTATTATTTTTTTTAAGTAACTGACATGAGAAGCTACTTAGATCACGCATCATCAACCAAGTTGAAATTAATATGATAAATAAATGTGAATAGCAGCATTACTCTTAACAAAATTAGAAGTAGATAGAGTTGAAGGGTTGGGCAAAAGACTTTGAACTGTAGTGGTGGTGGCAGTCACGCTTGTGGTTGTGGTCGTAAACTCGTAATCAATCGCAAAGAGGAGAGAGATAACTAAAATTTTGAAAATGACGTAGCAAGAATAAAAGGGTTTCATATGGTCTTAGAGTTTTTAAATTTTAAGGGTAAGAATATAATTTTCTTATATGAGTTAGGCGGGTTAATGCGGGTTACACTAAATCCTGACATTTTAATTTCATGTTGGGTTCGCCAATCATGTCAAGCATTGTTGACCCTAACCATGGCTAGAAATGGTGATTAGTAGGTACAACATAAGATTTCATAAATGATTACAAAAAGTAAATTAAAACTTGGCAAACGTTGGTTCGTTACCAAAATGAAGCTGATGACCAAAATTAGAGCTATGGCGCTAGCTAGGGTGCGCATGGTAATCAATACATACAAAAATATAAATGTATATACGCACACATAAAAAATAAAATAATAATAATAATAATAATAATAACTCTATTTTTTTTTTCTTTTTCCAAGTTATTTCTATTTTTCAGAACCAATTATATATAAATATTTTATGGTTATTCCTAACATATGATTAGGTGATGAATCAATATATATAAGGAAGGGTTTAATCATTCGTGGTATATATTCTCGATTAACAAATCAATATATATTTAAAACGAATTGCCCTAATTTTGTCAACGGCTTCTTTCGCCCGGACAATCCCTGCAGAAAGTGGACAACAAAAAATTATCTTAATTATAGTTGCCTTTCTTTTTCATTAAAAGGAAAAAACACTTCAAGCCAAAATGAAAAAGATATAACAAGATAAAATCACTTTTATTCTTAATCATCATGTTGTGATAGCTAGGGGATAGGCTTTGTTTTGTTCATTTTATATTTTTATTAAAAGGAGAGATACCTTTTCTCTTCCAATACAATTCAAAAACTTAAGTTTATAGAAAATTTATTGATTTAAAAATTTTAATTAATATTATTTTAATACGCTCCCTTTACATACGGGTTCAAACTCTCTCTTAATAAATGAGGCTCAACACGTGTAATATTTAATTAAAATGTAAATAAATTGTAAATTCAAGATTTGAATTTAGGACTTGGGCTCTAATACAACTAAGTTAAGGGTGCGTTTGGGATTGCGATTGCGTAGACAAAAAGTACGCTTTTAAACCAAATTATAGAAACTGGATCGTTTGGGATTGCGTTTTTAAAAAGCAGGCAACGATGTGCTTTTTTGAAAATGTGCAATTTTAAAAGCTAAATTGCGATTTTGCCAAACGTTTAATTGTATTTTTAAAATTCACGTTTTCAAATTGCAAACTCAAAACGCCATCCAAATCATCATTTATCCCAAAAGCTTAAGCGTATAAGAAATAGTTATTCAAACACACACTAAAATCAGGGAAAGTGACTATCATTAATATTCTAGATGCATGGTTTTTTTTTTTTTTTTTTTTTTTAATTTTAAATTTTTAAGACTCAGATAAATCTGATTCTTTATTATTATTATTATTATTATTATTATTATTTTTAAACTATTTGTTTAGATTTCCTGAAAAAAAAAAAAAAAAAAAAAAATCTAAATTAGGGGCATACTTGAGATGGTTGATTAATCATGAATAACTTTGTTTTATTCTATCGATCGATCTATTTAGAAATCTACATTGCTTGGGATATCTTGATACCTACTTTAATTAATGACTTTAGCAGCTGGTAATTAACATATCTCACGCTGGTCCCCGGCATATAGGCATCTACAGTGATTTATAAGTACTTTACAAGATTAAATTTTAATTAAGCTTATATATTAAGCATACTTTATTAAGAAATGAATGGAAATTAAAGAAAGAAATCAAAGCATCTAAGCTTTGATAATCATTATGCTAATATAACCTCTCTCATGTGATTATCTACATTTGTCTTCACTAAGACGTTAATATCAATCCCTACACATATGATTCCTACTTTTTATAGTCCTATTAATACCAAGTTCAGTTGATAAAATTATTTCCAATTACTTTTTATCAGAATCATTCTTCCCTGGAAAATGTTTATTTTTCTATATATGAAGCATTAATTTTTTTCGTAACCAAGGTAATTCTTTTTTGAAAAAGAAAAAGAAATTATGTGAAAAGCAATATCATTTGAAAACGATTTGAAATCCATTATCGGTGATCGATGTATATGCTTTAACCTTCATGCTTGACAAATCTATCACTTCCTGCCGGAGTAGTAGTGATAATTAAGAAAGAAAAATGGTAACCGTACCTACAATTTAAGTACGGTTAGCTTAATGCTGACGTGGTAGTGAGACGTGACACTATCACATTAGCCAAAAAGAAAGAAAAAATTAAAAAAAAAATTATCTAACCTCTGGTTTCACTGTAAGGGAGTATGTAGTCAATCACCCACACAAAATTTATGGGAGTGGTTGTATCACCCCCAGAGCCTTTGGAGGTGGTCACGACCCTCACCCTGATTTTAACAAATTTAGATTTGTTTATTGTTTGACACGAACATTATAATGTAGAGTCTCCGGTTATAGTAAGTAGTGCATACAAGAAGGGAATAGAATATGGTGGCATATTTGTTAGCGAAGGCGGTGCTCCTAAATTCTATAGAGATGGAAGTGTACTTGATATTCTTTCATGATATTGTAATTGTTGATAGTTGTATCATGTATGACTTGATTTTATGAATGAAAAAAAGAAAAAGAAAAAAAGAAAAAAAAAAAGGTTGTGGGTTAATTCCTTTTTCTTTGCCCTTGATTTGGGTCGAGTTTGAATTAATAACTTGTAATTTAATTTAGGGAAATAGTAGGTGCTCTTCTATTATTCGTCATATCTTTAATTAATATATATTTTTTAGTTCTAAAATTGTTAAATTTTGCATGTGTAAATCACATGTCTCGAATAGGAAGTTCAAAAAAAAATATCAACTTAATTAAAATCTGAATACTTTAAATTATGAACTAATAAACAAATAAATATCCAGTGAATAAAGTGTATATTTTTTAAAAGAAAAATGGAAAATTACAGTTTACCCAGCTAAAATTGACAGTGTTTTTTAATTCAAACACCAAAATTTCAATTTTTGCAATCCACCCCCCAAAGTTTCAAATTTTTGCAATTTGACCAATTGTATCCAAAACTTCCCATATTGCCCATAATTTTTTTTTTTTTTTATTTTTTATAAAAAAAAATTTAAAAAAATCCGGGTGGCCGTAGCCACCCCTTTGGCCATCTGGCCATTTTTGCACCCCAAATTTTCTTTTTCATAAAAAATAAAAATAAAATAAAATAAAAATTATGGGCAATATGAAAATTTTGGGATAATATTGGTCGAATTGAAAAAAAAATTAGAACTTTGTGGCGGTGGATTGTAAAAATTGAAATTTTAGTGTTCAAATTAAAAAACGTTGTCCACTTTGAAGAATAAACTGTAATTTTTTCAAAAAAAAAAATCTTAGGTTGACATAATTGCCCATGAATAGACTTAAATAATAGTTGAGAAGACATGGGGAAAAAGGAGAGAGGAGGAAATAGAATCTTGCAACTGTTCAGGGGTGCAATAATTATGGCTAGCTAGAGCCTAGATTCTATATAATTTCACTCCTTTCTCCTCATCTTCCGTGCTGGTAATTGACTTCTCCACATTTTCAATGCATTCCAACGAAGATCTGCAAAATTGCAAATCATTAGTGATGGTAGTATGAGGCAGAATTAGGTTTTGATGTGTGAGGGGACGGTACTAAGATTTTAATGGAGAGAATGAGGCACAATTGTTTCGGCATCATTGGCCCAACGGTTTTTGAAATAGTGAATTAGGTCGGTTCGGCCGAAACATAGTCGTGTGGAGAGTTGCTTGGGCCATAGAGGTTGAGGATGTGTTCGCAAGTCATTTGTCAATGCGAGAGGTGCATGGTAAATTGTCATTTATTACTGTCTCTCTCACACCATTTCTCGCTCGTTTGATTCGTTTGAGATGGAGACTTGAAAAGATTTTAAAATAGGTTAGAGTTTAAAATTTAAAAAGTAGAATGTAAAAATATGAAAAGGAAGGTCAAAGCCATTAATTCCTGCTTTGCCCCTTCTTGATAAATGTAAAAAAAAAAGGTTAAAAGAAAAAAAAAAAAAAAAGAGGCGTTAAATCTCTAATCAAATCAAATTATAAGTTCCACACACACACACACCCACACCCACCGCCACTCTTTCAGTTCAAAATGAAAACGACTTTGATTGATTTATTTATTTTCAAAAGCATGCGTGTTAGTCTGCGAAGGGGGATGAAGATAGAAATTGTAGGGGACGAATACAGAAATATTGCAAACCTTTCATATCAAAGTGCTATCTAAATGGAATTCTTAAAAAATTTTGAGGGGACACTAGCCCCCCACTCTAATACCTATGTCTGCCCCTTATGGTGGTTTATTGGTCTCAATTTTTTTTTTTTTTTAAGTAATTAGACTTTATGGAATGAGAATTCTCAATCTTATTAATATTGGTTACTTTGAGTTGAGTTTCATTGACGTCTTAATAAAGTTAAATTAGACTATGATTCAGTCGAACTTTAAAAAACACTTGTAATTTTCACCGTCTAAAGCGTTTGATAATCAAAACCTATTTTACGAATGTGTTTTGAGAATGACAGGCAAAGGAGTAAGGAGAAAACAAGTTGAATACGGTATTTCCTGATGGCATCAGTGGAAGCTACATGATTGCATCGATTGAGTACAAAAGTTGACTTTAAACAAAAAGGACTTTCCAATTCAATGAGAAATATGGAAATGGTGCAGGTTCTAGCCCACAATCCAATTTTGTAACCCGCAATTTCCGAGTGATTTTGTCTGCACAACAACATGAGCAAACAACAATTCTGATTTGGTCTCTGGGTGTTCCTTATAACTGTCCAAAAACTATGGAATAGTGCAGAAGATAGGTATATTCATTGAATCGCATGTATGCAGAAATTGAGTTCATGTGTCCCGTCAGCAATACGTGAAGAAATTGGAAAGTCTATTCGTGAGGCATTTGTGGAGCAATACGAATTCTATTGATGATGGGAATCTTTCCCCTCCACTTGAATAGCTGCCTGACTGCAACACTCGCAAGTGTCTTTTTTTATTTTTATTTTTTTTATTTTGATTTCCAAGGAAGACTCACGGATGAGAATAAAGATTGATTCCTGATCCAATTTGATATCTCAAGTGTTTAATTAATCACGACTTTCATTATAAAATATCCTATTAAAGATATTCATAAAGAGAACCTCTTTCTAGTCCTCTGAAAGCATAACACTGAAAAAGGAAGGGTAAAACCTTTTTTAAAGAAGACAATTTTAAGGGTTCTTCTTCCAAATTACTCAAATTTACCTTTTCCAATATCAAATGGAAAGTTGATAAACGTGTATCGATAAATTGATATGATAAATGCTTATTTGCATTATGATGTCCATCTCGTATATGTTTTCTTTGAATTAGCATAATTCATTTATCATTAGCGTTTAGTGGATAGAGCATACCAAATCAATGAAAATGTACGTATACAAAAAAGCATTTCCAACTTCCACAAAACAAACTAAATTGGAACTGAACCTCTTGTAGACCTCTAAATCTTTCTATAACCATCACAAGATACGCCATCTTTTGGCAAATTCAGCACCCTTTCAATCCTAAACAATCAGAATCAAATGTTGGACGACGGATCCAAAACTAACAAGAAGAATGTTGGTATGCTAAGTCTAGAACTACAGTGGAAATTCGTGTTTGTGTGTCGGGTTCAAGGCATGTTAAGATATGGGTATAAGACTATATAGGTCAACCTTAACATGACCCATTTAATTAAATGAGTCATGCCCTTCAACTCTAACCCACTAATTTTATGTTAAGTCGTATCACAAATTGTCAACCTTAAATATCGTGTGTTAAGATTGAATCATGTCGAAGTATAAATATAATACTTTATAAGTAAACCCTAACCCGACCAAATCTCTCGACTTTAATCTGCTAATTTTATATTAAATTTATTTTAAATTTGTAAGTCATGTAAAAAATTATAAGCTATATGTTGGTACCGATGAACATACAGGGGGATGTTGTGCTTGAGGGCTCTGCCTGACTAGGCAGGCATTGGCTTTGACCCCAATATAGAAGGAAGAGAATCCTTGTGGGAATTCTTTGTTGATATATAAGAGGGAAAGAGGGAAATTATGCACAGATGGACAAACAATCAAACTTTTATATCATTAATAATAACACAGTACCGTGTAACACACGATGCATACATCAAACAACACAGGCATTATTACTTGCAAGTACACAGAAATCGGAATATGAAATTCTAGAAGTAAAAAATGGAAAAGGCTTTCAAATGGTATCTTCACGGTGTATTAATTTGGAAACTTAAGCAGCGCCCTTGAGTTTCTTTGTGATGGTGGCAATGTACTGCCCTTGGTGGTATGCTTGCCCCAACTCAAGCTCAGTTGGCTGCCTGGAGCCATCCCCAGCAAAAGTTCCAGCACCATAAGGACTTCCACCTTTCACATGCTCCATTTCAAACATGCCAGCTCCAAATGTATATCCAATGGGCACGAATATCATTCCATGGTGAACCAGCTGAGTAATTGCAGTTAACCTATGACATTATACATAATAAGTCAGTTTCATTTTCCCCCAAATTTATAATTCTTAGGATGTTTCAGCTAGTTTAATAACCGAGTCATGGGAACTTACGCGGTAGTCTCTTGTCCACCACCTTGAGATCCGGTGCTGTAAAATATCCCGGCAGGCTTGCCAGCAAGCTGTTGTGTTCTCCATAAACCTCCAGTTGCATCCAGAAATGCTTTGAATTGAGCAGCCATCATTCCAAATCTTGTTGGGAATCCAAAAACAAACCCATCAGCCTCAGCAAGTTCGTTGGGTGTAATGATTGGTACATCACTCTTTGGTGGTGCACTCATCTTCCCAAGCACCTCCTCATTTAGCGTCTCAGGTACCTGTTCCACAAGTCAAATAAAGTCAATCAGATAATCTTTCGATTAGTTACAGAAAAATGCAGAGACAAACTGAGATTGCTCCCTAAGTCAAGAATGGAAAGGTTTCGACCTTCTACGGAAAACCATGACCCACCCAAAAATCCATTGCTTAGCCATATACAGGCCAGCTGCTTGAGTTTGCAGAATTAAATAACTAAAAGAAAATTTTGATTCTAGATGTATCAACCAAAAGGAAGACTCCAAACTTTGGAGGACATTGAAGATAAAGATATGTTGCATACTAGAGACGAGGTTATTAAGATGAAAAAGAACAGAGAATAAAATAGAAAAAGGAAAAAACAAGATAAGGACTATAAAAGATTGTATATGTATGCACAAGAAAAGCTAATAGGTTATTGGGTGCAGGAGAACCAACTGAGCTCAAATTCTGTAAAATGAACCATGACAATGCCACGGAGAATGACATTTTAAAGGTGGAAGATTCTTAAAGGACAAACAGGAAGTCTGCAAATGACCGAAAAAAGTTGGGATAAAGCACAGACAGTGACATTGAATTGAACAAACCATTAAAACAGGGTTCCACCTCAAAGCTTTGCTTAGTATTAAGCCAAGAAGGTCCAAAGTTCTTGATCCATTTTACCCTTTTTGTCTTTTTTTCATTTTTGGTGGCAAAACAATGAACATTTCTTTCTCTAAGATTGATAGTTGCTTACCGGTAGTGAGTTTAACGATAGGCTAAGCTCTAACAAACATTAAAACTGGTAATTATTAAAATGACAGCATGTAATGCATAGATCATATGTAATGCACATTCTTACCTGCCATAGTTTGACTTCCACACCTTCAACAGATGAAGCCCCTTTCTTTATCTCTTCTGCTAGCTTCTCTACATGTCCGTACATGGAATAGTACCTGTAGCAGCAATAAAATTTTATATAATTAAAAGAGTTGTATGATAATCAGACTTGAGAATGACTGTTATTGAGAAAGAACAAGAAACCAGGTGAAACACAAATCACTATACAATGGCATCTAATGCAAAATATTAATTTCTACAAATTCTAAAATGATAGATTCCGTTGATATTCAATAGTGTAAGGACAAAATTGCAAGTATATTAACATTGAGAAAAACAAACAACTTGCTCACATTGATCTCTAATTGCCAACTTGGCAGTCTTCACACCACCCATCACTCTAATTATTTGGTCGAAACAATTTTTTTTTCTCGGTTTTGTGAAATAAACTTCTTTAAACTTATCTGTTGTGTGTGTGTGTGTGTGTGTATGAGGAACTTCCCAGGTTCTCTCTCAGATTTTGTACGGATTAAAAGCCAATTGAAAATCTAAGAAGCCCTAAAAAGAGCTGAACAAGGAACTCAGACCATTTTAAGTTACAACATGACCCATAAAACTGTAAGCATAACTCTGCCCCCCATAGCCACTAATACCATAGAGCATAGATGAGGATATTCATGACCACCGATAATGCTTGAACTGGAGAAAGGGTCAGGAGCTCAAACATCAGAGCTTAGCAAATTATGGCAGAACCACAGAGAGGAAAAGGGACGTAGAAGCGATTGGTTTAGTGGCAAGGGAAGAGAATTTGTGGTTACGAAGGCCTTTAACAAACACCAAACAGCAATTAAGTGACAATGGTCCCAAACCAGTCGTGGAGACATTAGCTGACTGCATCCAGGTGCAGAAGCGCCAGTTAGCCAACTAGAGAGACAATACCATTTGAAAGAGACTTCTAAAACTTTCTATTTCCTTCCCAATCATTTCTCTTACACTCTCCTATGTCCAATTTCATGGACTAAAGATGTGCGTGAACTTCCTTGTTTCCATTATTTTCCCCCCGTCAGGCACCCAGTCAGCGGCAACCCAACTGGCCACAGCCAATGACCTCCTTTATCGTTCTCTTCACAGTCAACCTGTGAAGGGATATAGGATCCTACACCTAGAAACCTTGAGACACGTGAATAAGTATTAACACAGCTAGCTAGAGTGGACATGTGCCAATTAATGAAATCCAACAAATGCTGTCTAATTTCTGAATTGAAATATTTGTGATGATTTCAGTGTAACTGAGTGGAACAAATAACTGGAAAAGGAACTACATGAGCCTGTTCCTCCTCATCTTGGGCTTTTACAAGAGACCAAGTAACCATTTCAACTATTTCCAATTCTTTATATTGAGACATGGGAACATGAATGGATTATCTAAACTACATGCTTATTAAAGAAAATGAAAAAGGAAAAAGGAAAAAGAAAAAAGGAAGTTCGTATATAACATAACTTGTTAGATATGGCAATCTGGGGAACTTTATTCTTGATAAAAATGGGTGTAATATATGACTTAAGTAAGAAGCCATAGAAGGCAATTTCTATATACTAGAAAATGTATTTCTCTCTTGCTTGCACTCATATGTGTTCAATTGTAGGTGTCTGGACATCCCATACCAATAACCATACCGTGTCCAGTCTGAGATGGTAATTTCCTTACATTTTGAAAGGCCTCGAATAGATAGGAATTCTGTGAAATTTGACTTGATAGCAGACCATAAAAATTTTGTTTGGTCATGCATTACAACAGATTTGCAATGTGGTTTCACTCTAGCCTTACCAACATTTTGTGAAATAATGACTCAAAATGATAGCCAAAAAATTTGAAGTAGCCAGGTCCTACATTCTGATGATTTAGCATCAAGATACATATGAACAATGAACTTGCTTTAACAAATCCCTTCATGGAGTTTGAAAAATATGAACAATGAAGGTTTGTATGAATTTGCTCAAATTGCTAATATGTTAAACTGATTTGAAATATTACGGTTGTGCACATCCTGATGCCAACAGTACTCATAGTTCTAAAATCAATCTAAACAAGTGCAAAAACAAGCATTCAAATTTCAAGATAAAATACATTCTCATAATAGCTTCATAGAAAAAGAAAGTCTCTTCATTGCCTTTTTCACTAAGGTCGATATCAAAGCACAGACTGTAAAAAAACAAATTAAAATGAAAGAGATAGTGAGAGTTGTGAAGAATTGCATTGCAGAATTTATATCAATTAATGGTAGATTGATTCGGCTATTCTGGTTGTCATTGGTCTTCTCAGATCTTGGATTGCAAACCTAGAGCTAGAGATTAATGGGTTTGCCGAGTAAAACTAAAATATCCCAGATATGTAAGTTTTCTGCTTAACAGCTCAAATAAGAGTAACTTCTTAGCACCAAGAAAAGTATATGCGAATCCAATCTACAGTCTTTACGTTTAAAGGCCAACAAGGAGATGATCTTCATTTGATTTCTCAAGAACAAAAGAAGAACAGCGAAAGGAGGAATGCAAAAACAGAACAAGCCGAACCGAAATCACTTTCATTTCAAAAAGATTCTTCAAAAATGAGATTCACTCACTAAAGCAATTCAATTTGCAAAACCATGACCTAAACAAAAGCCTCTACGGTACCAAATTTTTTTCTTTTCATTTCAGCTTATTGTCCAAACATCTTCACCCAATAGAAAAAGAACCCAAGAGAAAATCTAAAAAGATGATTCGCAGGCTATAGTTCTACTAGAGCAATAACAACTATTACAATAAGAACGAAAAAATAACAAGAAAAAAAAAAAAAAACAGATCCAAGAAAATCCCATTTTTCATTCATACGATCGTTTAAGAAGTAAATAATAGAAACATCAAACTGCAAATTGATCTTAAAATTAATCAAAACTAAAGAACACCCAATTGATATAATCAAATGCAAAACCACAAAATGCACGAAAATTTCCCCAGAAGAAAGAAAAAAAAAAAAAAAAAACAGAGCAAAAAGCAGAGTACTAGCTAGAAACAGAGTGAATATTTTATATCTGAAAGCAAAAAATACATATACAAAATAACATTGATACATACACAATATACACTTTGGTGGCCATTGATGGTGTCTTCTAAGGTCTGTGCGATCTCTTTTTCTCTCTCTGACTTTTGAGCTCAGATTGGGTAGCGTAGACGAGTGCTAAAGTGGGGGGAGCCAAAAGCCATATTTATAGAATTATAGTTGAACATTGGATTAGCCTCGGTCCAACTTTGAATTACAGGCCATTTGTTAATTATTTGAAATGGGAGTTAAAACGGTGTCGTTTTCAGTGAAAAAGATCATCACTTCACGGTGAATGTAAACATATATTATCATATTATTTAAATAACATAACATTAAATACAATAAAATAAAATTTATTTGGTTTCAAGGTGCCATGTGATTATCATTAAAGAATGAGAAGTGCTAAAGAGTCAAATAAATGAATTTAAATTTTTTTTTACACAGATGTGACAGACCGTGAGTGACAGACAAGAGAGAAAAAATTGTATTTTTTTTTAATTTAAAAACCATTACCACGTCCGTTTAAAATTTTTTTTGGATTCATTTGTTTGGCTCTCTAGCACTTCTATTTAAGAATGAGATCAATAACAATTGACCAGCAATTAAATTTTGAATTGTCGAACACCTATCCGAGAAATTAAGTTTCATATAAGGTTTTTTTATAATAATTATTCAAATTACTAATAATTAATTGACTAATTAGTAATTACTGTAATTGCAATCCATCTTTTATGATAATGGAAAAATGGGGTTCTTTTTTTTTTTTTTTTTTTTTTTTTGTATTAAAGTGATTAATGATGGTAGAGTGGTGTCAGGCTCGTCATCAATCATCATCATGGTCGTTGGTTGCAAACTTAAGGCTCTAGAAGATGTGATTAATTTTGATTTATTATTTTTGGGGTTTTGTTAATGTGCATTTCATAGACTTGCCCAATGAAAAAGAAAGGTACGCATGTGAGGACAAAGAGAAGGTGGCGTGTGAGCGTGTAGAGTGTAGACAGGGTGGGCTGTGGAATATTGGTGGACAGCCATCGATTTCGAATGGTTGTGGTTGAGGTGGGCCAATGGGAGAGATCGGTGAATCTGAGCCGTTGATATTTTTTTTAGTAATTTTATTTAAAGAAACACTAAAACGCAAACAAATATTTTATAAATATCTCACAAAATTGACTTTGACAAAGTTTAGAAGTTATTATCTGAGTCATAATTATCCCACAATGTTTATCGGGTAGTCTCAATGAATTTTTAGATGAATCTAAATAACGAGTAGAGATTTCAGGCTGCCAAAATTGTCAGCCAAGCGTCAGCCATTTTCCTTTTTTTTTTTTTTTTTCTTTTTTAATTGAAGAAGAAAGATGTTATAAGAGAAATCTAAATTTGAGATATTAGTATTAAATTTGAAGTACTAGCACAAAAAATGAGGCATTAGCACTAAATTTAGGATGATCGAATCCATTTTAAGTGATACCATCTTAAAGGGTTAACCTCCCATCCATAGGTTTTAGTTTTGAATCTCAAAACAAGTTTTAAAGCATTAGAACCTAAATATTAACTCATAAAAATTTAGCTAAAAAAAAAAAAATTATTATTATTATTATTTTTTTAATTTTTGGCTGACGTTAGGCTGTCTTAATTTGGCAGCCCCATAGCACGACTCCTAAATAACACAGAAACATTTTATAAATATCTTACAAAATTAACCTGACAAGTTTTAGGCAGTCTTAATCAATTTTTAGATAAGTCGTTGTTTAAAAAAAATCTAAAGATGAATTTGGACGGCCAGATCAACACCGTAAGAAATAATTATAAAATAAAAATGTAAATCTATTAGGGGTTGTTAGATTAATTTTGTAAAATATTTATAAAATAGATGTTTCTTTTAGTGATGGTGTATGATGACGAATTGGAAATGGATTCTATTGGAGATTAATTGGGTTTTGGGGTCCAATTACGTGAGTTTTGTTTGTCATGTTTAAGACTGTTATAATTGGGTGGTGGCGTTTGACTTTTGGCCTAAATTGCGAGTGGACAAAATGAGATGACGTAGCGCACTCTGCATGCTAACCACCCATAACACATATATGAATATACGTTTATGCCCTCCTTCCAACAAAATTGAATGTAGACCTTTTATTATTATTATTATTATTATTTTTATTTTTTAAGAATAAAGAAAAAGAGGAAAAAGTCAAATCTGCCCATAATATCTGACTACTCAATTTTGGATGAACGCGAGATTAGTGGGTCAAGACTCAAGACTAATGTTACACGCTACATAAATATTTGGAAAATGTTTAGAAATTTTTTTTAAACTTTTACACATTTTAAAATTAAAAAATTCTTAATTAAAAGTATTAAATTTTTAATTTTTTTTCAATTACCTTATTCCGTTAAATTTTTTCTTTAAATCTTGTTAAAATTTTTAAAATACTCCTATTTTTATTATAAAAAATAAAATAAAAAAATTCTAAAGATTCAAGCATTTACTTTATATATATATATATATATATATATATATATATATATTCAAAAAAAATAATAATAATAAGCTCCTTACGGCCGGTGCAAATTGGACTATGCATAACATTTTCACATGGTTGTTGCAGTCCCATTAGCATTATTAATCCTCCTTAGATATGGATTTGGCTGATTTATTTATTTGTTTTCTGTTTTATGGTTCTTGTTTTAGTCAACAAAATCCAACTCATTAATTAATCTGGTTTTGATGGCACAGAAAGAAGGTTTGCAGAGAGTTGGCCATGCCCAAGAATCCAAGATGGTTTACTAATGTTAAGGTTTCAGAATGGTTGACAAACCTAGGTGAGCTCACTGCTGACCTAATTAACAATATATCATTTTTATTTGATTTTCTTGTGTTTTATATATATATATATATGAATGAGAATAATCTATTATTTGCTTGTCAGAGCTCACTAAGTTAGAATTGTTCTGCAGAAAGTATATATATATATATAGCTCGAAAATTTTGAAATCAGATGTTGGAATTGTTATGGTTGACTTCTCTTCTCCTTTCTATTTTGTTTGGATTAAGACTTGAATCTCAGATCTAAACTAATCTTTCGTCATCCTCTCATCACTAAAGACCAATTATGACGTGTTTTCTTAAATATTGAGCCTAAATTATTAAATATTGCCACTCTAATCCATAATTCCTTTTAAATTTTAATTATAACCCTCAACTCTAAACTATACATCTCAAAGTTATATAAATAAAATCTTTAAGTAAATACCATTCGAAGCTGAATATTTATTAATTTTTTTTCTAATCATATTTCCTAAATTTTTAACCTCCACTCTAACTCTAAAACTTTAAAATTTAATAAATACAAAACCCGCCCGCCAAAGCTTCATGAAGTAGAATTATTAGATAGTTAGACCAAAGGCCCACATGGACCAGTGGCCCAAAGAGTACCTAGGGCCTTTGATCAAACTGGCCGGGAAAAAATTGGGCACATTTTTTCGCATAATAACTCTCCACAACCTATCAAAGATCCAAACGCACCATTCATCGAGTAAAACCTAGCGTAGCAGATCGCTCTCTGTCGTTTTACTATTAAAATGATATCTGATGGGGTCGTTTTATTAAAAATACCCAATTAAAAAACGTCCCTAAAACATTATTCTTTTTGTGTCATGACCCCCTCTAACATCCTTCATTTTTCTTGCAGCTCCTCCTGACTAGAAGCATGCGGTCAACTATATCAACACGTACCATTAATTATTTATTTGTTTTTGTTTTTCTAGGCATACATACCATTATATCTTGTATGAACAAATTAAAACTACAAAAACCTTAAGGTATATGCTTAATGAAGCACTAAAGCAAGAGTTTCAATTATCCAAGAGAATACTGGATTCCTCATGGGCCCTTTTGTCCTACAAATAAAGTAGCTTTTCTCTTTGTGATGAGAAAAGGATGGGTTTCCCTTGGATTATCAGAAACATCCACCTCATGACCATTATTATTCTTCATGATTCCTAGAGGAGCCCTACTAAAGACATAAAATTGAAAATTTGCCTTCTGCTTCACGAATCCTACACACGGTCTTCTCCATAATGTTCAATCCTATTGCCTTGTCCAGAAAGTAAAATATATAACCTCCATCATTTGAAAAAAAATTAAAAATTAAAATTAATAAAAAGTATATATTCGCTATATTTACTTCTAGAGGAAGAGCATGCCATGTGGACGTCGTGGTGCCAACTGCCAAGTGTGCGTTCATAAATGGACTATTGTTTGATAATACTTTTACTTTTATATTATATCAAAATATTTTTGCTGTTTTATTTTATTTTATTTTTTTTTATGTTAACTTAGACAAAAATATACGCAAGATGGACGGAAGATGAACGTCATAATAATTATAGAGAGGCTAGAAATCCATTGCAGCTAGCCACTAGTTTGGGCCACGCAAAAGGTTGCTTGAATGCATGAGACACTTGACGTGGTCTTGGAGCATGAGGGTCGTTAAAAGCAACCGCACACCTTTGATCGATGCTAGCTTTCCATCATTGACAGACAGTACTGTTGGCCATGATTTGAAGATTGAGGTTCATCAAAATCATCCCAGTGGATTCTGATCAACAAAAAACATTTAACGGATAATGTGTGGCGACACTTCTTGGCTATATTTATTTCTTGCGTTTTTGTTTGACTCCACTCTTTCTTTTTTCTTTTTTTTAAAGGTAGGATCGATGATGCCAGAAAAGGCATTGCTTACATCATATATAGTTATCAGAATCATATTTTGATTATCAAATCATTAAAGATTTAATACAATGGTTTATTGGTTTAACTAACTTATGTTGAATCAGTACTGGTTCAACAACTGAATACATATATTTATTAAAAATAATAGTATCTTTAATTTAAGATTAAATGAAAAGAGAAGGAAAAACTGTAAAGAGAAAAAAGATCAACTAGTACTTAATTAAGTATGCAAGTTTATATACTAGATTATTGATATTAGTACAACATAATTTTCCAGAAAATGTATGCCTAATTCAAATAGTTTCTTAATGGAAATCAACCCATAAACACCATAGTTGGCCTTCTCTTACTCTAAAATGTTAGAGAATATATGAGCTTGTCCCACATTGCTAATGTATGAGTCTATTTCTTTGACTTCTATATATTGAAGCATTCTATGTATTATCAATTTAATCAATAAAAATAAGATGTAGCATATAGGGCTTTTTTTTGACATGTCTGCACAAGAGGGGAAGGGGGATTCGAACTAGTGACCTCCGCTTTATTAGGCGTGGTCCCAGCCGATTGAGCTAGCTCTTGGGGACAGCATATAGGGCTTCAGTCTATAGATAAAGACATATTGTTGAACTACTTTAATCTTGTGTCTATTTATCTTCTCGTGTTTATTATTCTACTTTATATTTATAAAATCTTTCATTGTATGGATTGCAATTTTCTTTGATGTTTGTTATCTTTTGTTTCAATTGATTTCACAATCATGAAACCCTTTCATCTGTATTGTTTTATTTCTGTTGAAAAAAAAAAAAAGTTTTTGTCGCCAGTCGGATCCACGTAGAGCCAACCCACTTCCTCCGGCTGACCCATCCACGGCCATCACCGGTGTCGTTCTCAGTCCTTCAGTTCTTCTCGCCTTCATTAAATGTTGCTATCACCAGCCACTAACAGTTCAATCACCGGCATATATCCCTCACGGCCTTATCACAGATCATGATGCTCGATCTGCGACCCCAACAACCCAAACGGCTACGCTCGGTCGCGCATCTGGTTAGATCTCAGGAGTATGGCAACACGATCAGATCGAGGCCGTCAACCACAAATCCTGGTCCACCATCGCACAACTCTCCGTTCGACAACCCACGAGTGCACCGCAAGCCATCCACCATCACACAGCTCTCCGCCAACCCACGAGTGCACCACCACGAAAATCTTCCCCTCCATCAGTCCGTGACCTAGAGGTGTCGCCACCTGCTGGCCAGCGTCAGCCCATCGTCCAAAACTCAGCCGCGCCGCAACCTAGGCCCATCGCCGCAACCTACTGTAAATTGGGAGAAAGAAATTGAAGAGGAAGAAGGTTGTCTGGCAATAGGTTTACTTCTTATTCAGCATATATTCCTATTCTAGTTTAGGAATATGCTATTCTGGTTTAAGTCAGATTTAGCTCTGTTTGGTTATGGAAATATGGTCATCCTTATCCTAGCTTATGTAATCTGAGAATAGGATCTTATTAAAAAAAAAAACATTTGAGAAAAAAAAAAAGAAAAGAGCCCCAAGAGCCATGTTTGGCCCAAGTGGTAAAAAAAAAAAAAAAAAAAAAATCAAAAGAGGCCATAGTTGCTCGTATCATTTTGGCTTTTTGTTGGCCTAATTCATTTGGTCTTTTATTGGTCATTTGTTGACCTAAACCGATTTTTTGGCCCATTATTTGGTGTTCTATTGTTATGTTTGAGTTAGACCAATATTTTGGCTTTTGTAGTATTGTTTAAAACTCAGGCATTTTTTAGCCCATAGTTGGCTTCCTTTCCTTTTAAGGCCCATTTTGGCCAAAAGTTGCTGATGTTGTTATCCCAGCAATAGTAGCCGAAGTTCACAACCGCCAATATTTCCAATTTTCGGCGCTATCAATTCTAGCAACCTCCCTCGGCGCCATTGTCTCCAACAAGTCTCCAGTTGCCCATCTCGGCCTTCGTCACCGATCAAGAAACAAACTCAAGATTTCACTAGTCTCCGCCTTGAGTTTGAAAAGGAATGTCAGAAAATATGTGAACTTATCCCACATTGCTAATGTATGAGAGTCTCTCTTCCTTTAGCTTCTATATATTAAAGCCTTCTATGTGAGTAATAAAAAAAAGATGCGGCCTATAGGGCTTTAGTGTGTGGATGTAGGCATATTGCCGAATCACCTTAATCTTGTATCTATTTATCTTCTCTTATTTATTATTTTGCTTTATATTTTCGCGTTATAAAATCTTTCATAAAACTCGCCAGAAAACTTAAATTTCAGCCAAACCCGTTGATGACGCCCGACCCGACCTAAGTAAGATTACTTTTTTCCTTCAATTGATCACATAGAGGCATGTTTTATGACGTGTTCTTTCATTTTATGGTGTCAACTTAAAAAAAATTCAAGCTACATTATTATGAATTGAGGAATTGCAAAACTAGGGTTCTAAAATGCTGAAATTGGGGTACTTTCATATTTCAAAATTGATGAATGTATCTTGTTTATAGATGTTAGAAGAATTACATGTAGATTCATTCAAATTGTAATGGGTTTACAATTACTTTGAAACAATTTGAGGATTATGATTTTTTATACATGGAAGTTGGGGATTTCGGTTCTAGCTTGGATTTTAATTGCTTCAAGTTGATAACTTTTTTTTTTCTTTTTTTTTTTTTTTCGAATTAAGTTGATAACTTAATTGTGTAACTAAACGATTATATTTACTTTCAGGAATGTTCAATAACGGATGGATGTTACTGATTGAGAATAATGAGCTTATAGGGTTTGGAATTTGTGAAATTAAGGGATCTTGTAGAGCTAAATATCATGCTTCTATTCATTTGATAGAGAGATATAGGTCGAAATCCTAGTTGAGCATAAAAATCGGGTTAATTCAGACAAAAACTATTGAAACAAAAGTTACAAGAACTTAAGAGCTACAAGATGATTTGTGTAAATTAAATTTATTGTTGTTTTATAAGTAGAAGAGATGTGTAGCGTTTAGACTCTTTCTCTATAAATAGTCTTATATATAATTAGATGATCAAGGAAAAATGTATTCAAGAAAATGCCTTGACGTGTGAATGTAAACCATATGTCAAACTACTTTAATTCTATGTCTCTTTTTCATCCTTTCATCCGGTTAGATCATTATGTGTCCGAAGAAAAGAGTAGTGCAAATGAAGCATGTCAAAAAGTAAACCAAATAACAGTGAAGTTCAAATTTACAGATGAACAATATTGTTTATAGAATATGCAGACTACAATACAAATACTAGAATGATTTACTATCGAGCCTCTAACCTCGTAACAGTTATCTCATTTGTTGAAGAGAATTGGTCGAGCTTGAGTGAATTTTTTCCCAAAATGAAACCAGGTTCTTTAGGTTCAGGCAATGAGCTCTCACTTGCCAACATCATAACCACAGACGACATGCTTGGCCTATCCTCAGGATGCAGCTGCACACATAAGAGACTGACATGGATGCAATGCAATATCTGTGATGCAGTGCAGGAGTCCTCTAAACATGTATCAATCAGTTCTAATGGTCTGCCTTCTTGCCACAATTTCCATGCCTAAAACATTTTGCAACTTTCCTGTCATTCATTGTCTATTAAGATTAAAATATAAATGTAACTCTTAGGAACACTCACATGTCCAATAAGGTTAAGACTGTGGTCTGGATTGTGAAACCCCCGATTTTTCTTTCCACTTACTATCTCCAGCAATAATATCCCAAAGCTAAAGACATCGGACTTTACTGAGAAAAGCCCATCAATGGCATACTCGGGTGCCATATAACCACTGCAGAAAACCATCAAGAATGAGACTTATTGATTAGAAAAAATTGTATGTGGAGCATGCTAAATTGCACTTACTAGGTTCCAACAACTCTGTTTGTATTTCCTTCGGTCTGGTCTCCTCCGAAGGTTTTAGCCATACCAAAATCTGAGATTTTTGGGTTCATCTCGCTATCAAGTAACACGTTACTTGCTTTGAGATCCCTATGAATAATCCTCAATCTAGAATCTTCGTGAAGGTAGAGAAGCCCACGTGCAAGACCGCAGATAATATTGAAGCGTTTGGACCAGTCCAAAACTTTACCTTTTGCTTGATCTGGAAAGTTTATCATTTATGTTAAATCCATTGTCCACCTTGAACTATAAAACAGAAAGTAAGAAGTAGTTGCATATTTGGCTAAAATTAATATATTATGAGGAATTCAAACCAAAAATGAAGAAATCCAAGCTCTTGTTGGTCATATATTCGTAGATTAGCATTTTCTCCTCTCCTTGAATGGAAAAACCAAGAAGTCTAACAAGATTTCGGTGCTGAAGTTTGGCGATCAATATAACTTCATTTTTGAACTCATTCAATCCTTGTCCCGAACTTCTAGAAAGCCTCTTCACTGCAATTTGTTGTCCATCTTCTAGTGTACCCTGGAAATTCACAAATTCAGTAAGATTACCATATACTAAATACAATGAGTGCAGCTTTTTTCTTTAGGGTCCTCAAACTAGTATGTTGTAGGTTACCCTGTATACAACTCCAAAACCACCTTCCCCAAGCTTATTGTCAATTGAAAAGTTGTTGGTGGCATTAGCTATAGTAGCTAGGTCAAAGAGGGGGAGCTCCAGGTCTTCTTTTCCCTCTTCAATGCGCTGATCTATTCTCACATTGCTCTCCATTTTCTCTGATAAAAGAAAAATGGTGTTCACATCACACAGGAAATCAGATTCGGGTAACTTTAACTCATAAGTTTGGAATGAGTACAGAGTAGTTCAGCCAGAACCATGATCTGATTAAGAGCCATTTAGAAAAAGGCTAATAGCTCAGGACAAAAAAATAGAAAATGGCTCATCTTTTCGATTATGGCTCAAATAATTGTTTGAGAGGCAAGTTATTGTGCAGGAAAGAAGAAAAAGTATATCATTATAATGCCAAAAAAAAAAAAAAAATGATTAAATACAAGGGCTCTGTAAACAGCAACAAAAACCAGACTAATCTCGATCTTCTGCTGCTTCATATATGGCAATAGGATGTCTGGAAGTTGGAGAAACTAACATTACCTCTAAACTTTGTCCTGCTTCTGCATATGAAATAGGCAATTACTAGCATCCCAGAAACTATGGCAGAGGCAACTACATATATCACTATCACCACCATTCTCTTATGCTCACCCCCCTCTTCATGGTTGGTATGCAATACATATCAAAGAAAATTAAGTCAAGACTCAGTCGAATGATTTAAAAAGAAGCTATGGCAAGACAAAATCATAATCTTGTTGCAATAAAATAGGCTCAATTATGCAAAAACACAAATGATTAGCATCGAAAATGGCTTCATACCTAATTCTGAAGCCGGCATTCGAATATATAGATCCTGCCCACCTTGAATCTGTCTGATATCGATTAGATCGCCATACCAGATGGCGCAGCCACTACCTTCTCCTCTGATATCTGAATTTGTATAAGCCATACAGGAACAGTTGCTCAAGCATTTGATCCTGCATTCCTTAAGATTCATACTTCTGTTGACCCAAGAGTTTGTAGTATCCGGCAATTTGAGCCCAGAAAATTTAATAAACCCATCTGTAGTATCTTCATCTTGGCAGCTCAACTGAGTAGTGCGCACACATCCTTGAGACCATTCCTCTGGGTTCCATGTTTCTGGTGATTTAGACCGGAAGCCTTTCAAACATTGACAGACGGGTGACTCACCGATAATACAATTTCCATAGGCACCACAAAGGTTGTAACTGTCACAATTGTCTCTTGGCACAGATGCATACGGGCTCCATCTTGAATCTGCTTCGATCCATATGAAGCGTTGACGGGAGTAGTTGGTCTGGTTCATAACCATTCTTGTGATTACTGATTTATTTATGAGTTGGTATGTGTAGAATACCTCATTCTCATTGGAAACAAATTTGAACTCAAAAACTGGGTTGGCCTTTAACTCTGGTGCGCCACTGAATCGAAGGCCATTCCATGGGCCACTCCTGTAGAATTTCTCCGAGCCCTTCCACATAACTGCTTCAGGGTAGTTAGTTAGTTGTATTCCCCAGGTGAAATCTCCAGGAGATGGGTCATCCATGTTCTTCCATGCGGATAAACGCCGGTCAAGACCTTTCTTCAAGTCCCATCCAAGCTTCATCCCCGGTAACAGAGTATCACAAGGATAGTCAAAGCTCTGCCACAAATAGTTTTCTGGATTTTCATCTTTCCCATCTCTTAGAACAAGATTTCCATCATCTAAAAGCTGTGCAATTGGACTGGAAGCTTCTTTTGTCGAATTTGCCGACCAGACAACAACACTAGTATTCTGGCTGAGCAGAACAAGATTTTTTGATCTGTTGTTTATCATCAACGCACCAGACAAGTCTTTGATTGGTTTGTGTCGATTTGCTACCCAAACAACAGTTCTAACTGGGATATTCTTGTACCAAATTCCCAAGTAACGGTAGTCAGAACTCCCGCCTGGACTGAAGAATCCCAGTTCAAAGCTTCCATCTTTGGAAACCAAGGTCCTGCCTTCACTGATGGACTGGGATTGAGTGATGGTATCAGCTGCAATACTGTTGGAGAATCCTGAGAAGATAAGAAGTATGTTGGCACCCATTAACATAAAAACATAAAAGTCCATTAGTTTGTAAAACCAGAGATTTTTGCTTTAGAATTTGAAATTTAGAGAGTTGAGAGCCACAATAAGGAGCAATTAAGAAAAGCATCAAACTTAAAGCACGTGGCAAGTCAGTATTGTGAACCACCCGGCCATTATTAAGGCAGCTATCATCCCGCTTGTAACGGCACAGAAAAATCACAAAAGTCATCACAGGCACTGCTGCACTGTTGCCCCAAAAAGCTTTTTGTTTTGTCGTATAGAGACTTGTATAGGTTAAGTTGGCGGTAGACATTGAAGGTATAAGGCATTAAGGCCGCCCCTTCCCCCCCACCCCCACCTTTTTTTTTTTTTTTTCATACTATTCATTTCACCACTTTTTTTTTTTTTTTTTTTTTTTTCAATACCAAACATTTTTACTATTTCACTTTTTTTTTTCTTTTTAAAAAAATATCGTTACTTTTTCTTTTTTATTTTTTTATTTTTATTATTATTATTTTTTTACATCAATCAATTTTTTACTATGGACCAAAACCCTTTAACAAACACACCGTGAGGGTATTCGAGTACTTTTGTTGGTTGCTATTTTTTGTAGCTGGTTCTATGTTTTGTGTTTGCTAATGGCTTAAAAAAAAAAAAAAAAAGTGACCTGGATGTGTGAAAAAATTAAAAATGTTTGATATGGAAAAGTGAAAAAAAAAAAAATTGTAATAATTTTTTTATTTGAATAGTAGTAAAATGTGATTGATGTAGTGTAAAATGTAAGAATGTTGGAGTTGAAGTTGAGATAAATAGTTTGGGGGCTTTTTTTTGGGTCCATTGACAAAATTGTTAGAGTTTTGAGAGAAATAGTTATAGTTTTGTAAACTTTCGGTTTCCTTTTATAAAATTGTTCATTAATCTAAAAAAAAAAGAAAAAAAAAAAAAAGAAAAAAAGAAAAGAAAAGTGAGAATTGGGTAGAGTTTTAGATAGCACTATAGCAGTGTAACTTTCTCTTGATTTAGGGAAGATCATCAAAATCTGTTGTAGAAAGAGAATATAGTTTAAGAAATGTTTTGTTACTGCTCTTAGCTTGGAACAGTTACATCCGGCTCAACAAATATTTAGTTAAAAAACATATTTTTCTATTTTAGCTATCCACTTTTTCAAATCACTTACATCCGACTCAATATAATAGCTATTTACTTTCATTTTTTTTAAAAAAATATTATTTATTTATCTATTTTTTCTATCCCAAGGGAAGAGAGAGAGAGCAACATTACTTTTATTACTCATATAAATAAAGATTTGTTGAGCTTTGCTGAGCACTGTAGCAGCTTAACGAATTCTCAGTCATTTTATTGAACGAGATGTGGAGCATTTTTTTGTTACATTGCTAGTTAAAATAGCCAAAAAGCTAATTTGTTGAGGCCAATGTAAATAAATACCTTTATAGTATACATGAGCTAGAGTGTTACATAGGCCATGAGAAGGTCAGCAATTGTTTACATCATGAGCCAAAAACACATGCTATTAAAAAAAATGTGATTCTCCCATGTTTTAATAATGCATATCACTTTATTAGGATAATTTATAAAAACCAGTTTGTTTCTTTATCTAACATTGATTGGCAGACTGAAAATTCAACATTTCATGAAAGAGTAATATTTTTATTCTATCACCATCCTACTATATTGCTTTGGCATTGTCTATATATCTTTAGATTAATCTTAATAAATAAATAAAAAAATCAATAATAAATTGACAATACTATGTCAATATAGTAAACTAATAATGAAATAAGATAAGAATATGTTATTTTTAGACTTGTTCTTTGAGAAAACTTCTTCCCTATACAGACATATATTGGCCCCGATTCGCTGATCCTACCACGAGTTCCAAATGATCAGCAAAAGGAAAATGGAAATCCGCTTAAATGGAGAAGTTGATTGATAGTGACGGAAAGCCACGAGAGATTTTTCTTCTTTCTTCCTTTAAAATTAAGAGAGAAGTTGATTGATACCAAGTTAAATCAACAATAATTGTAACTTCTTTATGAAAGTATATGTAATATTACATCAAAATAATTAATTAAGTTATAATTAGATTTTTTAAAATTATTTTTAAAGCTTAATTTTACCTGAAAACAATTAATATAAAACTTAATATTCATATTTTTAATGTAAAACGGAGGGTCACCTTTCTTCTCCTCGATCATACAATTAATCCCATGCAAGACAAATTAACATTAGAATTTAATTTATTTAAAAAATATCAGTATTTGGAAATATCTGAGTCCAGAAAGCTACCTGAGCTCTTCAAAAACTTCAACATAATCCACCGACTTTGACTTTTGATGGAGAGTTCCAACCACCCCAGTGACTTGACTGCCCTCAGCCTCAGGAGTTATTAATAATTCCTTTTGTTAGCATAGCATGCGGTTTTTGCAATCTTGGGCCCCCATGAACGACTTTTGATCACTTTCAGTTTCAGATAAGATGGGAGAAGCAGGCTTCCTGAGTTCAAATTTGTAGAAAGGAAATACATTTTGAAAAACAAAAAAAAAAAAAAGGAAGAAGCTGGTAAGGTGTCAGGATCAGTAAAGACTAAAAAAAATCGAGAAGCTGCGTGGTTTTCACTTTCGTTTTATATCTCTCTGTGTTGGTTTTTGGAGAAATCAGCAACGTCGATTCGAAGAGCCTGCGCCACCTGACTGAAGACTCCATTTTCGTATCTTTCTTTCTCTCTCTGTGGTTCTGGAGAATCATGGTTTCCAACTCCAAGTAATTTTGTCTTCGGAAACAACTTATAATGGGCTCTCTGGCTGCTTAAATCTATTCTTCTGTGGATATACTACTGTCTCCGAATAAGAAAATCAATGGAAGCTTTTACTCATCTTTTTGTCTTATACTCTGTCTTCTCTCTGTTTAGAATCTCCATTTCACTTGACACTATCACTCCAACTCAATCTCTCAGAGACGGTGGAACTTTAGTTTCGGCTGGCGGACAATTTCAATTGGGATTCTTCAGCCCAGGTAATTCCAAAAGCCGATATGTGGGAATTTGGTACATGAAATCTCCGGTGACAGTTGTATGGGTAGCCAACAGAGTCGCTTCGCTTAGCGATCGCTCAGGAGTTTTAAAGGTCACCGATGATGGAGTTCTTGTGCTTCTTAATAGCTCCAATGGTACTGTTTGGTCATCTAATACATCAACAACCCCACAAAATTCAGTTGCACAGCTCTTGGACACTGGAAATCTTGTTGTCAAAGATGGTGAAAATTCTAAAACGACTCCAAACGACACCTATTCAAATGTCTAGGTGATTCACAAATATTAAGCGGAATAAGATCTGACCTAACAATCAATAATCAACCAAATACAGATATGTAATGAAAATCAAGAACACAGATATTTGGTTACGAAGAGGAAACCATTTAGAGAACTCTCTAAATGTAAAACCTCTCCGGGGCAGCCAAACCCAGGAAATCAATCCACTATAAGAAGAATAAGGAATACAAGAAGAATTACAAAACCTTTGCAATTTACTCTTCCTTGTACACGACAAGCGACTCACTTGACTTCTACCGCAGTAGCCCTTTCCAGAACATCTGGCACAATTCTTCTATAAGATTTCCTTTCACCGGAACTCCGATTGGCTTCACGTATTTAATCCCTTCTCAAATAATCTAGAACAATATCTCTCTCTAAGCTCTATGATTTTGCTCTCGAAAAATACGTACGTCTAAATGTAGCAAAATCGTGTTTAAATAGAAAATAAACCTAATAAGTCAGCCAGGTCCGGACCCTGCAGATCTGAGGTCCGGACATGCCTCATAAAATGCACTTTCGGGAACTGGGGTCCGGACCCGGGGAATTGAGGTCCGGACCCTGCTTGAAAAATCAAGTTTCTGGAAATGGGGTCCGGACCCGGATTCTGGAGGTCCGGACCCGGACTGTCCAGTCTTCATCAACAACTCCGATCGATGGGCGTTTGTGGTCCGATTGAGCTGAAATTTTGCAGGGACGTTCATAACACATGAATCTACATTATGAACGGTGCAGATTGGATTCTGAGCATTCTATATCAGTGTTTGAGCCGTGAACAGTAGCATCTGCATTTTGGAACTGAATTAAGCCAACACAAGAACTAACAAACTCCCCCTTTGGCAATTCAGTGACAAAACCAAAATGTCGAGCCAATCCCATCATCTCCCCATATTTACTCCCTCTTTTTGTCACAGAATGACAAAAGGTCTTCATGTTTCCTGAAACACTTCACAAAATACATCAAGGCATATGTGGAACAAGAAGACATAAATAAAACTCATGAAAAAAAATGATGCGTGATTATAAAGAAACATCAGCAAAACTCCCCCTCAATGTATGACTCAATTAACAACAGGAAACTGGAAATGCAAAGCATGTTTCTCCCCCTTTAAAAGTTAAATGAACACACATGATAACACATCAATGACTCATGTATTGCACAATGAATATCCAAAAGCAAAACAAAACACCAAAGAAAACACCAAAGAAAAAAAAAAAAAACAAAACACCAAAGAAAACTTGTATAGATAAGCAATAGATCATGCATGCTCGTATGAATATCTGAACAATTCGGAGTGATCAACAAGCTACACTTACACCGTAAATGTACCATATGCATGACACAACCTTGGTCTGTGAATGCAGTCAAGTAGGCAATAATCAGAAATCTCATGTGATGGTGTAGTGTGTGAGTACTCCCATTAACTAAGATTTCATCAATGAAAAGTAAATCTAGGCAGACATTTTGTAAAGGAAGACCAGCAGTCTGATTCAAACCACAGTAAAACCTTATAATGTTAGGACCTAGATTCCCTCATCCGATACACTCCCCCTGAGACTGATCATTTTCTTTTACCATGTCCTTTAGTAATCATCTATTTCCGCAATGATTTGATCACTGATTCTTTCTTTAGGGACAGACAGAAGCAAAATGAAATCATCTGAGCTTATTTTATGCCCTTTTTTTTTTTTTTTTTTTTTTTTTTTTTTTTGGAAAATGGTGGAATTTTTTAGGAGCTAGGTTCAACTAACGAGTTGGTCAAGTGGATAGAACTGACACTACTTATCTTCCAAGCAAAATGCTTGCTCCAAATTCCCAAACATATAACAAAAATCTAAACCTAATGGGGGCAAAAAGTGCACAAATTCGAACATGAGAAAAACTGACTCTTACTCCTTTAACAGTCTTCAGAAAAACAAGGTATATCAGAAACATATGGAGCAATAGATGTAAATTGCAGAAATATTGACCCCACTCATATGTAAAATATTCATTTGAGCACAAGACATGAGAAACTGAGTATCTAACAATTAAAACAATCTAAAAGAATAAAAAATAATCAAAGAAAATAAAAACAAAGCAAACAAAAATTAAGAAAAAAATGCCCTAGAACAGCTATAGACAAATATCAATATGCTCAATTTCTAGGCATGGTCTATGTGCCCACCTAATCTAGGTGAGTCCATTACCACTCCCCCTCAATGGGTGAATGGTATTAATCTTCTTGACCCAAACTTTCTTCACATCAAGGACAACTGTGTGACTCTTATCCAAGACATCTAACCGTGTTACTACGTCTCTCATCATGTTGAATAATTTCTCATAACTATTTCTAGAATGGAAATATTCTCTTTTAGGCTCATGACTGTTAAGCTGAAAACACTTAGGACGAATATGTCCAATCTTACCACAGTTATGACACGTAGGAATAAACCTTTGAGAAGGTTGGTTCCTTAACATGTGCATACTTCTCGACTTAGAACTAGACATATAGGAATCAGTTAGAGTTCCCTTACCTTTTCCACCTTTGGAAATTTGAGGAGAAATTACCTTCTTTTCAGCCAAGCTATCTTCTTTGTTCACTGGTTTCACAAAAATCATCTTTGAAGAAGAAGCAACATTAGTAGATAAAATAGTAGATTTATCAAAACCCAATCCAGTTCTATCAAACGAATGTTTCTGATTATGTAGCATTTGATTTAGCTTTTCACTAGAGAATTTTGTTAAATGATTCTTTGATTCATTCAGTTCATTCTCTAAGGATTTCACTTTGGCAATTAGCATTTGATTTTCAGACATCAAAGTATTATGAGTAGCAAGAGAATCAGTTAAGGTGACAGAAAGTTGATCATTTTCAAGATTAACCTCATTGAGTTTCTTCAATTGCTGCTTATTCAGCTTTTTCAGTTTAGTGTATTCTACAAAGAGATTATTATAAGCATTTTGCAAATCATCTTCTTCTTCCGAATCATTATCGGACACACCTTGTTTGTCTTGAGAATTACACTCACTATTCTCATGCTCACTCTCATAACTAACTCCAAGTGCTAAGTAATTAACTCCATGTTCAGCATCATCCTTGTCTGACTCATCACTTTGAGTCACATTAAATGCCTTGCCATTTGACTTTCTCAAGTTAGCACAGTCAACACGAATATGCCCATGTCCACCACATTCGTGACACTTGATACCTCTAGATGACTTTCCTTTCTCAACATTCTCATTTCTAGATTTCTCAGAAAATTGTGAATTGCTATTTCTAAAATTTTCTTTCTTGGCTCTAAAGAATTTCCTAAACTTCTTAGCAAATATAGCAATTTCTTCCTCATTTCCAAAATCCTCATCAGATGAACCACAAGAGTCAACCTTAACATTTTTTGCCTTAAGAGCAATATTTTTGGTATTCTTGTGTTTAGGAAGAATTAGCTCAAAGGTCTGAAGGGAACCTACAAGTTCTTCTACTCTCATAGTATCTAAGTCTTTGCTCTGTTGTACAGCAGCAATTTGGGGAATAAACCTCTCAGGCAAAGATCTTAAGATTTTTTTCACCACTTTAGCATCATTCATTTTCTTTCCCAAATTAATGGTAGAGTTTCTAATGGCACTAAGCTTTGAATAAAATTCATCAAAAGTTTCATCTTCCTGCATTCTAATCTCCTCAAACTGAGAAACCAACATTTGAATTTTTGAAGTTCTAACAACCTTAGTTCCTTCATGTGTGATTTCTAAAGTTTCCCAGGCTTCCTTAGCTATTTCACATCTAGAAATTCTAGAAAATTCCTCATTTGAAACAGAGATGTAAATAGCATTTATAGCTTTGTCATTCGCAGTAGCATTATTCTTTTCCTCCGTTGTCCATTCAGCAATTGCTTTGTCTGGACGTGTCCATCCAGATTCAACAATATGCCAAACATTAATGGATTTAAAATAAGCTCTCATACGAATTTTCCAAAGCGTATAATTTGTTCCGTCAAAGACGGGAAGAGAATTAGGAGCAACCGTAAGAGACATTTGATATGGAGTCTCGGATCATACTCAGGAAATAAATCCTTCACAGAGTGAACCCGCTCTGATACCAATTGAAAATTCTAAAACGACTCCAAACGACACCTATTCAAATGTCTAGGTGATTCACAAATATTAAGCGGAATAAGATCTGACCTAACAATCAATAATCAACCAAATACAGATATGTAATGAAAATCAAGAACACAGATATTTGGTTACGAAGAGGAAACCATTTAGAGAACTCTCTAAATGTAAAACCTCTCCGGGGCAGCCAAACCCAGGAAATCAATCCACTATAAGAAGAATAAGGAATACAAGAAGAATTACAAAACCTTTGCAATTTACTCTTCCTTGTACACGACAAGCGACCCACTTGACTTCTACCGCAGTAGCCCTTTCCAGAACATCTGGCACAATTCTTCTATAAGATTTCCTTTCACCGGAACTCCGATTGGCTTCACGTATTTAATCCCTTCTCAAATAATCTAGAACAATATCTCTCTCTAAGCTCTATGATTTTGCTCTCGAAAAATACGTACGTCTAAATGTAGCAAAATCGTGTTTAAATAGAAAATAAACCTAATAAGTCAGCCAGGTCCGGACCCTGCAGATCTGAGGTCCGGACATGCCTCATAAAATGCACTTTCGGGAACTGGGGTCCGGACCCGGGGAATTGAGGTCCGGACCCTGCTTGAAAAATCAAGTTTCTGGAAATGGGGTCCGGACCCGGATTCTGGAGGTCCGGACCCGGACTGTCCAGTCTTCATCAACAACTCCGATCGATGGGCGTTTGTGGTCCGATTGAGCTGAAATTTTGCAGGGACGTTCATAACACATGAATCTACATTATGAACGGTGCAGATTGGATTCTGAGCATTCTATATCAGTGTTTGAGCCGTGAACAGTAGCATCTACATTTTGGAACTGAATTAAGCCAACACAAGAACTAACAGATGGGAATGTTGATGACGCGCAGAAGTTTATGTGGCAGAGTTTTGATTATCCATGTGACACATTCCTTCCGGATATGAAGCTTGGATGGAATTTAGAAACTGGTCTTGATAGGTTTATTTCATCATGGAAGAGCACAGAAGATCCGGGTCAAGGTGAGTATTCAATGCGGATAGATCCTCGTGGGCTTCCCCAACTGGTTTATAGGAAGGGAGATTAAATAAAGGCTAGAGCAGGGTCATGGAATGGCCTTCATCTTACAGGATATTATGGGTTAAGACTTAAGATCGAATCCTGTATTTGAGGATGAGTTGGTGGTGAATGAGAAGGAGGTCTATTAATTTACAATATCCTAAAGAATTCTATTTTCTCAAGATTTGTGCAAAACCTATCAGGCGTTGCGCAAGGATTCGTATGGATGGATCGGAGAGTTGGCAGCTTTTCTACACATCCCAGGCAGATGAGTGCGAAAAGTATGCGTTATGCGGTGAATATGCTATCTGCAACATCAGTAAGTCTCCTGTATGTGCATGCTTGGAAGGATTCTTACCCAAGTCTCCAAAACATTGGGATTCAGCAGATTGGGCTCATGGGTGTGTTCGAAGGACTCCTTTGGAATGCAATGACGGAGATGGATTCCAGCAGCGCATGAAGGTGAAATTGCCGGACACATCTTCTTGCTGGTATAACAAGAGCATGAGCCTCAAGGAATGCGAAGGAATGTGTTTGAAAAACTGCTCCTGCACAGCATATGCAAGTTTAGATATCAGGAATGTAGGAAGCGGCTGCCTGCTTTGGTTTGATAGCCTTGTTGATATAAGAGAACTCGGTGAGAGTGCGTAAGACCTCTATATAAGGATGGCCATTTACGATTTCACTTCTATTTTTCTCTTTGGATTTTGTCTTAGTTTTTTTTCTTCTATTTTAAACAATAGGACATGTAGACAACAATATCTTTTGGCTAATGTTCAATTGGTGAAAGCAGGCTGATTATATGTTTGTTCAGACTTTTAGACATTTTGATATTTCAGGTCATCTTGAGAAAAAGAAACTAGTAGCAATTATAGTTGGCTCAACATTACTAGTCGTGGGAATGACAATAGTTGGACTAGTCTCATACATATGGAAGAAGAAATTCAGAAACCAAGGTAGGTTTGTAAGAAATGAACTCTGATAATAATTAATTCATGAGAGTCAATTTATAGTTAAGAAGTTTAAATAATTAGTAGATTTTTAATGCCCATACATCTCTTGTTATTTTAGGAATGACAAAAGGAAATCAGATGAAGGATGGTGACAATGAATGTGGGAAGGAAGATATGGAGTTACCGATATTTGATTATTTGGCTGCCATAGCTAATGCAACAGATAATTTTTCAAACATCAGGAAGCTTGGAGAAGGTGGCTTTGGACTTGTGTACAAGGTAAATGATAACATAACTAGTCGAGCTATATTTTATTATTTTTCAAAATATACTGACTATTTGAGTTTCAGGGTACATTGCTAGAAGGGAGAGATATAGTTGTGAAGAGATTTTCAAAGAGTTCTAGATAAGGACTAAACGGGTTCAAAAATGAAGTTATTTTAATTGCCAAACTTCAACACCGTAATCTTGTGAAGCTTCTTGGTTGTTGCATCGAAGAAAATGAAAACATGTTAATCTATGAATACATGTCCAACAAAAGCTTGGACTCCTTTATTTTTGGTTTGAACCTTGTCCTTGACCTGATTGAAAGCACTTTGTCCCAATGAAATTGGTTTTTTTATTTTTTTATTTTTGAGAATTTAGATTGCACTAACATAAATGTGAGATTGGACAGATCAAGCAAAGAGTAAATTATTGGATTGGCATATGCGCATCAACATTATTCGTGGTATTGTTAAAGGGCTTCTTTATCTTTATGAAGATTCTAGACTGAGAATTATACATAGAGATCTCAAAGCTAGCAATATCCTTCTAGATAACAATATGAATCCAAAAATTTTGGACTTTGGCTTGGCTAGGTCATTTGGGGGAGATCAAATTGATTCCGAGACCAGTAGGATTATTGGAACATAGTAAGTATTGCTTAAACTTCTTTTATAGGTTAAATTTAGTTGTTTTTAACTTCTTTTTCTGCAACGATATTTTGCAGTGGTTATATGTCTCCTGAGTATGCGGTGCATGGACAATACTCAATAAAATCTGATGTATTTAACTTTGGAGTTTTAGAATTAGAGATAATGAGTGGAAAAAAGAACATGGGATTTCGTCATGCAGACCACTACCGTAATCTTCTTGGACATGTAAGCATAAAGAGTGGCTACTCCTACTAATTTACTTTTTTTTTTTTTAAGGAAACTTTTTATTAACAATGCATTTATTGACAATAGAGAGGGTCACATGATGTCCCTATTATATATTCTGGTGCTCTTTTAATAGTTATGGGCCAATATGAAGACAGTTGGACCAACAACATTTGGTTTTCATTTCTTTCAGGCATGGAAACTTTGGATTGAAAATAGGCCAATGGAACTGATTGATGAATTGATAGGTGACTTGTGCACTCTATCTAATGTAGTACGACACATTCATGTGGGCTTGTTATGTGTGCAATAAAGAACAGAAGATATACCAAACATGTCGTTAGTGGTTCAAATGTTGAGCAGTGAGACTTTATTGCCTAAGCCAAAATAGCCAGGTTTCTTTACAGATTCACTTGAAGCAAATTCTTCATCTAGCAAACATGGAACTTGTTCAACAAATGAAATGACCATTACAATATTGCTTGAAGCACGGTAAATAACGTCGCTTGAGAGAGAAAATGGAGAGTTTTTTTTTTTTTTCAAAGAATTTATGTAATCTTGATTTCAGCATAATTAGGACAAAAGGGTCAAAAAGAGAAAAGTGTAAATAGCTTTGACTTAGAGCAAGGTTGCTTCTACTGTATTCATGTTGTTTATTCATCTAGTGGACAGTGTTTACACACAGGAGTTTGGAATATATCATGCGTTTGAAAATGAATGTTTTTCTTTGAACAATTTTAGAATAGTACCTTCTATAATGCATACTATAAATTTAGAATTTTTTTGACACTAGAAATGCATTTAAAGGTTGCAATTGAACATTTTGATTACGCATATCCCAAAACATGGTCTTGGGAACCCTCTTGGGCACTGAGGGAAAGCAGGTGGGGTGGTACGGTGGGACTATTAATGGAGAATTTATATGGGCATAGAATATACCATAAAATTGCATGGCTGGAACCACACCTCCATCATGAAGCGACCATAGTTTGAATTCCCTTTCCCTTTATCTTATGTGACATGTCCCCAAAAAAATTTGTATGTCTGATTGCAAATTCATATGATTCTTTATATGGCCAGGGTGAACCTTGTGGTCGCAAATGACAGCAAAGCGATAACTTTGGCATGGTAGCCAGCATCGGCATGGTGCCCAACATTCGGCATCAATGCGGTGGCCGGTTTTGCACGGTGTCTAGCATCGATGGTGATGAATAACATAGACATGTTAGTCAGATAATGTCCGTACGATGAAAAATAATTGGGCCAACAATGAGCCGCTGTTACTAGGCTAACAAGGTTGCTGAAACGGGTTGACAAGATAAAAGATCTCCAGCAATTTTTTGCTCAAATTGATAACCAATTAAACGACACATGCGAGGGAGTTCACATGAAACTTACACATCGGAATAAATAACTGGGCACCCCATACTGGCATCCTTATCGGTTTAATTGCAATACAAGGCATTGCTGGGGTGTCCAGTGGACTGAGATTTAGTTGCAATAATGAATTTAGGTGAGCGTCTTAAGTGATGTAGACCATACTGGGACTTGACCTAGTCTTTTGGAAGATATATATCCGTGCAAGTCAACAGCCCTTCTAAATGCTTCCCTTAATGACCGATTAGTTCAAAATTTATTTAGCAATTTGAACGGCACATGCGAGAGAATTTACAGAAACTTTTGTGACTTAACATTTCAAAATTCATTTGAACAACTGAGTTTCATAGCAATTTAGAATGAAGATTTCAATCCCAACTTATCAGTATCTCCCTCTCACTTTGTCGCTTCTTGTGCGGATTTCTATTGAAATCCTTGGAAGTACTGTCAAGTTCTTACTCACATAATCTCAGTCTGAGCTGCATCTAATTTTACTTTTAGATGCATTAATTCTCGTGTATAATTTTCCTTTCTCCTGCTTGCTTAAAAAAATAAAAGGTACTCTTCCTTTTATGTCTATTATTCCAAATTTACTCTTTTGTTATTCGAGACTCCTTTTTATGTGCACTATGCAGCAAAATGGGCAGCGCTAGCGCTGTGCCTTGTAATTTCCCTTTGTCTGTAAACTCTTGCGTACGTGTAGCCTCTTTCCCTCTTTTCCCTGTATTGGTTAGAAAGGAAAAAAGAAAAAACTGCACAAAAGGGTACTCTTCCATTTTTATGTGAAAAACTTTCCATAAACAATCGAACAAGATTGAATCTGTGGATGATGTTTAGGAAAAAGCCCAGCCCCAGGTCTGGCCTTTTGGCAGACATCCATATAAGTCAACAGCCTTGTAGAGTTGTAGTCTATGCCCATATAAATTCGTCATAAATAGTCCGACCACCTCCCCAACTGCTTTCCAATCTGCCCAAAAAAGAAAACTCCAACCTGCAATTAGGAATGAAAGAGCTCTAGAACTAGAAATCAATGGACATTCATTCTTCTTTGGTTCTTATTCCAAATTTACTATTTTTCTTCTTGAAGGCCTCCTTTGGTATAGACAGCATTGCTTCAACCCAATCCTTAAGTGATGGCGAGACCCTAGTCTCCAGAGAAGGAAGCTTTGAACTTGGTTTCTTCAGTCCTGGAAGTTCCAAGAATCGCTATCTGGGAATGTGGTACAAGAATATCCCAGTGACAACTGTTGTTTGGGTTGCAAACAGAGTCAACCCAATCAACGACTCATCTGGGATTTTGATGATAAACAACACAGGCAGTCTACTCCTCCTCAGACAGAACAAGACGATTGTTTGGTCGACAAGCTCTTCGAGACAACCTCAGCAGCCGTTCTTACAACTCTTAGATTCCGGCAATCTTGTCGTGACAGATGGGAAAAATGCCAATTCGGAAGAAGACTACTTGTGGCAGAGCTTTGACTATCCATCTGATACATCATTACCAGGATCGAAGCATGGGTGGGATTTGAGGAGACGGCTTAATCGGAGATTGACAGCGTGGAAAAACTGGGATGATCCGTCTCCTGGAGACTTCAGTTTTGGGGTGGAACTTCATAATTTCCCGGAAGCAGTTATGTGGAAAGGCTCAGAGAAATACAGTCGCACGGGCCCTTGGAATGGCATTCGAGTCAGTGGGTCACCGGAATTAAGGCCAAATCCGGTGTTTGAATTCAAGTTTGTCATCAACGACGATGAGGTCTACTACGCTTTCTATCTCAAAAACAAGTCGGTTATCTCAAGAATAGTTCTGAACCAAAGCAGCTATCACCTTCAACGCTGGATATGGATAGAAGCAGAGAAGAATTGGAAGCTATACTCATCATTGCCTAAAGACCTCTGTGACGATTATAACGTTTGTGGTGCCTATGGAAGTTGTATCTTGAGTGAGTCTCCGGTCTGCCAATGTCTTAAAGGATTCAAGCCAAAGTCACAAGAGAAATGGGAATTGATGGACTGGACTCAAGGATGTGTACGCAACAAACCGTTGAGCTGCCAGGATAAACATAAACATGGGTTTCTCAGATTTGTAGGCTTGAAACTCCCAGATACTACACACTCATGGGTGAACAGAAGTATGAATCTCAAGGAATGCCGGGGAAAATGCTTGAACAACTGTTCTTGTGTGGCTTATACCAACACAAATATCACAGGAGAAGGTAGTGGCTGCGCCCTCTGGTTTGGTGATCTACTAGATATCAGAAAGTTTGATACTGGTGGGCAAGATCTATATATTCGAATGCATGCTTCACAACTTGGTATGAGCTTCATTTTTTGCAGGAAGCTGATCCTGATTATCATCTCCATTTTTTTTTTCCCTTTTCTTTTGTTTTTTGTTTTCTGTTTTTTGTTGAATATTTTTAGTTGCCCTTTGACTTTTGGCTGAATTTGCATTGCTGCTTCTGAATCTAATCTGAAGAGAAAGAATATGGCCATAAGAAGAAGATAGCAGTAGTGGTAGTTGTAGCTTCCATTGCTATTGTATCAGGAGTGCTCTTACTTAGCTATTTCATTCGCAGAAGCAGGAAAAACTTGAAAGGTACAATTACTTGCTCTTACCACCTATATATGCAAAGTAGGTGGCCTTAATGTCTTCCTCCAACTTCATAGAATATATATATGAAGTATATGTTAGATTTTTTTTTGAAATATATCTGCTCTTCCTCCATAGCATGTGTAGATCAAGTAAGAGAATGACATCTTTATTGTTATAGGAAAAGCTTTTTGTTGTCATGATGTCTCTTCTGTGGATGTTCTAACTTAGAACTTCTAAGTGCACAAGAAAACATTGTTGTGCGTGTAGAGGAGACTAATAACTCAGGGTCCGTTTAGGAGTGCATTTTAAAAAAAATAATCTGCGTTTTTAAACAAAATCGCAATGTTGGAGTGTTTGGGATTGCGATTTTAAAAACGCAAATTTTAAAATCGTAGAAAAATCTGCGATTTCTATAAGCTGACTAAGGGGTGCTTATTTAAAAAAGTGCGAATTTAAGCCAAAATCACGATTTCCCTTAAAACAATATTTGGCGCAATATTTACCTATTTGGCCATGAAACCGCAATTATATGCTAATGTTATCCAAACATTCAATTGATTAAAAAAGTACTTCTTAACATGCTTTACCAAACGCCTATGCGATTTTAAAAAGTAGAGATTTCAAAAATGCAATTTTTAAAAATGTAATTTTTAAAATCGCACTTATTGAAATCGCACTCCCAAACGGGCCCTCAGTCCTATTTTTTCACTTAAGGATATAATGAAGTATAATCCTCATATTCACTTTGCTCTCATTCCTTTTTTAAAATTCTATACATATTAGTATAATACTTGGAGGATGTTGGGAAGTAATTATGATAGTTAAATTGAAGTTTTATTGTGGTACGGTTGTGGAGAAAAATAGAGAGCACTAGGTATATTCTCGTGCAAATGATGGGTTTTTAACGTAAACAGTTAAAGTTTTTAGCTGCATGTTGTGTAATGCCCCTGAAATTAATTAACAAGGATAATTAACCTTAAAGATGTCAGTTTAGTTAAATACTCCGGTGTTTAGTTATTTCTTTTGGAAGATGAATTTGTAGTTTCAAAAAGGGAGGCAAAAAAAGAAAAGAAAAAGATTTATACAATTTCTGTATGTTGGATGGTCGCAAGTCGCTATAGTAGTGCCACGTGGAATATGTGAATATTCCATTTCTTGACTTATTATTTAAGTCGGCACGTTACAACAAGTCATCTACTAATTAACTAAATTGACAAGTTAGATTTTTTGCTTAATCATTTCACTAATTATGGACAGCCACATCATTGTAGCAGAAATATAGTACCCCTAACAACTTAACAACACTCTAAATCTAAATATATATCATAATTCTTCTTAGCTTAAGTTAATTGCACATTGTGAATTAACATTAATACTTTTCCCAATATCAGAGGAAACAAAGAAAAATGGAATAATTGTTCAAAATAGCGTAGGCGGCCAAGGGGAAGACATGGAGCTTCAAGTGTTGGACCTATTCACAATTGCTAGAGCCACTAATGACTTTTCACCCAACAACAGGCTTGGGGAAGGTGGTTTTGGACCTGTATACAAGGTAAATTTACAACAATAAGTCACAGAGATGTACTTTGCTATTCAAATTTTTGCAATAATTTTGCAAATGTTAATTTTCAGGGAGTACTAGTAAATGAACAAGAAATAGCTGTGAAGCGGCTTTCAAAGATCTCTGGACAGGGACTGAATGAGTTCAAAAATGAAGTAATATTGATTGCAAAACTTCAGCATCGAAATCTTGTTAGGCTTCTTGGTTGTTGCATTGAGGGAGAAGAGAAAATGTTGGTTTATGAATACATGCCAAATAAGAGCTTGGACCATTTCATTTTTGGTGTGGATCTCCCAGAAACTATGTAATTCTGTTACTAATTTCCTTTAACTTTTGTTGGTTGAGAATTTGAGAATGTTACATTAACATGAATTGAAACCTTGCCAGATCAAATAAGGGGTAAAGTATTGGATTGGCCTAAGCGCTTCCAAATCATATGCGGGATTGCTCGGGGACTTCTCTATCTTCACCAAGATTCTAGATTGAGGATTGTTCATAGAGATCTCAAGGCAAGTAACATTTTACTTGATAGTGAAATGAATCCTAAAATTTCAGACTTTGGCATGGCTAGAACTTTCAGAGGGGATCAAACAGAAGGAAATACAAACAGAGTAGTTGGAACTTAGTAAGTATATATGAATAAGTTATATCTATAAATCATTTATCTTTTCTTATTAATGTGTTCTTTTTCTAACTAATGATATTATGCAGCGGCTATATGGCACCAGAATATGCTTTTGATGGACTATTCTCAACAAAATCAGACATTTTTAGCTTTGGCATCTTGTTGCTAGAGATAGTAAGCGGGAAGAAAAGTAGAGGACTGTATCATCAAGATCTCAACATTAACCTCATAGGATATGTAAGTCTCAAATTATAAGAGTTTGAATTCTTTTCAGAACCAAACAGTAACGACTTATAAGTTTCAATATCTTTCTTCAGGCATGGAGACTGTGGAAAGAAGGCAGGCCATTGGAACTGGTTGATGCTTGCTTAGAGGCCACACACTCTTCATCAGAAGTGTTGCGTTGCATCCATGTTAGTCTCTTATGTGTGCAGCAGCGTCCTGAGGATAGGCCGAGCATGTCATCTGTTGTTTTAATGTTGAGCAGTGAGAGTACTGCATTGCCGCAGCCCAAAGAACCCGGTTGCTTTCTAGAAAAGGATTCACCAAGTAAGCATGATATATCTTCAACCAACGAAATCACCATTACATTACTGGAGGCTCGATGAGGATTGTTTACTTCAGTTTCTGGTCCTGCTTCATCCATCTATCCAGAATAGTGATGATCATTAGTACTATATTGATATATATTTGAATTTAAGGAACTATATAAGTTTTAATCATATGTGCTGCGGCGTGGAATAGCTTATTGAACTACAAATGGAGCATTGCAATTCTTGTGATTTACAACATGAAGCTTCTGGCCTAAAATGAATTGAAGTTTGATTCAAGGTGTTGGGAGATAAAACGGTTATGAAGTTTTTACCAAAAGTACATTAATATACATATTTGAACATCACTCTAGCCCAAAAGCCTAAGCTTTTTCGCTTGGGTTCACTTAAGTATATTAAGTACTATTTTTCTTTATATTTTTTCAATATGAGACTCAATACTAATAAGTGTACTCACGACACAGGGTTCATCCGGTGAATAGGTCATAAGTAAAACCAAACAGTCCCCATCAATTCGCAGGGTGCTTCCTACTTATGGCAGCTCCAGTTCCTCACTGGCCAATCTTCTTTATTTGGAATCCTTACTGACCCATCGGGTAAACTTCAAGTTGATTTGCAAGAAATACTTGTGGTTTGAACAAACCAAGTCCAAGAGAGATAGCAACGGAAGCTAGAAATCGAAACTCTATATATTGGTGCACAACAAGAATGAAGCTAAGCAACAATGTAAAACTCTCTGAAGGCGTACGCTTGGTCTTCAAGCATCCAAAGACATCCTTATATAGAGAAATAATGAAAAAAACCTAGTGTTTGCATGTAAAAACTGACTCTGCATTTTGCAACCAGAGTGCTTTTTTCAGATAATGGTTACCATGTAAAAGAATCTGGTGCAGCTAACAGTACTTCTTAAATGTTAATTTATGGTTTAAGACCTTTTTTTACGAGTACATAGCCTTTTTAAAGAAAAATGGGGAAAATTTACTTTACCTCCCTTGAAGTTTCAGGAGTTTTTCAATTTGAATCTCAAAGTTTAAAAATTGGCAATGTACCTCTCTAATGTTTCAAAAATTTTCAATTTAAATCTTCCGTTACTAATTTCCGATAAATTGGACGGAGATTAAAAAAAAAAGCCTGAGGGTATTTACGTAATTTCATAGATTTCCGTCCAATTTGACGGAAATTAGTAACGGAAGGATTAAATTGAAAAATTTTTAAACATTAGGGGGGTACATTGCCAATTTTTAAACTTTGGGGTTCAAATTGAAAAACTCCTGAAACTTCAGGGGGGTAAAGTGAATTTTTCCCAAGAAAAATTTTCCCATACAACTTGAAATTCTTTCATTCAAACATAATTAAGAAAATACTCAGAAAACAGTTTTGAGAGGAAGAGGGAGCAAATCCTCTCCCTTTCTCCTTCTACTCCCCGCTCCTACCCTCCCCCTTTCCCTTTTTTTTTTGTTGTTGTATGTTTGTAACTATTCTCCGACTACATCAGCAACTTCGGCCTCTCCGCTATTTGTCCGTCCACCTTCTACCGTTAGGGGTGGGCACGGGTTAGGGTGGGGCGGGTATCGGCATTTTTCTCACCCGCCCCGCACACTGCGGGTTCTGAAAATTCTAACCTGTCACCTGAGAAAATAAACAATATCCGCGCGGGTTCGGGGCGGGGTGGGTTGTTGCGGGTTGTGCGGGATTCTTTCTTCTCCTCCATTTTCGTTTATGTTTCTTTCTTCTCCATTTTCTTCTCCTTTGTTTCTTTCTTCTCACAACCCAACAACAGAAGTTATATAGAACTCCAAAAAACAAACCTATAAACAATGAAAAAGAAAATTTATTTATTGAACAACCCAACATCAGATCCATTTATGAAAGAGGTCTAGAGAGAGAGAAAAACCTGGATCGTGGTCTGTGGAAGAGGGAGCGGCGCAGCAGCCCGTGGTCTAAGGATGTGGAGCGGCGGCGTAGACGAGAGACAGAGAGAGAGCAGACTATAGAGACTAGAGTAGACGAGAGACAGAGAGAGAGCAGACTATAGAGACTAGAGAGAGCGAGAGAGAGAGAGCAATAGAGGCGAGAGAGAGAGAGCAATAGAGACGAGAGAGAGGAAGGAGGGAGAGCGGCGGCAGAAAACATAATAGAGAGTGAGAGAGTTAGGAACTTAGGGTTAGGGTTTTTTGGTTTTATACTCATGCGGGTAGGATCGGGGCAGGGCAGGTACCCGCAAGAAATAAATCCATATACCCGCAACCCGCCCCGCACAGGTTGGGTAAATCCTACCCAAACCCGCAAAAATAAACATAAAAACCGCGCGGGGCGGGGCGGTTCGGGTTGGTGCTAGTCAGGTCGGGTCTGGTCTGGTCTGCGGGTTGGGTGGGTTTTTGCCCACCCCTATCCACCGTGTTTTGTCATTCATCTCCTCCCCGGCCGCTGCCGCTGCTTGTTGGTTATTTGTTTGTGTTTTTTGTTTTGAATAAGAGGTTTCTTTTCTCTAGATCTGCCCTTATGAGTGATGATGAATAATTAGGTGTGAGGGGTTATCTCTCACGACCGGTTTAAATAATTTTTTTAAAGAAATTTAGTTACTCATGTCTTAGATCTAGTCTACTCGGAATAGATCTGCTCTTTAACTGTATTTGTACATGGGTTAGCGGAAGATTGAAGTCATAGATAGTACCTGATTGTGAGAATTTTTGTTTGTAACTATGACTTTGTAACGCATAGCATGTGACTATGATTTTTGCAGAACTTTATGCTTTGTGCTATAAAAACTTTTTACTCTGCTCTGTAAGAGCTTTATGTCTGCCATCTTTAATCAATGAAATCCTCAGATTTCCGTTCAAAAAGAAAATACTCAGAAAACCCCCTTAAACTACCATTCTAATGACAATCTACCCCCAAACTATCAATTGTGACAATTTACACCCTAAACTACCAAAACAATAACAATGTACTCATACTTTTAACAAAATGACGAAATTACCCTTATTAAAATAAAAACAAAAATACTAAAATTTATTTATTTATTTTTCAAAATTTTAAGGGTATTTTTGTCTTATTGAAAATTATATAGGAGTAATTTCCTTACTTTACTAGTATTGGGAGGTACATTGTCATTGTTTTGGTAGTTTGTGAGGTAAATTATGTAATTGATACTTTAAATGGTAGATTGTCATTGGGGTAGTAGTTTGAGAGAGTTAAGTGGATTTTATAAAAAAAAAAAAAAAAAAAAAAAAAAGGGTAAAAAAGGGAAACTTGTATAGTTCCTCTAATCTAATTTTGAAGCCTTAAAAGTCAAAGAACAACCATTAATGTTTGAATAGTATAAATAAGTCAAATACTTGCCCACAGAGTTGAAATCTAAAATAAAGTAATAAAGTAATCCAATGGTCTACAGCCTGGATCACTTTATTGATATATTAATTGAGAAATGCTACACCTCAATAAAAAGGCCGTCTTTCGGCCATAAATGTCTACGTGGCATCAAATTTTTTTTGTTTTGTCTTTTTCCCTTCCTACACCACCTTCTCTCTCCACTATCAGCCAAAACTTTTTGTTTCTTCATTTTTCTCCTCTTCCCTCCAGTGCATTTCTCCCTCTCGCCATTTTCTCCCTCTCTCAAACGCTCCGTCTCTCTATTTCTCCCTCTTTGAGCTCTCACCGGTGTTGGTTGACTGGGTTCGGAAGCGGCGGTGGTTTGGATCCGGAGGAAGTTTTGCTCTGAAGACGCCATCGGCTTGGATCCGGTAACGCGGTTTGAGGTGTAGCATTTCTCAATTAATATATCAATAAAGTGATCCAGGTTGTAGACAATTGGATTACTTTATTACTTTATTTTAGATTCCAACCGCAACTACATGACATATCTTTAAGAAAATAAACAGAAAAAACTAGTCATTTTCAACAGCCCCCAATACTCTTAGAGGAATACGTGGACCTCTAAGAGTAAAATAGAGCTGGCACATTTTCCTTATTCTTGTACGAATGCAACCATTTCAAATGCTTGCTGTTGCAAACCATCCATGTAGGGGTCCATGCTCATAAGGGCACATGATCAACGAGCAAAGAAGCTACAAATTTTTGAGCACAACCCCAGCATTTGTGTAACCATCTCGATCCATCCTTATATGACATCAATCACACGTGCAAGGTTGAGAATTGGCATCACAAGGGGCATGGGAACAGTTGTTGGGTAGAGGCACTCTTCGTTTATATCCTTCCATGCATCTGTAACTTGTTTCTGTAATTCTTCGATTGTTTCTGTAATTCTTCGATTGCTTCTTCTTCTGTGGCATCGTGTTGTATCATATAACATTCAACAGCTGAGGCAACGTGCCCTCTCTTTTGCTCAAACTAAATGTATTGGATTATTATGTTAGATCGAAGGGCATCACATGTTTGTTAAATTAAAGAAATATAAAATTGGGGTTTTACAAATTAGGGAAAACCTCAGTAGTTTAAACTTCTGAACTACCATACGTTTTGAGAAGACCCCTATAAATTTAAAAAATTCTCAATTTCATCCACTGAACTTTCAATTTGATATAATTTACCCCATTTTGTCAATATTTAACATTAAATGCTATAAAATGATCATTATACCCCTGATATTTTTTATAAAATTTCAAATTCACCCATAATTTCAAATTAAATTTTTTTAAAAAAATTATTAAAAAAAATCACAAGGTGACCCACGTTTGGGCCACCTTGTGACCCCTTTTTTTTTTTTTTAAAAAAAAAAAACGAAAATTGAACTGTAATTTTGTCTTTTAGGGATTTCCGTTAGGGTTTAACGGTAAGAACTGACCGCGCGCGCGGGGGGGGGGGGGGTAAATTGCATCAAATTGAAAGTTTGCAGTGTAAAATTTAGAGTTTTTGAAATTTAGAGAGTTTTTCTCAAAACGCGCGGTAGTTCAGGGGTTCTTTGTGAAGTTTTCCCTACAAATTACAATAATTATTAGGAAAAACTTCACTTACTACCATTAATCTTTTATTACATTCGCAGTTACACTTAAATTTTAAAAAGTGTCAATTTAGTGTATCCATCATCCAATTTTTTTTTTCAATTTCACTCATCCGTTATGATTTGCCGTTAAATCCTGTCAAAATTCCCAAACTAACCCTATATTTTGTTAATTTTTTTTCTTCAAAGATTCAGGTGTAGATATTTTTGCAAATTCTGTTAAATCATGACCAACGCTTAAATCCTTGAAATTTTTTTCTCCTAATAAAAAAGAGAAGTATTTTAGGAATTTTGAAACCCCTGCCTGAGGATTTAACAAAAAAATCCAAGTAGAGGGTTTAAATTGAAAAAAAATAATAAAAAAAAAAAATTGAAAGATGGACAAACTAAATTGACATTTTTAAAAATTTAAGGGTACAAAAGTGATAAAATATCAAGAATGATAAGTGAAGTTTTTCCTAATTATTGTATAGAAAGAAAATATATAAGACCATATGTGACTTCATGTCATCCATGAGCCTAGCAATCACCGATGAAGCTCTGACCACTTTAGGGTCACTAAGCAACCACTCGAAGGAGTCTTTTGTAACGATATCTCCCATTCCAACTAAGGATGTGATTGCTAACAGTGGGTAGGCAGATGAGATTATGGCAGTGTACGTGCATATATTCGTCCACAGTTAGTATGTATTTCTGATGTAACCATTTGGCTTCATGAAAGTAAGCTCTAACTTGATTTTTCATCTGAGACCAAAAATAATTTACGATAAGATTAAAAAAATTTTGAAGTTAATTTTTAATTACATTAGGCTTGAAAATAATTTGGAAACATTATGATTGAACTGAGTATTGGGGTTCGTTTTTTTTACGCTTGTGATCAATTTGATATAAGCCCAAACCCGAGGATTAATATAGTTTAGTAATTTTCTCAAATAATCTTTTAAATTTGTATATATATATATGACACTTACTGCTTCTCTTGCATATTTGACGCGGTATGATCGATCTTCCTTCGCCAATCTTTTGATCCATTTCACTGTAAATGTCTAGGAGTGCTTGGTAACACACTTTCATGTACTCAGGAAGTTGATCTGTGGCATCAATTTCCCACCTGTAAAGTTGGCAGATTCTATGAATGGACTTTTCATAGAATTAAGAAATGGTATATATCACCCAAAAAGTTATAAAATGAGAAAGTGTGTAAATTTCAACCTCTCAATTGCTTGAGTACGTAAAGAGCTCAAGTTCCTCAAGTGTGCCATACACATCATAGATGTCATCAATAAGGGAGGTCATGACAAAAACTTTGGTTAGTATCCTCCTAGAAAGGAAATAATCAGCCTTGAAGCACACTTCCAATATCCAAAAGTAGCACTCAACCATTCTGTCTTTGATAAACGGCAGCTTACTTGTAAAGTTTAAGTCTTTCCACCACCTATTAAACATAATTTACCATATACTCTGGAAGTTGATCTATGGCACTAATATCCCACTTGTAAAGTGGGTAGATTCTATGAATTGAATTTTCCAATTAATATAACAGTGGAAAAAAAGAGAAAGTTTTTCACATATTTCAACCTCTCGATTGCTTCAGTCTCTCGATTGCTTCAGTCAAGAGCTCAAGCTCTTCAAGTGTCCCGTACACATCATAGATATCATCAATAACAGAGGTTATGGCTATCACTTTGGTTAGAATCCTTCTAGCAAGAAGATATTCGGGCTCGAAGTAAACTCCCAATATCCAGAAGTAGCACTCAACTACTCTGTCTCTTATAAAGGGTAGCTCCCTCGAAAAGTTTAAGTCCTTCCACCACCTATAAACATAATTTACCATAATCATATTGTCAACCTAGAGTTATGTACAAGCTGCTCACTCTTCCAACTATGTCATGGTTGAATAACTAACCATGTAATTTCAGACTTTGCGAAAGTAAGAAGAACTTATAATGTGAAGCGTCTTGTTGGTAGATAGAAAAGTAATGCCTTGCCTCTAACCTTGGTAGTCCTTGGCGAATAGGCTGCTTTATGGCATGGCTTACTTGTGTTGCAAGAGGAGGGCTTAAGTGGGATGCTATCGACTCAAGATGTGTGGTAGTGAAGACAAGTGCTTCATCTAATGTATCTTCCCCATGCACCCTCAGATGTGTGGCTTCATACAAGCTTAACATTCCTTGAGCATCATTGACAAGTGATTCCTTGAAATTTCCGTTGTTGTCCTTGAACTTGGTAAACATATCTACTTCACGATCCAAGCATTCACATAAAATGAATCAAGCATAAGTTAATTAAATAATTAGCTAGGTTAACTTACCTGACTACTAATTAAATAATTAACTTACCATAATTAACCTAGGATCTGGCTTGTATGCTGTAATTAAAACTACAGCATACACGCTGTTAAAAAAATTGAAGGGTGATGATTTAACTAAATTAATTGAAGGGCACAGATCTGTCATTATAAATACTAATTTTCTCTTTCATCCATCACTTCATCTATTTATTGGTATTTATTATGATAGATCTAAACCCTTCAATTACTTTAATTAAATCTTCACCTTTCAATCTTTTAACAGCATGTATGCTGTAGTTTTAACTACAGCATACAAGCCGGATCCATTAACCTAAGCTAACTTACCATAATTAACCTAGCTAATTAGTGGTTAGGTAAGTTAACCTAGCTAATTATGTAGTTAATTATTTAATTAGGTAAGTTAACCTAGCTAATTAATTATGGTAAGTTAATTATTTAATTAGTAGTTAGGTTTTATAAAACCTAGCAACCAATTAGGGGCATTCCCTATATATGGGATATGTGTTTATAGAAGTGAATTGCTGATTAGTTTTTTCAAAGCCCACAATAAAGAAGCTTTAAGTACCGGTGAAGATTCCAAACAAAAAATTCACAACAAAAAAACCAAAAATTCCAGTGTTCGGCGCACCCATTTACTTTCACAGAAAAAAAACCCAAAATCCAATACGATGGGTGCGCTGCCGCCTCTAAACAATTTCCCACCATCCAAAAATTGCATTTTGCAAGAAAACGATCGAGCGGCGTCAACATAAACAAGCAAGCAGAGTTCTTTTTTCAGATAATGGTTACCATGTAAAGAATCTCTGGTGCAGCCAACACTTCTTACTTGTTAATTTATGGTTTAATTTAAGACCTTTTTTAATGAGTACAAAGCCTTCTAAAAGAATACTTTTCCCATACAGCTTAAAACTCTTTCTTTCAACCATAATTCAGAAAGGACAAAAAATTTCTCAAAACCTGAAGAAAATATCTTTCAACCCATTTAAAATAGTGTCTATAAACATTTAAAAGGCATGCACATTAAATTCTTAACGTCATTAATAGTAGTTTACTAACTTAGACTAAATTTAAATTGTCTTTTAAATGTTTATAAACACTTGTTACTATTTTAAATGAGTTGAGAGATATTTCCTTCATACTGGTTTTTGAAGAAATTCCTGTCCATTTAGAAAATACTCAAAAAAACAAAACAAAACGAACAAAGGACAAAAAGGGAAACTTCTATAGTTCCTTTGATCTATTTTTTATTTTTTGAAAAGATAATTCAGATTTCATTTCAATACATGTAAGATCTAGAGCGGAAAAACCACTCTAAATAGAAAGAGCAATTTGCTTTAACGTCACAATGTCAAAAATACAACTAGGAGTTTCCTCCATCCAAATTAGATCAGTGAAAGTTCTAACTGTTGCCTTTGCTAGACCATGTGCCGCTTGATTGACTTCCCTTTTCACATGACATATCCTACAGCTTCTAAGAGTACCAAGTACTGCCTTCGTATCGTCCACGTACAATTTGTCCACAAGGCCTCCAATTTGTGTCCGATTCCCCAATGGCTTTGACAACATTAAGTGAGTCTCCTTCGAGTATAATATCTTGAAGCCCCAGTTCCCAGCTAAATTATGCTGCCATTAGTGCTCCCATTGCTTCCCCTGTCACTGGTTCTTGCAGCATATTCATCACTGGTTCCTCCAATCTTATTTTGAAGCCTTAAAAGCCAAAGAACAACCAATAATGTTCTTTGGTTAACCGCAGACATACGCTCCTTTTTATGTCCAATTCCGGTGTGGGAGATGAGATATGTACGTCCAGATGGGAACAAGGTGGCTCATGCTTTAGCTAGGATGGCGCTTAAGGATAATGTTCATATGGTGTGGTTGTATAACCCACCGGAATGTATTAATGAATTTTTGCAAACAGACGTCTCTGCTTTGCAAGCTATGTAATAAATATATGGCGTATGCCATTTTCTCAAAAAAAAAAAAAAAAAAAAACAACCAATAATGTTTGAATAGTATATATAAAAACGTCAAATAATTACCCATACAATTGAAATTTAAAATAAAGTAATTAAAGTAATCCAATGGTCTACAACCTGGATCATGACTTTATTGATATATATAATTAGGGTTTCAACCGCCACTACATGACATCTTTAAGAAAATAAAAAGAAAAACTAGTCATTTTCAACAGCCTCCAATACTCTTAGAGGAAGGCGTGGAGCTCTAAGAGCATAGTACAGGCACATTTTCTTCATTATTCTACAATATAATAGAGACATTTTTTCGTTATTCTTGTACGAATGCAAACATTAAATTTCAAATGCTTGTTGTTGCAAATCATATATCCATGTAGGGGTCCATGCTCATAAAGGCACAGGATCAACGAGCAAAGAAGCTACAAAATCTTTAAGCACAACCCCAGCATTTGTGTAACCATCTTCATCTTTGTATATGACATCAATCACACGTGCAAGGTTGAGAATTGGCATCATAAGGGGCATGGGAACAGTTGTTAGGTAGAGGCACTCTTCATTTATATCCTTCCATGCATTTGTAACTTGTTTCTGTAATTCTTCGACTGCTTCTTCTTCTGTGGCATCGTGTTGTATCATATAACATTCAACAGCCGAGGCAACGTGCCCTCTCTTTTGTTCAAACTAAATGTATTGAATTATTATGTTAGAAGGGCATCACATGTTTGTTATATTGAAGAAAGAAAAAATAAAAAATAAAAAAATGGTTTTTACAAGTTACAATAATTATTAGGGAAAACTCCACTGACTATCCTTGATCTTTTATCACTTTTCCAGTCATACCTTAACCTTTAAAAAGTGTCAATTTCATATATCAATTTTTCAATTTTTTTCAATTTCACCAATCCGTTAGGATTTTCTGTTAAATCTTGTCAAAATTCCCAAACGAACCCTATTATTATTATTATTTAAAAAAAAAAACAATATTAAACTTTTTTTCAAAGATTCGGGTGTGGGTATTTTTGCAAATTTTGTTAAATCCCTGCAATTTTTTTCTCCTAATATTTTGGGAATTTTGACACCCCTCCCTTAGGATTTAACAGAAAATCCTAATAAAGGGTTTAAATTGAAAAAAAAAAAAAAAAAAAAACTTTAAAAGATGGACAAACTAAATTGAGAATTTTTAAGGTTTAAGGGTAAAAAAGTGATAAAATATGAGGAATGAAGTTTTTCTTAATTATTGAATAGAAAGAAAATAAGACCTTATGTGACTTAATGTCATCCATGAGCCTAGCAATCACTGAGGAAGCTCTGACCACTTTAGGGTCACTAAGCAACCACTCGAAGGAGTCTTTTGTAACGATATCTCCCATTCCAACTAAAGATGTGGTTGCTAACAGTGGGTAGCCAGAGGAGACAATGGCAATGTGCATATATTCGTCCACAGTTGGTATGTATTTCTGATGTAACCATTTGGCTTCATGAAAGTAAGCTCTAACTTGATTTTTCATCTGAGACAAAAAGTAATTGACGATAAGATTAACAAATTTTGCAGATAATTTTTGCATTAGGCTTGAAAATAATTTGGAAACATTATGACTGAACTGAGTAGTGGGGTTCAATTTTTTTACGCTAGTGATCAATTTGATATAAGCCCAAACCCAAGGATTATATTTTAGTAATTTTCTCAAATAATTTTTAAATTTGTATATATATATATATGACGCTTACTGCTTCTCTTGCATATTTGACGCGGTATGATCTTCCTTCACCAATCTTTTGATCCATTTCACTGTAAATGTCTAGGAGTGCCTGGTAACACACTTTCATGTACTCCGGAAGTTGATCTATGGCACCAGTATCCCACCTGCAAAGTTGGTAGATTCTGTGAATGGACTTTTCATAGAATTAAGAAATGGTATATATCACCCAAAAAGTTATAAAATGAGAAAGTGTGTAAATTTCAACCTCTCAATTGCTTGAGTAAAGAGCTCAAGTTCCTCAAGTGTGCCATACACATCATAGATGTCATCAATAAGGGAGGTCATGACAATAACTTTGGTTAGTATCCTCCTGGAAAGGAAATAATCAGCCTCGAAGCACACTCCCAATATCCAAAAGTAGCACTCAACCATTCTGTCTCTGATAAACGGCAGCTTACTTGTAAAGTTTAAGTCTTTCCACCACCTATTAATATAATCTCATAGAATCATATATATTGCATGTTAATTAACCTGCACTTATGTAAAAGCCATTATTACAAATTTACATGGCCTGATACCCAACCTTGTAATGTCGGAAAGTTCTTTCTGGTACAGTTTTTGCAATAGGTTGAAATCCAACTTTGCAAAGGTAAGAAGGACTTTGTTATGTGAAGCATCTTGTTGGTAGATAGAAAAGTAATGCCTTGCCTCCAACCTTGTCAGTCCTTTGCGAATAGGCTGCTTTAAGGCATGGCTTACTTGTGCTGCAAGAGTAGGGCTTAAGTGGGATGCTACAACCTCAAGATGTGTAGCAGTGAAGACAAGAGCCTCATCAAGTATATCTTCCCCACGCACTCTGAGATGTGCGGCTTCATACAAGCTCAACATTCCTTGCGCATCATCCATAAGTGATTCCTTGAACTTCCCTTTGCTGTCCATGAACTTGGCGAACTTGTCTATTTCTCCATGCAAACAGATTAAATGAGTCATATAATAATAATAATAATAATAATAATAATAATAATAACAACAACAACAACGTACCACAAGAAATGTAATAACCATGTTGTCTAAGTAGTCGAAAGTGGAGAGCAACAGTGTAAAGGTCATCATTATTTTCATGATCATCAAGGTGGTGAAGAGTAGTATTGTTGTGCAATTGCTGCAAAATTTCTTGAATCTCATTTTCAAAGTGGTAAGACACGCCTAAGCGCTGAATTGCATCGATCAACTTCAGTTTTTGTGAAGGCTTCTCAACCACAGCGATTAGCATCGTCCTCACTTTTTCCTTCAATTCCCGGACTTGTTGCTTTATATTCTCATCATTTTCCTGTACAACCAAATCGAAGAATAATTAGATCATCAATTTAGGGAGATGACATGCACAAACTTTAAATTAAGTGTATCTAATTAATGTTGTGTATATATATATACACGAAGTTATGTACATTACTATTATTATATGCAACAACTTCAAATCCTCTATAATTGAGAACAACATAATTAACGAAATAGAAGATGAAATTTTTACCACTGACTCAGAAGCATATGCGAGGAAATGGTCACCCCAAATGCTAGGATAAAAATTTGCTGAGCGACGATTAGTTTCTGGCATAGGATTTAGGGATTGAGCAGCTTCTGCGGAAACTTCAAAAGACATTTTTCTCTTTTCGTAATAATATTTGAAGTATGCACCTTTAGTGTGAGAGAAAGAAGGTTTACGTGCTCAGGTATTTATAGAAGGGAGAGGCTTACATGTGGTAGTTTGGAACTATGGATGGCTAAGATGGTCCAACCGTAATAAAAAATTAAATTTTTTAAAGGAAATAATATAATATTCATTAATTATTAAAAAATTTAAAAATTAAAACTATTAAAAAAACAAAAGAATAAGAAATTAAAAACTAAAAGGAGTGGCTCTTGGCCAAAATGGGGTGGCCCGATGATGTAGATTGGAATTCAAGGCTTATCTTATCTTTTAGTCTTTTATATATTAAGTTTCTTTGTTAGTCGTTTATTCTATCTTATCTTTCAGTTTTTATTTGAATTAAGTTTATTTGTTAGTCTTTTATTTGGTTTAATTGTTTTTCGTAAACTTCTAAATTAACTTGATAGCTATTGATTCATTTGTAGCTATTAGATAGGCCTCAGACAAAGATATGGTAGCTATTGATTCATTAGTTACTGTCAAGGTTTAAATAGGCCTTGGACAAAGGTATGGATATATTGATTTAAGAGAAATGCCAAATTTTTTTGAAAAAAAATTAACTTATGCCTCTAATGAGTAAAATAATAGATCAGGTGAAATTGGGATAGTAAAACAGCACTTAGGTTAATTCAATGGTGGTGGCTGTCATGGTGACATGGTTTAATAAGCCTCTGAGAAAGGGTTAGTTATTCAAGTGTGGCTGTCAACTGTGAAGGGCATACAAAAAGGAAAATATGTGGTTTTCAAGGTTTAAATACCACGTGACACAAAAAGACTTGATTAAAAAATAAAATCGCCAAATAAACCAAAATTCCGCACATAACATTACAAGTGCTTCGAGGTGCCAAGAATCCCAAGATCAATGCTTCGTCTGCGAAAGTCCAGCCCCATCGTTTATGGAGGAAAATTATTTTTTATTGCCTCGGTAACATACCATTTTTTTAATTTGTAGTATTTTTCAAGTTGTTCTTTCTAAAGAACCACCAAAATTTCTTAATTTTAGAATTCATAATTTCTTTAAAATTGTAAGTGATCCTAATCTAACAGTCAATAGAAACCACATAGGGTATTATTAATTCAATATTGGCCGGTTGTCATGGTTTAAATGGACCTTGGACAAAGGTATGGTAGGTAGCTATTGATTCAATGGTGGCTGTCACGGTTTAAATAGGCCTTGGACAAATATATGGTAGGTAACCCTTGACTCAACGCCCACTGTCAAGATATAAATGAGCCACCGACAAATGTATGGTAGGTAGGATTTGGATCCCCTAAAATCTTCAGGGGATTCCAGATTTTGGAATTAGGGGATCATGGCCGTTCATTTTAATCCAAAGGTTAGGATCTCACCACGTGTCCCACGAAATTAAAAAACCTTTAAAATAATAAAATAATATTTAAATTTTAAAAAGTAATTATAAAATAAAATAATAAAATTTAAAAACAAAAAATAAAAAAAAAACTTGGGGTGGTGGCCGAAGCCACACCCAACCGCCGGTTGGGGTGGATCGGCCACTCCCAAATGGCGGTTAGGGGTGGCAGATGCCACCCCCATGGTCCTTGGGGGGGTGGATCGGCCACCCCCAAGGGCCATGAGCCACCCCCAAATGGCGATTAGGGGTGGCAGGGGTGGCAGATGCCACAGTTGCCACCCCCATGGTCCTTGGGGGGTGGATCGGTAACCCCCAAGTGTCAAACCCAAATTTAAAAAAATTTGAGTTTGGATCCACCCCCAAGGGCCATGGTGGTGGCTTTGGCCACCATCACCAGCGGTTGGGGGTGGCTTCGGCCACCCCAATGCCAAAAATGGGGTGGCCGGCCACCCCAAGTTTTTTTTATTATTTTTTGTTTTTAAATTTTATTATTTTATTATTTTCTTTTATAATTACTTTTTAAATTTTAAATATTATTTTATTATTTTAAAGGTTTTTTAATTTAGTGGGACACGTGGCGGGATCCTGCCATTTGGATTAAAATGGACGGCCAGGATCCCCTAATTTCAAAATCTGGAATCTCCTGAGGATTTCAGGGGATCCAAATCCATGGTAGGTAGCTATTGATTCAATGGTGGCTGAAACGGTTTAAATAGGCCTTGGACAAATGTATGGTAGGTAACCCTTGATTCAATGCCCATTGTCAAGATATAAATGGGCCTCGGACAAATGTATGGTAGATAGCTATTGAGATTTGAGAAAAAAAAAAAAATGTTTTTTTGCATATATATATATATATATATATATATATATAGGGTTTTATGAGTGTTGGGTAAAAGTTGAAATTTTTTGAAGTTTCTGGGTGTGGGGGTTGTTTTAAAGGCAGATTTTGGGCGTCAATACTTTCAAATTTTGATACATTTTAATGTTCACACGTCACTATTCACGTGAATAGTAGTTACTATTCCCGAGTCACTAATCGTGCGCGATTAGTCACTCGTGAACCGTAACAATATTTAAACATCACTATTTTATGAACAATGACGTTTGAATAGTTAAAAAGTCGCAATTTAGTGACATTTTCTAAAAAAATTGTCACCATTAAAATGTCATTAAATGTGAAAATTTTTGTAGTGAATAGCTATTGATTTATTGGTGACTGTCAAGGTTTAGATAGGCCTCGAACACAAGTATATATGGTAGCTGCCAAGGTTTAATTAAATGGGCCTTGAACACAAATATGATAGCTATTGATTCATTGGTGGCTATTAGATAGGCCTCAGACAAAGATATGGTAGCTATTGATTCATTGGTTACTGTCAAGGTTTAAATAGGCCTTGGACAAAGGTATGGATATATTGATTTAAGAGAAATGCCAAGTTTTTTTTTAAAAAAATTAACTTATGCCTCTATTGAGTAAAATAATAGATCAGGTGAAATTGGGATAGTAAAACAGCACTTAGGTTAATTCAATGGTGGGGGCTGTCATGGTTTAATAAGCCTCTGAGAAAGGGCTAGTTATTCAAGTGTGGCTGTCAACTGTGAAGGGCATACAAAAAGGAAAATATGTGGTTTCCAAGGTTTAAATACCATGTACGTACGACGTGACACAAAAAGACTTGACTAAAAAATAAAATCGCCAAATAAACCAAAATTCCGCACATAACATTACAAGTACTTTGAGGTGCCAAGAATCCCAAGATCAATGCTTCGTCTGCGTAAGTCCAGCCCCATCCTCGGATGTTATCATTTGTAACATTTTTTAAAACACAATTCACCAAATTGGTTTTCTATTCAAACTATTAAACCCACCCATATTCGTAATTTTATTTTTAAATGAGAATGTAGTTTTTAAATGCATGAAAGAGCTAGTACAAATAAATTTTGAGTTGTTTAATCACATAAGGGAAGGGCATATAGTTTACCATGAAAGAGCATATAGCTTATAAGCTGAAACATATGCTACTTGAAAAAAAAAAAAAAAAAAATTACGAAGTCAGTTTTGCACTAATTATAATATTTTGTAGATGTGCTATACATCTTCTTCAAGTTTTTCTAACATTTTTTTTAAAATTTCCATTAAATCTATGGGACTTATGTGAATTCCACTTATAAACCCATAAATCCAATAATAATTTGGAAAAAAAAAGTCTTACTATTCATGCCCTTTGGCAAACCATTTCCCATTGTTTTACTATTCAGTATTCACGACACTTTTATTTAAAGAAAATAACATCAATGTTGTAAAATCAAAGAAAATGACAAGACAAGATAAATAGATTACAATATGTGAAACTAGTCTTTCAGGAACTATGTATGATTCTTCTCTATTATTGTTTGATTTACATATAACTCAATACTCCCTTTTATAGGCATGTAATCATAATGAGAGGTTAAGGAATATGAAAGGGGGAATATGAAACAAAATGGTACATCAATGTATTACATGGATGTTATAGGAATTCTAAAAGATGATATAAATGTGTAGAATTCCAAGAGATGGAACTAAATGGTCATCCACCAAATGTATGAATGCATTCATAACACTCACCCTTGGATGACCATACACTAAGAATATGCCTCGTTAAAACCTTATCAAGAAAAACCCACTGAGAAAAAAATTGTGGCGAAGGAAAAATAGTACAATATTCTAGTGCGTCTTCGTATGCTTTAGGACTATCTCATTAAAACCTTGCAAAGGAAAATCCAATGGGAAAAACCTTAGCGAAGGAAAAAAAGTATAATCAGCATAATCATTTTACTCCCCCTCATTAGCATGAAGAGCTTCAATTGTTTATGATGAAAGATCCTTCAGTCGGCGCATTCCAATGTTATTCACCAACTTCTTAAATGTTGCAATTGGTAATGCTTTGGTAAATAAAACTGTCAAATTGTCACTTGATCATATCTGTTTGACATCAATATCACCACTTTTCTAGAACTCATGTGTATAAAAGAACTTTGATGAAATGTGTTTGGTTCTATCACCTTTGATATATCCTCTTTTGATATGGGTGATACAAGCAGCATTATTTTCATATAATATTGTCAGGATATCTTTGATTGTGGATAAACCACACTTTTCTCGAATGTGTTGAATTACTGATCTTAGTCATATGCATTATCGACTTACTTCATGAATTGCAATAATCTTCGAGTGATTTGAAGAAGTAGCAACAAGTGTTTGCTTGACAGATCTCCATGAAATAGCAGTACTTCCACATGTAAATAGATATCCTATTTGAAATCTACCTTTATGCGGATCAGAAAGAAAACACACATCTGCATATCCAACTAATTGTGAATTTGAACATCTTGAATAAAATAATCCCATATCAGTTGTTCCACGAAGATAACGTAGAACATGTTTGACCTCATTCCAATGCCTTCGAGTTGGTGCAGAGCTGTATCTTGCTAGTAAATTAACTGAAAGTGTTATATCAGGTCGTGTGCAATTTGCAAGATACATCAGAGCACCAATTGCACTAAGATATGGTACTTCAAGACCAAGAATTTCTTCGTCATCTTCTCGAGGTCGAAAATGGTCTTTTGTCACATCAAGTGATCGAACAACCATTGGAGTGCTCAAAGGCTGAGCTTTCTCCATATAAAAGTGCTTCAAGACTTTTTCTGTGTATGTTGACTGATGAACGAGAATTTCATTTGGAAAATGTTCAATCTGTAAACCAAGACAAAATTTTGTCTTTCCAAGATCTTTCATCTCAAACTCATTTTTTAAATAAGTGGCAGTTTTTATGAGCTCTTCTGGAGTCCCAACAAGATTTAAATCATCTACATAAACTGCAATGATAACAAATCCAGATTCTGATTTCTTAATGAAAACGCATGGACAAATTGGATTATTCTCAAATCCTTCTTTCAATAGATATTCATTAAGACGATTGTACCATATGTGTCCGGGTTGCTTTAACCCGTATAAAGATCTTTGTTGCTTGATAGAATAAATACTTCGGGATTTGAAATTATATGTTTCAGGCATTTTGTATCCTTCAGGAATTTTCATGTATATATCATTATCAAGTAATCCATATAAATGTGCTGTAACCACATCTATTAAACACACATCCAAACTTTCTGTAACTACCAAGCTAATCAAAAATGTAAATGTAATTGCATCCACTACAAGGGAATATGTTTCTTCATAATCAATACCAGGTTTTTGCAGGAAACCTTGTGCAACAAGTCTTGCTTTATATCTCACAATTTCATTTTTCTCATTTTGTTTTCGTACAGATACCCACTTGTATCCAACAGGCGATAAACCTTCGGGTGTTTGGACTACAGGTCCAAATACTTCACATTTTGCTAGTGAGTTCAATTCTGCCTGAATTGCTTCCTTCCACATTGGCCAATTATTTCTACGTCGACATTCTTCGACGGTTTGTGGTTCAATATCATCATTACTTTTGGTAATGTCAAATGCAACTTTAAATGAAAATATGTTGTCGACAACAATTTTGTTTTTATCCAATATTTCTCCTGTACTTAAATAATTTATTGAGATCTCATTATTTTCAGGTACTTGTTCCTCTTCAGGGGGTAACTCTTCAGGAGATTCCTCTTCAAGAGGTTCCTCTTCGGGGGATTCATTTCTAGGAGAATTTTGTACAGAAAGTTTGGATTGATCAATTTCCGTTGCCTGTTTTGTGGGTAAGGCCTCTTCAGGAGTGCCGATTTCATTTCCTTATGCTTTTCTCTTCCGGGGAATCTTATCCTTTGCACCAATAGGTCTTCCACGCTTCAGGCGTGTCTTAGACTCATTTGCTGCTGTATTAATTGATTGTCCTACAGGGACTTCTATCTTCGTTGGAGTATTAGCAACTAGAATGTGAGACTTAATTATTTTCTTATTGTCAGTAAATGCATCCGGCAATTGATTTGTAATACTCTACAAATTAATGATCTTCCGAACTTCTAGTTCACATTGATTTGTATGAGGATCAAAATGAGATAATGTCGAATTATTTCAAGTGATTTCTTGTCGTGCTTCTGGCATCGACTTTTCTCTCCCTCGTGATGGAAATATGTTTTCATCAAAATGACAATCTTCAAAACGTGCTTTACAAATATCACCAGTTAAATGCTCAATGTCTCTAATGATAGAAGGAGAATCAAAACCAACAAAAATTTCAAGTCTACGTTGAGGTCCAATCTTAGCGCGTTGATGTGGCACAATTGGAACATATACAGCACAACCAAAAATACGAAAATAAAAAAAATTTTGGTGGTTGACCAAATGCAAGTTGCAAAGGGGAATATTTTTGGTAAGCTGTTGGTTTTATCCGAACTAATGATGCAGCATGTAATATTGCATGTCCCCAAGCAGAAATAGGTAATTTTGTTTTCATAAGCAAAGGTCGAGCAATTAACTGAAGTCGTTTAATAAACAATTCAGTTAAACCATTTTGAGAATGAGTATGAGCAACAAGATGTTCAACATTAATTCCAATTGACATGCAATAATTATAAAATGCTTGAGATGTAAATCCACCCGTATTATCCATCCGAATAGATTGAATTAGATAATCAAGAAATTGTACTTGTAATCTAATTTGAGCAAGAAGTCTAGCAGATGCAATATTATGAGTAGAAAGCAAACAAACATGTGATCACCTAAATGATGCATCTATTAAAACCATAAAATATCTAAATGACCCACATGGAGGGTGAATCGGCCCACATATTTCCCCTTGAATCCTTTGTAAAAATGATGGAGATTCAACAATTACCTTAGAAGGGGATGGTTTGATAACAAGTTTACTTTGAGAACATCCAGCACAAGGATAATCACTTGGTAAAAGAATCTTCTGGTTCTTTAAGGGATGCCCATGAGAGTTCTCAATTATTCGACGCATCATAATTGTTCCCGGATGTCCAAGACGATCATGCCAAAGCATAAACATCTTTGGATTAGAGCACTTCTGGTGCATCACAACATGTGATTCAATTGTTCTTATTGTTGTATAATACAACCCGGAAGAGAAAGCATTCAGTTTTTCCAATATGAGCTTCTGACCCAAAATTGTTGAAGTAATATAAAGATATTCGTCACTGTCTTCATTAGTGGTTTCAACATGATAACTATTTATACGAATATCCTTAAAATTAATTAAATTTCTTTTAGATTTAAAAGAATACAAAGCATCATCAATACAAAATTTTGTTCCTTTTGGCAATATGATATTCGCTCTTCCAGAGCCTTTGATTAGGTTTGCTGAACCTAATATTGTATTGAAACTAGCTTTGTTTAATATCAAGTATTGAAAATATTTCTTATCTCTAAGAATTGTGTCCGTTGTAGAACTGTCCGCTAGACACAAATCTTCACCAATCATCTTGGAATTAATCATTCCATCAATATGACCCATACCTCTATATATAAACAAAATATATATTAAAATTTCATTAATCAAAAAGAAAATAACAAAATAAAATTAAATTTGACAATATAAACATACTGTGATTAAGATACAATGAAAACATATTAATTGTTGTAAACATATTCATCACCAATAAAAATATTAGTTTTTGTGTCAGAATCTACAAAGAAATCAGAAACATCAAGGTGAATGCTACCCTCTCCATTTAGAGTATCAAGAAAAATTAGAGAATTTTCAGGATTACTGTGATGAGCAAAATTCATTTCAATCCCCTTTTTTTTTTATGGAGGCTTGATATAGGTCTACCAGATGATTAGGCGTATGACAGGTACGTGACCAATGTCTTTTCATACCACACTTGTAACATTTATCTTCATAATTCTTTGTAGGTTTATTCTTAAACCTTTATTTATTTTTATTTTGTTTCGCATCAATGTGGTTCCACTTCTAGTGGTATGGAGTATTTCTTTTGCAAAAATTATGAGTACGTTCCCTTTGACCTCTATAATTTTTTTTTTTTTTTCTATCACGTCTACGTCTATGACCATGATTTCCTTTATTACCATGAAATGAGGTTCCATTTGCTTCAGGAAATGGTGTAAAACCCGTTGGACGAGATTGATAATTTTTCATTAATAGCTCGTTGTTTTCCTCAGCCACTAGAAGACAAGATATCAGTTCAGAATATCTTGTGAAATTACGCACTCGATATTGCTGCTGCAGGAGCACATTCGAAGCATGGAATGTGGTATATGTTTTTTTGTAACATATCTATATTAGTGACTTTTTCTCTACACAATTTTAATTGTGGGCTGATTTTAAAGAGTTCAGAGTTATAGTCACTGACAATCTTGAAATCTTGCAACCTCAGGTGCATCCAATCATAACGAGCTTTTGGGAGGATAACTGTCTTTTGGTGCTCGTATCTCTCCCTTAAATTATTTCACAAGGTCAAGGGATCCTTTACCGAAAGGTACTCAATTTTTATATGCTTCAGGCATATAAAATTATAGGACATCATATTCATAACATTAGTATGATAAAATTCTAATTTATAATAAATCTCACATAAATCATAATATGCAAATGTTATCATATGATTCTTAAAACAATAAAAATTTCTAAGCATATGTTAGAATGTTAATTAACAAAATAGATAATAAGATTACTAAATGCTAAAGAAACTTGTAATGAATTGAGAATACCTCACGGATAGTTTTTGATGTTGAAGATCAAAAGAACACAACAATGGGCTAGAGCTTCATGCTGATAACTGTTGTGCAAAATATTACCTAAATTAATAGATAATAATTGTACGTTTTACCTGAAAGTGCACAAGGTCAACATAGTAGTATATGGTGCAAGTACATGATCATTCCCACGAGGATTGCTGAATTTATGTTTAAAAATAGATTCCTTAAGCAAAACAAAGATTGATTGTGAAGTAATGATAATAAAGGGTAGGGCTTTGATATCCACCACTAATTATATTTAGCTAATATAACAATATACCAATGCTTTGATCAAGTTATGCATATTTAATGTTTGTCAACCTTAGGGCATGGCGTATACTCTTAAGGCTATAGATTTTCCTAAGCAACAAGTTAGGCATGGCGTATACTTTAACTCTTTTCATTCCTAAGGGATTTAGCATGATTTATACTAAGTTGTTCCTTAGGAAAGCATATGTTCTATGGAAATCAACAAACACATGAGGTCTAGGGCATGGCATATACTCCCAGTTTCCCATGTTGATTAACCCAAGAACCCGGTATGAATTCTTTTGTTACTTATGTTAAACCCAAGACTCGGCCATCCAAATTGATTTAACTAACTAGTCCGTACCACATGCATATGTTGATCAGGCACACACATATGAGGAATTCATGCAAGCAGGTATTAATCAAGTTAAATAGCACAACAAGATCATCACAAAGGCGCCAATATTAAAATATTAACAAAACATAACTAGGGCTTCAATCAAGCCCTACTAATTAAATTAGCTAAACATAAAATTGATGTTAAACATCTTCATAAAATAAAAGAAAGAAAGGAAAAGAATAAACCCGAGACTTGAAATTGAAGAGCTCCTATTCTTCTCCTTACAAAGTTTCTCTATTCTAGAGACTTAAGGGTCTATTTATCGGCATTAGAAGTCCTAGACAAACTAGTAAACCTAGGGATTTCGTAGGGTTTCAAAACCTATTACAATTTGGAGTTGGAAAACCCTAATATGGAAAGAATGTTAATCCAGCCACCACTTGATAAGTCTCCTGCGCACGGGTGCGCTCGATCGTAGCCCATGTGCGCTCGATCGCATGTCTGGGATCGTTCCTTCTTTTGTCATGCGCTCGATCACTCCTGGCCTGCTCGATGCTGTGTCCTCTCGAGTATTGCGCTAAATCGCAAGTACCCTGCGATTGATCACAGTACCTGGGAGCTCCAATTGTCTCCATCTTCTCTTTTGAGCTCAAATCACCTAGTTTTACTTCATTTTCTTCTAAAAGCCTATAAAAGTATGAAAAACACAAAAATGAATTAAAATGACCTAATTAATTAAAACCAAAGGAATAAAACATGCAAGTTAAGGGCTGAAAATATGAATATTTTAGCACTTATCAATAACGTGTTGTAAAATCAAAGAAAATGACAAGACAAGATAAAGAGATTACAATATGTGAAACTAGTTCTTCATGAACTATGTATGATTCTTCTCTATTATTGTGTGATTTACATACAACTCAATACTCCCTTTTATAGGCATGGAATCATAATGGGAGGTTAAAGAATATGAAATAAAAGGGTACATCAATGTATTACATAGATGTTATAGGAATTCTAAAAGATGACATAAATGTGTAGAATTCCTAGAGAAGGAACTAAATGGTCATCCACCAAATGCATGAATGCATTCATAACAATCAAAACATTTTCACTATTTTTACTTTTTATATCGCGTCATTTACTTTTTTATTACTATTAAATTTTTTAGAAAACTTCAGTTTGACCACCTGAACTTCCAGCCAATTTTACAAACCCCCTTCAACTTTCAAATCTCTCACTTTGGACCTCTAAACTTTCAATTACTTTCACTTAGGACCCCTCAGTTAGTTTTCAACGTTAAACTCAAACGGTTTGACTTTTTATGCCCATTATACCCTCACCCAGTCCACCTGAAATTTCGAAAAACCCAAAACTACAACACCCACCCTCAGCCCAAAATGACACTGTTTTGAGCATCTATTTTTTTTTTTTTTAAAAAAAAAAGATAAAGAAAAGCAAAAAAAAAAAAAAAAAAAAAATCGGATCGGGATGGCTCCAACCACCCCCTGGCCAAAAGGGGGTGGCCGGACCACCCCATTTTTGGCTAAGGGGGTGGCTGGAGCAGCCACCCCCATGGCCGGTATGGGGGTGGTCGAACCACCCCCCTGGCCAAGGGGGTGGTCCGGCCACCCCCAAAAGGCCAAAAAAAAAAAAAAAAAAAAAAGGGAATGGGTTTTGTGCTTTTGGGGGTGGCCAGCCCCTACGACCAGTATGGGGGGTGGCCGAAACCAACCCTAGGCCCTTGGTGGTGGTCCGGCCACTCCTTTTTGGCCAAGGGGGTGGCTCTCCTATCTAATTTTTTTTTTTAAAAAAATATTTAATGCCTAAAACAGTGTCGTTTTGGGCTGGGCTGGGCTGGGTGCTGTAGTTTGGGGTCCAAAACCGTGTAATTTTCGGGTGAGGATATAATGGGCATAAAAAGTCAAACCGTTTGAGTTTAACATTGAAAACTAATAAAAGGGTCCTAAGTGAGAGTAATTTAAAGTTTAGGGGTCCAAAGTATGAGACTTGAAAGTTGAGGAATGGATTTGTAAAATCGGTTGAAAGTTTAGGAGGTCAAATTGAAGTGTCCCTTAATTTTTTAATTTTTATTTTTATTTTTTATTTTTTTAAAAAAGCACCAAAACAAAAAATTTTCAGTTTTCAACAGAAAAAATTCAAAACTTTATATCTTATCACTTCACCTCCATTACAGTTTCTAAGAAAAAAAATGGTCTGCCAAACAAATCTTTCCTCTTGTTAGCATAGCATACGGTTTTTTCAATCTTGGGCCCCTGAACGACTTTTTATCACTTTCAGTTTCATATAAGATGGGAGCAATTAAGAAAAGCATCAAACGTCAAGCACGTGGCCGACTTGAAGTATTGTGAACCACCGGCCATTTTAAGGCAGCTATCATCCCGCTTGTAACACAGAAGTCAAGCACGTGGCCGACAGAATAAACACAAAAGTCATCACCGGCACTGCTGCACTGTTGCCCCAAAAAGCTTCTTGTTTTGTCGTATAGAGAGTTGTATAGGTTAAGTTGGCGTGGGCATTGAAGGTACAAGGCATTAAGGCCCTCCTTTTCTTTTTCTTTTTTTTTCTTTTTTATTTTTTCTTATTTTTTTATCACATCAATTACTTTTTATTACTATTAAAATAAAAAAATAACTACAAAACAAAATTTTTTTTTTTCATTTTTCAACACCAAACATTTTTATTATTTCACTTTTTTTTTTTTTTACATCAATCAATTTTTACTATAGACCAAAACCCTTTAACAAACACACCGTGAGGGTATTCGAGTACTTTTGTTGGTTGCTATTGTTTGTAGCTGGTTCTATGTTTTGTGTTTGCTAATGGCTTGAAAAAAAAAAAAGTGACCTAGATGTGTGAAAAAAATTAAAAATGTTTGATATGGAAAAGTGAAAAAAAAAAAATTTTGTAATAATTTTTTTATTTGAATAGTAGTAAAATGTGATTGATGTAATGTAAAATGTAAGAATGTTGGAGTTGAATTTGAGATAAATAATTTGGGGGCTTTTTTTTTGGGTCCATTGACAAAATTGTTAGAGTTTTGAGAGAAATAGTTATAGTTTTGTAAACTTTCAGTTTCCTTTTATAAAATTGTTCATTAATCTAAAAAAGAAGACAAAAAAAGAAAAAAAAAAAAAGAAAAGAAAAGAAAAAGAAAAGTGAGAATTGGGTAGATTTTTAGATAGCACTATAGTAGTGTAACTTTCACTTGATTTAGGGAAGATAATCAAAATCTGTTGTAGAAAGAGAATATAGTTTAAGAAATGTGTTGTTACTACTCTTAGCTTGGAACGGTTACATCTGACTCAACAAATATTTAGTTAAAAAACATATTTTTCTATTTTAGCTATCTACCTTTTCAAATCACTTATATCTGGCTTAACATTATAGCTATTTATTTTCATTTTTTTTTAAAAAAAATTTAAATATTATTTATTTATTTATTTTTTCTATTCCTAAGGGAAGAGAGAGAGCAACATTACTTTTATTATTAATATAAATAAGGATTTGTTGAGCTTTGCTGAGCAATGTAGCAGCTTAACAAATTCTTAGTTATTTTATTAAGCCAGATGTAAAGCATTTTTTTGTTCCATTGCTAGTTAAAATAGCCAAAAAAAGCTAATTTGTTGAAGCCAATGTAAATAAATACCTTTATAGTATACATGAGCTAGAGTGTTACATAGGCCATGAGAAGGTCAGCAACTGTTTACATCATGAGCCAAACACATGCTATTAAAAAAAAATGTGATTCTCCCATGTTTTAATAATGCATATCACTTTATTAGGATAGTTTATAAAAACCAGTTTGTTTCTTTATCTAACATTGATTGGCAGACTGAAAATTCAACATTTCATGAAAGAGTAATATTTTTATTCTATCACCATCCTACTATATTGCTTTGGCATTGTCTATATATCTTTAGATTAATCTTAATAAATAAATAAAAAAATCAATAATAAATTGACAATACTATGCCAATATAGTAAACTAATAATGAAATAAGATAAGAATATGTTATTTTTAGACTTTTTCTTTGCGAAAACTTCTTCCCTATTCAGACATATATTGGCCCCGATCCGTCGATCCTACCACGAGTTCCAAATGATCAGCAAAAGGAAAATGGAAATCCGCTTAAATGGAGAAGTTGATTGATAGTGACGGAAAGCCACGAGAGATTTTTCTTCTTTCTTCCTTAGAAATTAAGAGAGAAGTTGATTGATACCAAGTTAAATCAACAATAATTGTAACTTCTTAAGGAAAGTATATGTAATATTACTTCAAAATAATTAATTAAGTTATAATTAGATTTTTTAAAAATTATTTTTAAAGCTTAATTTTACCTGAAAACAATTAATATAAAACTTAATATTCATATTTTTAATGTAAAACGGAGGGTCACCTTTCTTTTCCTCGATCATACAATTAATCCCATGCAAGACAAATTAACATTAGAATTTAATTATTTAAAAATGTTAGTTCTTGTATTGGCTTAATTCAGTTCCAAAATGCAGATGTTACTGTTCACGGGCTCAAACACTGATATAGAATGCTCAGAATCCAATCTCCACCGTTCATAATGTAGATTCATGTGTTATGAACGTTCCTGCAAAATTTCAGCTCAATCGGACCCAAATGCCCATCGATCGGAGCTGTTGATCAAGACTGGACAGGCCGGGTCCGGACCGCAATTCCCCGGGTCCGGACCTCATTTCCAGAAACTAAAATCTTGTTCCGCAAAGCCGTGTCCGGACCGCCCATTAACATGTCCGGACACCCCGTAAGTTTTAGGCCCAAAAACGTGATTTTAAGTGGGTTAGGTCTAAGGTTTTGTCGGGGGTATATATACATCATTATAGAAGAGAGAAGCAAGAATTTTTACCCCCAGAGAGTTCGTCGGAGGCTGTGCTAAGAGAGATCATATGTGGTGAGCGTTAAATTAAATCTTTTTAGTTATTTCTTTGATAAATCTACGGTTGAGAAGTCTATCGGAAGGGTCCGGTAAAGGAGAATCACGTTGAAGAAGATTGTGAGCAAGGAGACGAGTTGTAGGCTTGTCGATCTTACAGAGCCAAGGTCTTGCAAAGGGTTGTAAGTGTTCCTAGTGTCTGTAATCTCTGGATAATCTTTTGATAGTGATTTCCTGGGTTTGGCTGCCCCGGAGAGGTTTTACTTTTAGATCGGTTTCTAAAATGTTTCCTCTTCGTAACCAAAATATCTGTATCTGCCTCTTTATTGCTTTAAATATTTTGAGTGATTGAATTGTTTATTGCTTCATAATATTAATTTCGCATAAATTGTAATAAACAAATTTTTGGAGTCGAGATAACGTTTTTCAAAAATATATCAGTATTTGGAAATATCTGAGTCCAAAAAGCTACCTGAGCTCTTCAAAAACTTCCACATAATCCACCGACTTTGACTTTTGATGGAGAGTTCCAACCACCCCAGTGACTTGACTAGGAGTTATTAATAATTCCTTTTGTTAGCATAGCATGCGGTTTTTGCAATCTTGGGCCCCATGAACGACTTTTGATCACTTTCAGTTTCAGATAAGATGGGAGAAGCAGGCTTCCTGAGTTCAAATTTGTAGAAAGGAAATACATTTTGAAAAACAACAAAAAAAAAAAGGAAGAAGCTGGTAAGGTGTCAGGATCAGTAAAGACTAAAAAAAATCGAGAAGCTGCGTGGTTTTCACTTTCGTCTTTTATATCTTTCTGTGTTGGTTTTTGGAGAAATCAGCAACGTCGATTCGAAGAGCCTGCGCCACCTTACTGAAGACTCCATTTTCGTATCTTTCTTTCTCTCTCTCTGGTTCTGAAGAATCATGGTTTCCAACTCCAAGTAATTTTGTCTTCGGAAACAACTGATAATGGGCTCTGTGGCTGCTTAAATCTATTCTTCTATGGATATACTACTGTCTCCGAATAAGAAAATCAATGGAAGCTTTTACTCATCTTTTTGTCTTATACTCTGTCTTCTCTCTGTTTAGAATCTCCATTTCACTTGACACTATCACTCCAACTCAATCTCTCAGAGACGGTGGCACTTTAGTTTCAGCTGGCGGACAATTTCAATTGGGATTCTTCAGCCCAGGTAATTCCAAAAGCCGATATGTGGGAATTTGGTACATGATATCTCCGGAGACAGTTGTATGGGTAGCCAACAGAGACGCTTCGCTTAGCGATCGCTCAGGAGTTTTAAAGGTCACCAATGATGGAGTTCTTGTGCTTCTTAATAGCTCCAATGGTACTGTTTGGTCTTCTAATACATCAACAACCCCACAAAATCCAGTTGCACAGCTCTTGGACACTGGAAATCTTGTTGTCAAAGATGGGAATGTTGATGACGCGGAGAAGTTTTTGTGGCAGAGTTTTGATTATCCTTGTGACACATTCCTTCCGGATATGAAGCTTGGATGGAATTTAGAAACTGGTCTTGATAGGTTTATTTCATCATGGAAGAGCACGAAAGATCCGGGTCAAGGTGAGTATTCAATGCGGATAGATCCTCGTGCCCCAACTGGTTTTTAGGAAGGGAGATTCAATAAAGGCTAGAGCAGGGTCATGGAATGGCCTTCATCTTACAGGATATTATGGGTTAAGATCGAATCCTGTATTTGAGGATGAGTTGGTGATGAATGAGAAGGAGGTCTATTACGATTACAATATCTTAAAGAATTCTATTTTCTCAAGATATGTGCAAAACCTATCAGGCGTTGCGCAAGGATTCATATGGATGGATCGGACACAGAGTTGGCAGCTTTTCTACACATCCCAGGCAGATGAGTGCGAAAAGTATGCGTTATGCGGTGAATATGCTATCTGCAACATCAGTAAGTCTCCTGTATGTGCATGCTTGGAAGGATTCTTACCCAAGTCTCCAAAACATTGGGATTCAGCAGATTGGTCTGATGGGTGTGTTCGAAGGACTCCTTTGGAATGCAGTGACGGAGATCGATTCCAGCAGCGCATGAAGGTGAAATTGCCGGACACATCATCTTGCTGGTATAACAAGAGCATGAGCCTCAAGGAATGCGAAGGAATGTGTTTGAAAAATTGCTCCTGCACATCATATGCAAGTTTAGATATCAGGAATGGAGGAAGCGGCTGCCTGCTTTGATTTGATAGCCTTGTTGATATAAGAGAACTCGGTGAGAGTGGGCAAGACCTCTATATAAGGATGGCCATTTCAGAATTAGGTACGATTTCACTTCTATTTTTCTCTTTGGATTTTGTCTTAGTTTTTTTTCTTCTATTTTAAACAATAGGACATGTGGACAACAATATCTTTTGGCTAATGTTCAATTGGTGAAAGCAGGCTGATTATATGTTTGTTCAGACTTTTAGACATTTGATATTTCAGGTCATCTTGAGAAAAAGAAACTAGTAGCAATTATAGTTGGCTTAACATTACTAGTCGTGGGAATGACAATAGTTGGACTAGTCTCATACATATGGAAGAAGAAATTCAGAAACCAAGGTAGGTTTGTAAGAAATGAACTCTGATAATAATTAATTCATGAGAGTCAATTTATATCTAAGAAGTTTAAATAATTAGTAGATTTTTCATGCCCATACATCTCTTGTTATTTTAGGAATGACAAAAGGAAATCAGATGAAGGATGGTGACAATGAAGATGGGAAGGAAGATATGGAGTTACCGATATTTGATTTGGCTGCCATAGCTAATGCAACAGATAATTTTTCAAACAACAAGAAGCTTGGTGAAGGTGGCTTTGGACCTGTGTACAAGGTAAATGATAACATAACTAGTTGAGTTATATTTTATTGTTTTTCAAAATATACTGACTATTTGAGTTTCAGGGTACATTACTAGAAGGAAGAGATATAGCTGTGAAAAGGCTTTCAAAGAGTTATAGACAAGGACCGAATGAGTTCAAAAATCAAGTTATTTTAATTGCCAAACTTCAACACCGTAATCTTGTGAAGCTTCTTGGTTGTCGCGTCAAAGAAAATGAAAACATGTTAATCTATGAATACATGCCTAAGAAAAGCTTGGACTCCTTTATTTTTGGTTTGAACCTTGTCCTTGACCTAATTCAAAGCATTCATGTTTAGTCTTATCCTCATTCATCAATGAAATTGTTATTTATTTATTTATTTTTATTTTTATTTTTTGAATGCACTAACATAAATGTGAGATTGGACAAATCAAGCAAAGAGTAAATTATTGGATTGGCATATGCTCATCAACATTATTCGTGGCGTTGCTAAATGGCTTCTTTATCTTCATGAAGATTCTAGACTGAGAATTATACATAGAGTTCTCAAAGCTAGCAATATCCTTCTAGATAACAATATGAATCCAAAAATTTCAGACTTTGGCTTGGCTAGGTCATTTGGGAGACATCAAATTGATTCCGAGACCAATAGGATTATTGGAACATAGTAAGTATGCTTAAACTTCTTTTATAGGTTAAATTTAGTTGTTTTTAACTTCTTTTCTTTGCAATGATATTTTGCAGTGGTTATATGTCTCCTGAGTATGCGGTGCATGGACAATACTTGATAAAATCTGATGTATTTAGTTTTGGAGTTTTAGTATTAGAGATAATGAGTGGAAAGAAGAATAGAGGATTTTGTCATCCAGACCACCACCATAATCTTCTTGGACATGTAAGCATAAAGAGTGGCTACTCCTACTAATTTACTCTTTTTTGAAGGAAACTTTTTATTAACAATGCAATTATTGACAATAGAGAGGGTCACATGATGCCCCTATTATTTTGGTGCTCTTTTAATAGTTATGGGCCAATTTGAGGGTAGTCAAACCAACAAAATTTGGTTTTCATTTCTTTCGGGCATGGAAACTTTGGATTGAAAACAAGCCAATGGAATTGATTGATGAATTGATAGGTGACTTATGCACTATATCTAATGTAGTACGACACATTCATGTGGGCCTGTTATGTGTGCAACAAAGACCAGAAGATAGACCAAACATGTCGTCTGTAGTTTAAATGTTGAGCAGTGAGACTTTATTGCCTAAGCCAAAACAACCAGGTTTCTTTACAGATTCACCTGAAGCAAATTCTTCATCTTGCACGCATGGAAGTTGTTAAAAAAACGAAATGACCATTACATTGCTTGAAGCACGGTAAATAACGTCGCTTGAGAGCGAAAATGGAGAGTTTTTTTTTTTTTTTTTTTTCCTTTTTTCTTTTTTCTTTTTAAATGAATTTATGTAATATAATTAGGACAAAAGGGTCAAAAAGAGAAAAATGTAAATAGCTTTGACTTAGAGCAAGGTTGCTTCTACTGTATTCATGTTGTTTATTCATCTAGTGGACAGTGTTTACACACAGGAGTTAGGAATATATCATGAGTTTGAAAATGAATGTTTTTCTTTGAACAATTTTAGAATCAGTACCTTCTATAATACATACTATAAATTTAGAATTTTTTTTTGACACTAGAAATGCATTTAAAGGTTGCAATTGAACATTTTGATTAAGCATATTCCAAAACATGGTCTTGGGAACCCTCGTGGGCTTTCAAACTTTTATTCTAATCATGTTATACAATAAATCATGATTAATATATATATATATATATATATATATATATATATATATATATATATATATATATATATATATATGAATTAGCTAGTCTTGACCTCTAAGATCAAGACTTTGACTGATCTAGTACTTAAGGAAAGAATATGAATTAGCTAGTCATCTATTCCTCTTATTAGACTTGAAAAATAAAGTCAGAAAATAAATGGAGATTTACTCCTTATTAGCTCTAATTAACTTGACCCCAAGGAAAGATTACATCATGCTCTGAGCACCAAATATGAACAAAACAGAGCATGAATCGCATGATAGAGGTTTATGAAATATGCTTGCGTATTTAATGTCATGCGGAGTGTTCCTGTTCCTGTTCCATTGGCTGCAAAAAGATCAAAATGCCATTGAACTCATTTGTAATCCCCCGGCCGGCTGCAAAACGAATCAGACAGAAACCGACCATCATGGAGAAACTCACCCTGATTTAGCATACATATTAATCCTTATCGAGCCTCTAGTAATGTAATGGTTATTGCGTTGGTTGAAGATATATCATGCTTACTTGATGAAGAACCTGCAGCATATGAATCCTTTTCTAGAAAGCAACCGGGTTCTTTGGGCTGCGGCAATGCAGTACTCTCACTACTCAACATTAAAACAACAGATGAAATGCTCGGCCTATCCTCAGAATGCTGCTGCACACATAAGAGACTAACATGGATGCAACGCAACACTTCTGATGAAGAGTGTGAGTCCCCTAAGGAAGCATCAACCACTTCCAGTGGCTTGCCTTCTTTCCAGAGTCTCCATGCCTAAAGAAAGATATTGAAACTTATAAGTCGTTACTGTTTGGTTCTGAAAAGAATTCAAACTCTTAATTTGAGACGACTTACATATCCTATGAAGTTAAGGTTGAGATCTTGATGATACAGTCCTCTACTTTTCTTTCCGCTTACTATCTCAGTAACAAGATGCCAAAGCTAAAAATGTCTGATTTTGTCGAGAATAGTCCATCAAAAGCATATTCTGGTGCCATATAGCCGCTGCATAATATAATTAGTTAGAGATAGAACACATTAATAAGAAAAGATAAATGATTTATATATATAACATATTCATATGATACTGCTATGGTTTGACTTGAATATCTCAAGTCTTTCACGTGGGGCCAACATTACTTTCTTTACTTGGTTGGCTTTGGTTTACGACTCCTATTTGGAGTTCACGTGAATTATACTCCAAGTGGTATAAGAGTATTCCTATAGGGAGTCTGTTCCCTAAGTTTAGGGAATATGCTCAAAAAATAGCAAAAAACGTCTCACAGCAGAGTCCCTATATGCTTCCTTAAACCATCAGCTGCTACAGTAGAACCCAATGTTTTGGGTTCCACTGTAGCGATCCAGATGCTTATTAAATTGAAGAAAAAACTCTTTTGTCTCTCCGCACACCTCTCATCATCTTTCTCTTTCCTGTCAACACACCATCACTCTCTGCAAAACATCAAAACTCCATCTTCTTCAACCTCTCAACTTTCATTCATGTTCTACACAAGGTAGGGAGGAGACCGAAAAGAGAGAAAGTTCGAGATTGAGAGAGAATGGTGATCGTTCTGTTCAAGCTGAGAGAGAGAGAGACTGAAGAACGGTGGTTGAGCCACCGTCGTCGTGCAATGGGCAGCGCCTGGGCGAATTTGAACCAGCCCTCTGGGCAAAGTTGAACCAACCCGATCTGTACGTCGTCTTCATCATCATCATCTCACCTCTTTTCATTTCCATCTGACTGTGCTTTGTTTGGATTTTGATTGTTTATTTTGGTTGGTTGTGATCCGAGAAATCAGTGATAATGGGGTTTGATAAAAAAGTTAGCTTTATCGATGAGGTTGGGGTTTTGGGTCTCTGATCAATTGAAACAAAAATAAAAGAGGGAAAGTGCGGTAATGATGCTATTTTGTGGACTAGAGTTTCTGATCTGGGTAATCTGATTGACATACCCTTGGAAGAAGAAGATGGCTACAGGAAGAAGTATGAGGGAGAGAGAGAAAGTTTGTTTAATAAATTAAAAGAATAAAATAAAAAAGTAAAATAAAAAAATAATATTTTAATGATATAGGGAATGATTAAGAGAAGCTATTGGGATGTATTTTGACATAGAGAAGCAAAAAGTAATTTGGATCCTTAAATATAGGGAAAATGACGAGGAAGCTGCTGGGAATGCTCTAAGGAGTATTGACCGACTATGCTTCCTTATATAAGGAGTAGGCTGCCGCAGAGCAAACTATGACGGGGGAGAAAAATTTAGAAGTCACATCTCATTAGGGTTTTTTTCACTTTGTTGTACCTTATGGCACTTAGAGAAGAAGAAAGTTTTCTTTATCAATTTTCTCTCTTTTGTGTAAGAGTGAGATTTGTGTGTATTGGGGCTTTGAGTTTTGAGTGATTTTCTTCCCGTTATCTTTGTACTCCAGCTTTTGTTAGTAAATTTCCTCCTGGTCGTCTCCACCAGTGGATGTAAACTTGTTAAGCCGAACCACTTAAATCTTGGTGTCGTGTGTGATTGATCTATTTTATATTCTGTTCTTTTCTGCATCTTTGGGATCCTGTATTTTAATTCCGTGCACAATAAGTGGTATCAGAGCCTGGGTTCTTTATTTTGCGGGATGCCTTCTGCAAAATTTGAAGTAGAAAAGTTTGATGGTCGGAATAGTTTTAGTCTTTGGTGTATCAAGACGCATTCCTTAATGCGACAATAAGGTTTGGCGAAGATTTTGCATAGCAAGGTGCTATCATCAAGGGAGGAGCGTTTAATGTCGCATCTATATTATTGCGTTTGAGAGCATCTTGTATGCTATACTAATTAAATAATTAACTTACCATAATTAAAACCAGGCAGATGCTCTCAAACTAACCTAGCTAATTAAATAAGTAGCTAGGTTAACTTACCTAACTACTAATTAAATAATTAACTTACCATCATTAACCTAAGCTAACTTACCATAATTAACCTAGCTAATTATGTAGTTAATTATTTAATTAGTAGTTAGGTTTTATAAAAACCTAGCAACCAATTAGGGGCATTCCCTATATATGGGATATGTGTTTATAGAAGTGAATTGCTGATTTGTTTTTTCAAAGCCCACAATAAAGAAGCTTTAAGTACCGGTGAAGATTCCAAACAAAAAATTCACAACAAAAAAACCAAAAATTCCAGTGTTCGGCGCACCCATTTACTTTCACAGGAAAAAAAAAACCCAAAATCCAATACGATGGGTGCGCTGCCGCCTCTAAACAACTTCCCACCAACTTCCCACCATCCAAAAATTGCATTTTGCAAGAAATCGATCGAGCGGCGTCAACATAAACAAGCAAGCAGAGTTCTTTTTTCAGATAATGGTTACCATGTAAAGAATCTCTGGTGCAGCCAACACTTCTTACTTGTTAATTTATGGTTTAATTTAAGACCTTTTTTAATGAGTACAAAGCCTTTTAAAAGAATACTTTTCCCATACAGCTTGAAACTCTTTCTTTCAACCATAATTCAGGAAGGACAAAAATTTTCTCTAAACCAGCCTGAAGAAAATATCTTTCAACCCATTTAAAATAGTGTCAAGTGTCTATAAACATTTAAAAGGCATGCATATTAAATTCTTAACGTCATTAATAATAGTTTACTAACTTAGACTAAATTTAATGTATCTTTTAAATGTTTATAGACACTTGTTACTATTTTAAATGAGTTGAGAGATATTTTCTTCATACATGTTTTTGAAGAAATTCCTGTCCATTTAGAAAATACTCAAAAAAAAAAAAAAAAAAAAAGAACAAAGGACAAAAAGAGAAACTTCTATAGTTCCTCTGATCTATTTTTTATTTTTTGAAAAGATAATTCAAATTTCATTTCAATACATGTAAGATCTAGAGCGGAAAAACCACTCTAAATAGAAAGAGCAATTTGCTCTAACGTCACAATGTAAAAAATACAACTAGGAGTTTCCTCCATCCAAATTAGATCAATGAAAGTTCTAACTGCAGCCTTTGCTAGACCATGTGCCGCTTGATTGACTTCCCTTTTCACATGATATATCCTACAGCTTCTAAGAGTACCAAGTACTGCCTTCGTATCGTCCACGTACAATCTGTCCATAAGGCCTCCAATTTGTGTCCGATTCCCCAATGGCTTTGACAACATTAAGTGAGTCTCCTTCGAGTATAATATCTTGAAGCCCCAGTTCCCAGCTAAATTATGCTGCCATTAGTGCTCCCATTGCTTCCCCTGTCACTGGTTCTTGCAGCATATTCATCACTGGTTCCTCCAATCTAATTTTGAAGCCTTAAAAGCCAAAGAACACCCAATAATGTTCTTTGGTTAACCGCGGACATACGCTCCTTTTTACGTCCAATTACGGTGTGGGAGATGAGATATGTACGTCCAGATGGGAACAAGGTGGCTCATGCTTTAGCTAGGATGGCGCTTAAGAACAATGTTCATATGGTGTGGTTGTATAACCCACCGGAATGTATTAATGAATTTTTGCAAGCAGAAGTCTCTGCTTTGCAAGACAAAAAAAAAAAAAAAAAAAACCAATAATGTTTGAATAGTATATATAAATTCGTCAAATAATTACCCATACAATTGAAATTTAAAATAAAGTAATTAAAGTAATCCAATGGTCTACAACCTGGATCATGACTTTATTGATATATATAATTAGGGTTTCAACCGCCACTACATGACATCTTTAAGAAAATAAAAAGAAAAACTAGTCATTTTCAACAGCCTCCAATACTCTTAGAGGAAGGCGTGGAGCTCTAAGAGCATAGTACAGGCACATTTTCTTCATTATTCTACAATATAATAGAGACATATTTTAGTTATTCTTGTACGAATGCAACCATTAAATTTCAAATGCTTGTTGTTGCAAATCATATATCCATGTAGGGGTCCATGCTCATAAAGGCACAGGATCAACGAGCAAAGAAGCTACAAAATCTTTAAGCACAACCCCAGCATTTGTGTAACCATCTTCATCTTTGTATATGACATCAATCACACGTGCAAGGTTGAGAATTGGCATCATAAGGGGCATGGGAACAGTTGTTGGGTAGAGGCACTCTTCATTTATATCCTTCCATGCATTTGTAACTTGTTTCTGTAATTCTTCGACTGCTTCTTCTTCTGTGGCATCGTGTTGTATCATATAACATTCAACAGCGGAGGCAACGTGCCCTCTCTTTTGTTCAAACTAAATGTATTGAATTATTATGTTACAAGGGCATCACATGTTTGTTATATTGAAGAAATAAAAAAATAAAAAAATAAAAAAATGGTTTTTACAAGTTACAATAATTATTAGGGAAAACTCCACTTACTATCCTTGATCTTTCATCACTTTTCCAGTCATACCTTAACCTTTAAAAAGTGTCAATTTCATATATCCATTTTTCAATTTTTTTCAATTTCACCAATCCGTTAGGATTTTCTGTTAAATCTTGTCAAAATTCTCAAATTAACCCTATTATTATTATTATTATTTTTTAAAAAAAAAACAATATTAAATTTTTTTTCAAAGATTCGGGTGTGGGTATTTTTGCAAATTTTGTTAAATCCCTGCAATTTTTTTCTCCTAATATTTTGGGAATTTTGACACCCCTCCCTTAGGATTTAACAGAAAATCCTAAAAAATGGTTTAAATTGAATAAAAAAAAAAAAAAACATTAAAAGATGGACAAACTAAATTGAGAATTTTTAAGGTTTAAGGGTAAAAAAGTGATAAAATATGAGGAATGAAGTTTTTCTTAATTATTGAATACAAAGAAAATAAGACCTTATGTGACTTAATGTCATCCATGAGCCTAGCAATCACTGAGGAAGCTCTGACCACTTTAGGGTCACTAAGCAACCACTCGAAGGAGTCTATTGTAACGATATCTCCCATTCCAACTAAAGATGTGGTTGCTAACAGTGGGTAGCCAGAGGAGACAATGGCAATGTGCATATATTCGTCCACAGTTGGTATGTATTTCTGATGTAACCATTTGGCTTCATGAAAGTAAGCTCTGACTTGATTTTTCATCTGAGACAAAAAGTAATTGACGATAAGATTAACAAATTTTGCAGATAATTTTTGCATTAGGCTTGAAAATAATTTGGAAACATTATGACTGAACTGAGTAGTGGGGTTCAATTTTTTTACGCTAGTGATCAATTTGATATAAGCCCAAACCCGAGGATTATATTTTAGTAATTTTCTCAAATAATTTTTAAATTTGTATATATATATATGACGCTTACTGCTTCTCTTGCATATTTGACGCGGTATGATCTTCCTTCACCAATCTTTTGATCCATTTCACTGTAAATGTCTAGGAGTGCCTGGTAACACACTTTCATGTACTCCGGAAGTTGATCTATGGCACCAATATCCCACCTGCAAAGTTGGTAGATTCTGTGAATGGACTTTTCATAGAATTAAGAAATGGTATATATCACCCAAAAAGTAATAAAATGAGAAAGTGTGTAAATTTCAACCTCTCAATTGCTTGAGTAAAGAGCTCAAGTTCCTCAAGTGTGCCATACACATCATAGATGTCATCAATAAGGGAGGTCATGACAATAACTTTGGTTAGTATCCTCCTGGAAAGGAAATAATCAGCCTCGAAGCACACTCCCAATATCCAAAAGTAGCACTCAACCATTCTGTCTCTGATAAACGGCAGCTTACTTGTAAAATTTAAGTCTTTCCACCACCTATTAATATAATCTCATAGAATCATATATAGTGCATGTTAATTAACCTGCACTTATGTAAAAGCCATTATTACAAATTTACATGGCCTGATACCCAACCTTGTAATGTCGGAAAGTTCTTTCTGGTACAGTTTTTGCAATAGGTTGAAATCCAACTTTGCAAAGGTAAGAAGGACTTTGTTATGTGAAGCATCTTGTTGGTAGATAGAAAAGTAATGCCTTGCCTCCAACCTTGTTAGTCCTTTGCGAATAGGCTGCTTTAAGGCATGGCTTACTTGTGCTGCAAGAGTAGGGCTTAACTGGGATGATACAACCTCAAGATGTGTAGCAGTGAAGATAAGAGCCTCATCAAGCATATCTTCCCCACGCACTCTGAGATGTGCGGCTTCATACAAGCTCAACATTCCTCGCGCATCATCCATAAGTGATTCCTTGAACTTCCCTTTGCTGTCCATGAACTTGGTGAACTTGTCTATTTCTCCATGCAAACAGGTTAAATGAGTCATATAATAATAATAATAATAATAATAATAACAACGTACCACAAGAAATGTAATAACCATGTTGTCTAAGTAGTCGAAAGTGGAGAGCAACAGTGTAAAGGTCATCGTTATTTTCATGATCATCAAGGTGGTGAAGAGTAATATTGTTGTGCAATTGCTGCAAAATTTCTTGAATCTCATTTTCAAAGTGGTAAGACACGCCTAAGCGCTGAATTGCATCGATCAACTTCAGTTTTTGTGAAGGCTTCTCAACCACAGCGATTAGCGTCGTCCTCACTTTTTCCTTCAATTCCCGGACTTCTTGCTTTATATTCTCATCAGTTTCCTGTACAACCAAATCGAAGAATAATTAGATCATCAATTTAGGGAGATGACATGCGCAAACTTTAAATTAAGTGTATCTAATTAATGTTATATATATATATACACGAAGTTATGTACATTACTATTATTATATGCAACAACTTCAAATCCTCTATAATTGAGAACAACATAATTAATGAAATAAAAGAAGAAATTTTTACCACCGACTCAGAAGCATATGCGAGGAAATGGTCACCCCAAATGCTAGGATGAAAATTTGCTGAGCGACGATTAGTTTCTGGCATAGGATTTTGGGATTGAGCAGCTTCTGCGGAAACTTCAAAAGACATTTTTCTCTTTTCGTAATAATATTTGAAGTAGGCACCTTTAGTGTGAGAGAAAGAAGGTTTACGTGCTCAAGTATTTATAGAAGGGAGAGGCTTACATGTGGTAGTTTGGAACTATATATGGATGGCTGAGATGGTCCAACCGCAATAAAAAATTAATTTTTTAAAGGAAATAATATAATATTCATTAATTATTAAAAAATTTAAAAAATTAAAACTATTAAAGAAACAAAAGAAAAAGAAAATAAAAACTAAAAGGAGTGGCTCTTGGCCAAAATGGGGTGGCCGGATGATGTAGATTGGAATTCAAGGCTTATCTTATCTTTTAGTCTTTTATTAGGTTTTTTTGTTAGTCTTTTATTTGGTTTCGTTGTCTTTCGTAGACTTCTAAATTAACTTTATTTCATTGTTATCTTAGGACTAGGAGTTTTGGGCTATAAATATATGCTTATAGCCTTTAACATTTTGAGTTTGTTTAATAAGAATTACTTAGAGTCGAGTTTCTTCTTTATTTTCCTTCAAAGCCTAAATAGTATCTAGTTTTTATGAACAAGATTTCTTATATCTCTTGATAGTCTCAAGATTTAGAAGTATTTATCTGCTACTTAATATTGTTATTCGTTGTAATCCACCGTTGCACCACCGGACCACCCCCAAAAGGCCAAAAGAAAAACAAATTAAAAAAATGGTTTGGGTTTTTTGGGGGTGGCCGAACCACCCCCAAGGGCCTGGGGTAGTTTCGGCCAACCCCATACTGGCCGTAGGGCGTGGCTGAAACCACCCCCATGGCCAAGGGGGTGGCTTGGCCACCTCCATATCGGCTGATGGGGGTGGCCGAAAGGCCCGAAACCACCCCCAGGGCCCAAACCATCTTTTTATTATTATTTTTTTCTTTTGGCTTTTTAGGGGTGGCCGGACCATCCCCTTGGCTATGGGGGTGGTTCGTCCAGCCCCAGACCGGCCATGGGGTGGCTCCAGCCACCCTTTTGTAATTTTTTTTCTTTTTCTTTTTTTTTTTAATTTTTCAATATTTTTATTAATCTCTTTTTCTTTAAAAAAAATTAATTTTTTATTGTCCAATTTGAACTACCGCACCATGAGGTACGTAAGCCTTGCCCTTTATAGAAAGGGACGGCTCATCACTCATCACAGTTTCTTCGCATACTCTTCCACTCTTTTCTCGTGTATGACAAATCTTTAAATTCCAACGCCAAATATGTAGACATGCCCATACTCCTGGGGGCGGGGGACCTTGGCCCCCCAAATGCATAAGGCAACTCCGCCGCCCATATCATTATTAGTTGGTTAGCTATTCATGACAAATGATGTGGGCCTTACGACCATGGACTAATTGCAACCTACTTTTTTTATTTTTTATTTATTTTTTATTTTTTATTAATATGGAACTTCCATTGATTAAATTTCAGGAGCATAAAGCTCTTCCTCAACCCGAAGGCCAGGACAACAAATCCATCATCATCAACCCGAACGCCAGGACAAAAAAAAAAAACAAAAAAAAAACAAAAACCCCACAAGCAGCAGCGGAGGAGCACAGCATCGTAGACATCCTTTCGGAAGACACGCCTTGGCCGAAGACAACGATTATATCTTGATCAAGATCTACAAATTAGATTTAAAGCAACCCGCAACAAATGGAGACTGGAGGAGCCTACAGAAAAAACACCGAGCATTGCTATCGTGAAAGGGGAAGAGGGAAGATCTAGAACTATATCTTCCCTCCCCTTTAAATTCTTCTTGATGTTGTCTAATTGAAACCTTTAATGTTTCTTTAAGAGCATTGACATTGTATTAGAAAAAAAAAAACAAAGAAAAAAGAAAAAACAGAGCATTGACATTGTTTTCTAATGGGTAGTTCAGTCGGCTTGGAACCATGCCTCATGAAGCGGATGTCTCTAATTTAAATCTCTCTCTCCCCTCTTGTGTGGACATGACAAAAAAAATATTAAAAAAAAAAAAAGACGTGAGAGTGATGAGCCGTCCCAGTACTATTTGATCTCTTTACTATTTGTTTTTCTCTAAAATTTTAATAAAACTCACAAAACCTTCCATTAACAAACTTTTCACTCAATGTTAAATTTAATTTGATACTTTCATGCTCTACAGATACAAAAAGTCCATAAATGAAAGTTATTTATTTTTTTAATGTTTTTTCTCTTTCATACTTATTCTTCTTTCCTTTTAAGTTTTAACTAAAGCATATTTTTAATGAGAAGAGTCCAAAAGTTGGTTTCAACCAATAAAATAGAATGTTAAGTTAAAGCAGATAAATATTTAGAGAGTTTGATATTTAGTGGTTTTGGAAAGTCGATAGCTAAATGAATTAAAGTAGATTTGTAGAATTCAATTTAACGAAATTTTGAAGAAGTCAATGTGAATGCTCTTATGTGCAAGTGCAGTGAATGTAATTCATTCGTCTATAGGACCTCAAATTGAGGCTCTGTTAGTTACGACGTAAAATGTTTTTCGTTGGAAACATTTTCTTAAAAAATGATTTTCTGAAAAACATTTTCTGGTTTTTCACAGGTATGAAAAATCACAAATGTGCAGACCTCTGCATATTTCTAATTGGCAACTCAAAATTAATGGGATACAGAGAAGAAAGAGGGTAAATTTCGCATAATAAACATAGAAGAAAGAAGCTTTATGGTTTTCTAGTTGTTGGCAACTTGGACAACGACCCTATTTTTTTTCCTAGCCTAAGGATGGAGCATTTAGTAGAGCACAGATTAGCCATGAAACACAAGGCTATTGACTAGCTTGTATGCAAGCCTTCCAGAAGACATGATACTTATATTTCATTTAAAGTCATAATCTGGGGACCCCATTACAATGACTTTGTTTGGTAAAGGACTGTGAAGTTGGATTTTTTGTTTAAATAGTATTAATAATTAGTGATTGATTTGATATATATAGTTGAAAGAAGTTGTGAATTTTTTATAAGAAAAAGTAGTTTTGTTTTGTAGTTAGTAGAGCACATATTAGCCTAAAACACATGGGTACCGACTAGCTTGTATATGCGTGTATGACAAATCTTTAAATTCTAATGCCAAATATGTAGACATGCCCATAGTCAGGGACAGATCTAAAGCTTTTAATTTTGGGGGCGAAAATTAATTTTAAAAGGTTTATTTTATAAAAATTACATATATATTTAAAAAAAATTTATTTTTTGGGGACCACCTTTAAATCCATAAGGTGGTTCCGCCTCCCATATCATTATTACTTGATTAGCTATTCATGACAAATGCTGTTGGCCTTAAGATCATGGACAAATTGTAACCTTTAATGTTTTTAATGGGTAGTTCAATCGGTTTAGGACCATGTCTCATGAAACGGAGGTCTCTAGTTTGAATCCATCTCCCCCTACTTATGTGGACATGTAAAAAAAAAAAAAGACCTAATAGTGATGAGCCGTCCCCGTACTATTTGATCTCTTTACTATTTGTTTTTCTCTAAGAAGATTTGATATATAGTAGAAAGAAGTTTTGAATTTTTTTATAAGAAAAAGTGAATAAGTTTTGTTTTGTAATTAGTAGAGCACATATTAGCCTAAAACACATGGGTACTGACTAGCTTGTATATGTGTGTCTTCCAAAAAACATGTGACTTGTATTTCATTTAAAGTCACAATCGGGGGACCACATTACAATGTCTCTTTTTGGTAAAGGACTATGAAGTGGATTTTTTGTTTGAATAGTAATAAGAAGAGATTGATGTGATATAATTAAGTTGAAGTTAGACTCGATAAGGATTATTTACTTCAGTTTTTTATCCTGTTTCATCTATCTAGAATAGTGATCATCAATATATATATATATATATATATATAGTTGAATTTAAGGAACTAATTTTTAATCATATGTGCTGCGGGGTAGAATGACTTATTGAACTACAAATGGAGCATTGCAATTCTGGTGATTTACAACAACATGGAGCTTGTTGTGAATAGCCCTGCTGATAGCATGTCAGCTGGCCTAAAATGAATTGAAGTTTGATTCCAGGACTGAAGAAACCAAGTTGAAAGCTTCCTTCTCTGGACACTAAGGTCTGGCCATCACTTAAAGATTGGGTTGAAGTAATGCAGACTCTATACCAAAGGAGGCCATAAAGAAGAAAAATAGTAAATTTGGAATAATAACCAAAGAAGAATGAATGTCCATTGATTTCTAGTTCTAGAGCTCTTTCTTTTCTAAGCAGTACAGGGAAAATAGGGAAAGAGGCTACAAGCAAGAGTTTACAAAGGGAAATTCTGATTAATTGGGATTGGGATATCCAATCATTTGTTGTCTAAATTGCTATGAAACTCACTTGTACAAATAAATTTTGAGTTGTTCAATCACATAAGTTTTTGTAAATTCTCTCACATGTGCTGTTCAAATCGCTAAATAAATTTTGAGATAATCGGTGATTACTGAAAAATATCTAAAGGGAAGGGCATATAGCTTACCATGAAATACATGCGGTTGAGTTGCACACATATATATCTTCCAAAAGACTAGGTCTACAGCACTTAAGACAATCACCAAATTCATTGTTGTAGGCTTGTAGCTAAAAGCATGTTTGAGATTGTATTTGAAAAATATAGTTTTTAAGTCAAAAAAACGATTTTTGATAAAAGCTTTTGCTAAAAGTACGTTTTGGTCATTTTTAAGCTTTTTAAACTCTTAAAAATGCTTTCAATTTTTTTTTTACCAAACGAGTACTTTTTTCTTCAAACGAACATTTTGAATGTTAAACACACTTTTAGGCCCCTCAAACGCACGCCCAAAAAGGCTTAAATCTCCCCTTCACTTGACACCCCAGCAATGCCTTGTATTGCAACTAAACCGATAAGGATGTCAGTATGGGATGCCCGGCTATTTATTGCCATAAGTAAGTTTCATGTGAACTCCTCCCTCTCATATGTGTTGTTTCAATGGTTAACAATTTGAGCAAAACATTGTTGGAGATCTTTATCTTCTCAAATAGATTATAAGTAGCCTAATTATTTTGGTATAAATCACTAGGGTTCACATAAGATTGATGTCACATACTTGGGTATAAGACAAATATGTAAAAGGAGCAAAATGTAATGAAGAACAAAGTTAATTGGGTATGATACATATATACATACAAGAAATAATCCTCTCTATCGAGCATCTAACGATGTGATAGAGATATAATTGGTTGACGATGATTGCTGGTTTCTCCATGGAGAATCTTCACAAGACAGACTTTTTCCGACATACAAACCAGGCTCTTTGGGTTCAGGTAATGAATTGTCACTGCTCAACATGGTAACCACAGACAACATGCTAGGCCTCTCCTCAGGATGTAGTTGCACGCATAAGAGACCGACATGGAAGCAACGTAAAGCCACCGAAAAAGTGCACGAGTCTCCTAAGCACTTATCAATCAGTTCAGAATGCCTGCCTTCTCTCCACAACTCCCATGCCTAAAACATTTTGAAAATCATTCATGATCAGTTCATTATACGTAAAATGAAAGGTTTAATCACTCTTTTGAACACTCACATGTCCAATAAGGTTTAGACTCGTGTCTGAATGGAAAACCCCCCGGCTCCTCTTTCCGCTTAATATCTCTAGCAACAATATTCCGAAGCTAAAGACATCGGATTTTACTGAGAATAGCCCATCAATGGCATATTCGGGTGCCATATAACCACTGCAGAAAACCATTAAGAATGACACTAAAACTGATTAGAAAAGAAAAAATGTCTATTATAGATCATGTTTAGAATACTTACTAAGTTCCAACCACTCTGTTTGTGGTTCCTTCAGTCTGATCTCCTCCACAAATTCTAGCCAGCCCAAAATCTGAAATTTTTGGGTTCATCCTACTATCAAGTAAGATGTTACTTGTTTTGAGATCTCTATGTATTATCCGAAGTCTGGAATCTTCGTGAAGATAAAGAAGTCCCCGAGCAATTCCACAAATAATATGGAAGCGCATAGACCAGCATAAAACTTTAGCTCTTGTTTTATCTGGCAAGTTTCTCATTTATGTTAATCATTTGTTTAACTGAAAAAATGAAAGAAGAACTTGAAAATTTCTTTGATTAACCATATGATCATAGCATGAAGTCTGGTTAAAACTATTAGGTAGTGAAGGGTTCAAACCAAAAATGAAGGAGTCCAAGCTTCTATTGGGCATGTATTCATAGACTAGCATTTTCTCCTCTCCTTGAATGCAACAACCCAAAAGCTTAACAAGATTTCGGTGCTGAAGTTTGGCGATCAATATAACTTCATTTTTAAACTCATTCGGTCCTTGTCCAGAACTCCGTGAAAGCCTCTTCACAGCGATATCTTGTCCATCTACTAGTGTACCCTAGAAATTCACATTTGTAGATAGATTATACTAACAGTGAATATGGTAAGAGCTGCTTTTACTTATGGACTTTATACAGCTTGTTGCAGAGTTACCTTGTACACGGGTCCAAAACCACCTTCACCAAGCTTGTTCCTCCATGAAAAGTTGTCAGTGGCATTACATATCGTAGATAGGTCGAACAAGGGGAGCTCCAGGTCTTCCTTTTGGCCTTCAATGTTCTGGTCTATGATCACATCATTCTTCAGTTTCCCTGATACAACCAAGATGGGCCTTAAGGTTTTGTCCATTTATGTGGTTTGAAGTGCTTGTAAATGAAGTATATGTATATAAGATTATTTGTACTGCTGGAATAAGCGAGAAGAAAAAATTAGATTGCAGCTCCCATCTCCCCTGTTTTTCCTCTGCTTTTCACATAAAATTGCAGCAACTTTATATATTAGTTCTTAGATCTAATTTGCTCAAGTTTTCTTAGCTGTCCTTGTGTGTTGTACTTTCAGGAATATCCAGGCAACAGAATCGATATTAAGACACGTTCAGAGAATACTAGAAGAAAAGCACCTATACCTAACAAAAGTAAGTGAATACCCAAAATTGTAGTTAAATTTTTTTTTTTGATAGGCAATTAACTTAACATAGTTACCACGACAGAGTACTTTTCAGATTCAACCGGAAGAATTACCACAATATTATATCTTGACATCATTTTTTGTGAAACTGGTAAGAGAAGATAGTATTACCTCTGAAGTTTGTCCTTCTTTTGCGAATGCAATAGGTGATTAAGAGCACCACAAAGACTACGCCAATGGCAGCTCCAATTACCACTATCACCTTGATCTTTTGGTTCTCCTTCAACTCTGAAGCAGACATTCTAATGTACAGATCCTGCCCATTAGCCGGAAACTGTCTAATATCAAGCAGGTCACCATACCAGATGGCGCAGCCACTACCTCCTCCTCTGATGTCTGAGACTGTGTAGGCCATACAGGAACAATTGCTCAAGCATTTGACCTTGCATTGCTTGAGATTCAAACTTTCATCCACCCAAGAATTTGTTGTATCTGGCAGTTTGAGACCAACAAGTTTTACAAACCCATCTTTATGCTTATCCTGGCAACTCAATTTCTTACTGCGTAGACATCCTTGAGACCAATTCTCTGGATTCCATGTTTCTGCTGACTTAGGCTTGAACCCTTTTAAACATTGACAGACAGGCGACTCACCAATGATACAATTTCCATAAGCACCACAAAGGTTGTATTTGTCACAGTTGTCTTTTGGCACAGATGCATACAGGCTCCAAGCTTTTATTGCTTCGATCCATATGAAGCGCTGATGCGAGGAGAGTGTCTGGTTCAAAACTAGTCTTGAGATCACAGACTTATTGATCATTTGGTATATGTAGTACGCTTCATCCTTGTTGGACACAAAATTGAAGTCAAAAACCGGGTTGACCTTCAACTCCGGCTCACCGCTGTTATGAACGCCGTTCCACGGGCCGCCCCGGTAGTACTTCTCAGAGCCTTTCTTCATGACATTATCAGGGTAGTTATGAAGCTCAAGACCCCAGGTAAGTTCTCCGGGAGATGGATCATCTGGACTCTTCCACGCAGATAGGCGCCGTTCCAGACCAGTCCTTAAGTCCCATCCGAACTTCATCCCCGGTAACAATGTATCAGAAGGATAGTCAAAGCTTTGCCACAGATAGTTTTCTGGATTTTCTTCTTTTTCCTGATCATCTCTTAGTACTAGATTTCCTGAATCTAAAAGCTGTGCTATTGGATTCCGAGCCTCTTTCGTTGAATTCGCCGACCAAACAACAGTCCTGTTCTGGCCGAGAAGTAGGAGATTACCTGAGCCGTTTACCATCAACACGCCGGACAAATCCTTGATTGGGTTGCGCCGGTTTGCTACCCAAACAACAGTTCTGAGAGGGATATTCTTGTACCAAATTCCCAAAAAACGGTTTGTGGAACTACCTGGACTGAAGAAACCCAGTTCAAAGCTTTCATCCTTGGAAACCAAGCTCCTGCCGCTGCCGCCGTCACCGTCGCTGATGGACTGGGATTGAGTAATTGTGTCAACAGCGTGGGATAATCCAGAGAAGAAAAAAAGTATGTGAGTAATCGGAATCACAAAAGAAAAAAAATTCATTTTTTTTCTTTTCTCAGTGCTCTTTGCTTTTGAGACTCGTTAAAAGGAGTACCTAACGAGTGGTACTCTGCCATTGATGAATCTTCTTCAGCATGACATTTGACTGGCAGAAGTGAGCTGAAATTTCCACTTTGCCAGCCAGGTCGTGGTATATTTTCCGTCCCTACCAATTGACAAAAATTGATTATGTTTGACTAAGCAGCCTGTCGTTTGAAAACGAATTTTGACTGTTTTTTATTGGGCTGCTCCTTTCACTATTTTAATTATTAAAAAAAAAAAAAAAAAGTGTTTTCAAAACAATTATCATTCTATAAATGAACCACAGCCTCTCGCAAATAGGCTTGGGTTCGGTTCATATAAGCTCAGATCATAATCAATTCATTTAATAAATGAACAAAATTTGTATAAAAATTAAGTCCGTATATTAAACAAGCCCAATTCGTATCACTATATATTTTTTATTTTATAACATTATTGTTAACTTTGTAATGAGAAGTTGTTAAGTTTTTAAAAAAATAAAAAAAGATTTCTCTTGGTAATGTAATAAATATAGCTTGAATTATTGTAATTGTGAATCTCAATATAAATGTACCTGTATTTGTGTGTATATGAGTAGATTTATGTTTTGGTTCTGTTCAACGTACATATTGGAGTTCCAATATAGATGATCAAAAACAAGAATTGCTCAGAGGTTCTAAAGCTATTACGGTAAAAGGCAAGTGGGTCACTTGTCTTGGTAGAAGAGGGAGTCCGTTACAAAGGTTTTTTTAAGTGATATTACTTGTACAACTTAAATTTTCTTTAGTTGATTGATTTTTTGGGTTGACGGACCTGAAGTGGTTTTACTTTTGAAGAGTTCTTCAAAATGTTTTCACTTTATCACCAAATATCTATGTCAATTGGTTTATTGATTTTCATTATATTTGGTTAATGTTTGTGTAGTTGTTCAATTTTAAATTCTACATTATATTGACATATATTGGCATACACCTATTCAACCCCATTTCTACGTGTTATTGGAGTTTAGTTATTTACTTTCAAAGGGGAATGCATCCGTATAATAAGGGTTTAGGGTTTCTTATATATATATATGTATTATGATGTAATCCTAAATTATTAATAGCAAAATACAATCGCACTATTTGTGGTCGTAGGCATATTGTCGAACCACATTAAATCTGTGTTTAGACTCTCTCTTAGTCTCTCTTTTCAATTTTATATTATTTATCATTTTTGTGCACAGTAACAACAAGAACTATTAGGATGAAGTAGGAACTTTGATATGTTCACTCCGTTCCGTCTATTTGACCAATCACTGGTATTCTAATATGAGCCACTAGTTCCAACAGTTCCCATAAATTGGATTATCGATCTAAAACATCTCTTTCTTGGTTATAGTCATGCTGGGTATAAGTGCCTTGATCCTCTCTCCAAATCTCTTTCTCTATTTCTCTTCATAGAGTCTTCAAGTAGATTAAAGAAAAACTTCCAATATAAGTCATCAAAGGAGTTCAAAACTCGAAAGGAAAAACATGGATGGGCTCAGACATGATGGGTGAAAAGTCATGTCCAATATGTTCCTTGTTAACATATGTGAATCTGCAACTGCAAACATTCAAGTTCATTCCTCTGCTTTGGCTAAGCCTAAGCATGATGTTGTGCTGCCAAGAGTTGCAGCAATCCAATGCTAATTCAATAATCAAATTAAACCATCAGATAAGGTTCAAGATGAAGATGACGATGATAATGCAGTTCAAACTATACCAGAAGAATTTCAAGCTCGAGATAGATTGACACTTCCAAATTTCAACCAAGATCAACAAGCGTTTTTCCTGCATGAATATACATAACTAATCTTTATCGAGCCTCCAGTTGTGTAATGCTTATTTCATTGGTCGTAGATGATTCATGCTTACTTGAAAAAGAGTATGGTTCATTTGTATCTTTCTCCATGAAAAAACCAGGTTCTTTGGGTTGAGGCAAGGAACTCTCACTACCCAACATGAGAACTATGGAAGACATGCTTGGCCTATCTTCAGGACGCTGCTGCACAGATAAGAGACTAACATGGATACAACGCAGAACTTCAGATGGCTGAGAGTGTGAGTCCTCTAAGCAAGCATCCATCAATTCCAAAGGTCTCCCTTCTTTCCACAGTTTCCACGCCTAAAAGTAGTCAAACGTATTTGTCATCGGTTGGTCTAACTGTTAGAATTTAGGATTCTCATATTCGGTTAGATATTTTGATTGTAATCAAATCTTACCTTGTTTGTTTTCACCCCACCTACCATATTTTCCTCATAAAAAGAGGTTGTTTGTATTGTATAAGTACATCCAAGACAATAAGAGCAAAATGTAACTTTTAGGGCAATTCTCTAGTGGTAGACAAAACGCGGAACCACTCCAAACCTTTGTGCTCTTCTTTTTCCTTTTGCTTCCGCTATTTTGTTCCACTTACATCATATTACAATTTTCTACATGGTCAATTGTAGGCCAAACTATGGACTCAATTGGCCAACTATATGAACCAAAACTAGGACATCTGTGGGCCAAAACAAGGTCAATTATGGCCGAATTAGGCCAATTGTGCGGCTAAAAGATGATTATTCAGGTCGTATCGAGCCAACAGACAATATAGTTTGCTCTAATTGTCTTGGATGTCTTTTTTATCGAAAAAATGTGGTAGGTGGAGTGAATACAAACAAAGTTATCAAATCCTAAACATTTGATTACAATCATCCAATTATGATAAATTCATAATAAGACAAATATCAAACTGAATATGGCAATCCAAAATTCTGACACTAACATCCGCAAGAGAAACCGAAAGTCATTGAAACTTACATATCCGACGAGGTTTAGGTTGTGGTCTTGATTAGAGAGCCCTCTATTTCTCTTTCCGCTCACAATCTCCAGCAATATGATGCCAAAGCTAAAGACATCAGACTTTGTCGAAAAAAGGCCATCAAAAGCATATTCTGGTGCCATATAACCACTGCATAATATCAGTAATTAGTAAAAAGATGAGACAAATGAATTAAGAATATATTCTTAATAGTGCCATATACTATATAGTAGATCTATATAGATAACATGTCATTTATACTTACTAAGTTCCAACAATTATGTTTGTGTTTCCTTGAGTCTGATTTCCTCCACAAGTTCTAGCCATGCCGAAGTCTGAAATTTTGGGATTCATCTCGCCATCAAGTAAAACATTACTTGCCTTGAGATCTCTATGTATGATCCTCAATCTGGAATCTTCGTGAAGATAGAGAAGCCCCCTTGAAATCCCACCAATAATATGGAAGCGCTTAGGCCAATCTAGTAGTTGACCTCTTGTTTGATCTGACAAGTTTCTAATTCAAGTTAATTAAACTTTCTCAAAGTTCCTCAACCAGAAAGCAAAATACTATATATGTTAAATTCTGAGGGAGACATACCAAAAATGAAAAAGTCCAAGCTCTTGTTCAGCATGTATTCATAGACCAACATTTTCTCTTCTCCCTGAATGCAACAACCAAGAAGCTTTACTAGATTTCGGTGCTGAAGCTTAGCAATCAATAATACTTCATTTTTGAACTCGTTCACTCCCTGACCAGAACTCCTTGAAAGCCTCTTTACGGCAATTTCTTGTCCATCTACTAGTAAACCCTGAAAATTACCATTTGCAAACAGAATTTTAAAGAACTAAATAAAACAAGTGCTTCCTTGATACTTATTGTTCGTATGCCAGTTTATTGCAGATTAATTTACCCTGTAAACGGGTCCAAAACCACCTTCCCCAAGCTTGTTGTCGATTGAAAAGTTATCAGTGGCTTTAGTTATTGTGGAAAGGTCAAAAAATTGGATATCCATGTCTTCTTCTTGGCCTTGATCGTTCAGACCAATTCTTCTACTTTTCTCCATTTCCTCTAAAATAGGCAAAAACAAAAAATTCAAAATGGGCTTCACTTAAGAACTAGAAATGAGAAGGGAAGCAAAATTGAACACTTGGACTTGATCCATGTTACTCCTAAATGCACATTCTTTTCCCAAAAAGAAACTTAATTTCCTACTTGGACAATGCTACACAAAGGAATACATTTACAAATTACATATATATATATATATATATATATATATATATACTCAACAATGATATCGGTTGGTGTGCCATGTCGATTTGCCTACACAATGCACCTTTTTGCCCTTATTACAGAAAGCATCTGTCATAAACCTTTGCTCATTATCCTTGTCCATACCTACACTTTATACATTTTAGGAAGCTTTATTCTTTGGAGAGTTCTTTCAATGAGATCATAATATATATAACATATTAGAACACCATTCAACCCAAAAGTTTAAGATAACGAATGTGCCCCAATAATGTTATGATAAGCACACAACCTTACGCATTTTTGTTCAATGTGAAACTTAATCTTTTTACGCTCACACATGCGACTCTTATTGCATTGAGATTAAAGTCAGAGAACAAAGATCATTCTAAGTACCAAAAGACATTATCAACATGTTCTAGAAAGGTGGTTAGTAAGTAATGTTACCTTTTAACTTTGTCCTGCTTCTGCGAATGTATTTGCTAGCTAAGATCATCGCAGAAATAATTATAACGGAACCTACAGATATCGCTGCTATCTTGATCTTTTCAGTATCATCTTTCATCTCTTGGTGGTGGATATTCATGAAACGGCAAATAAGAAATAGTTAAGTCGCATCATATAAAATACTTCAATTTTGACTGTAACTTCAATGCCAATATTGATCATATTATACCTAACAGATCTGAAGCAGCCATTCGAATGTAAAGATCCTGCCCAGATTCTGGAAATTCTCGGATGTCAATTAGATCACCAAACCAGATGGCGCAGCCACTACCTCCTCCTCTGATATCTGAGTTTGCATAAGCCATACAGGAGCAGTTGTCCAAGCATTTTGCCCTGCATTCCTTCAGATTCATACTTTCGTTGAGCCATGTATGGGTGGTATCTGGGAGTTTCAAGCCAACAAATCTGACAAACCCATGATTATGTTTATCATGGCAGCTCAACGGTTGGCTGCGTACACAGCCTTGAGACCAATCCATTAATTCCCATTTCTCTTGTGATTTGGGCTTGAATCCTTTCAAACATTGGCAGACAGGAGATTCATTGATGATACAATTGCCATAGGCGCCACAAAGCCCATAATCGTCGCAGTGGTCTGTAGGCGATGCTGCGTAGACATTCCAAGTCTCCTCTGCTTCTATCCATATCTCACGTTGAAACACATCGAGACTCTGGTTCAGAATTACTCTGGAGATAACAGAGTTATTTTTCAGAGTGTATATGAAGTAATGCTCGTTGTCATTGTCGACAAGCTTGAAATCAAAAACTGGATTTGTCTTCAAATCTGGAGAACCGCTAACTCCGACGCCGTTTGATGGGCCGGTGCGGTAGTATATCTGTGAGTCTCGCCACAAAACACCCTCAGGGTAGTTAGTCAGAGCAAGCCCCCAAACCAAGTGTCCTGGAGATGGATCGTCTGAGCTCTTCCACGACGTTAGACGCCGGTTCAGACCGCTCTTCGAATCCCATCCTACCTTCATATCTGGTAGCAATGTATCAGATGGGTAATCAAAGCTCTGCCACAAATAGTTGTCTGAATTTCCATCTTTCCCATCATCTCTCAAGACAAGATTTCCCGAATCTAAGAGTTGCAACACTGGATTCTGAGGCTGTTTCGAAGAGTTTGTAGACCAAACAACCGTCTTGCTGCTGTCGAGGAGGAGAACATTGCCCCTGCCGTTTATTGCCAAAATCCCAGATGAGTCATTGATTGGGTTAACCCGGTTTGCAACCCAAACGACAGCTGTATCTGGGATTTTCTTGTACCAAATTCCCAAGTAACGACTCTTGGAACTCCCGGGACTGAAGAAACCAAGTTCAAAGCTTCCGTCTTTGGAAACTAAGGTTCTGCCATCAGTGACAGTTTGTGATCGAGTAATGCTGTCAACTGCTAAGGAGATTTGGAAGCAGAAAAAGACCAAGTTAAGAACAATAAACGTAAAGGGAAGAGTACTACTTTCCATTGATTTGCAGCTCTAGATCTCTCTGCCTTCCAAGTAACAAGTTCTCCATAGACACCTAGTAGTTGAGGATTTACAAGGTAAAGGACACAACCTGAACGACGCGGTTGCCAACTTTTAATGCATGTACGTATTTCATATGAAAAAGGCGTAACTTTACGATGTAGGACCGCAAGCACCCCTTTTGGGTGCAAACAGGGGACTCACACCGCTCGAGTGCTGCTTGACGGGTGCTCCAATTGAGTGGCCAATTTTGACGATTTTTCAACTGAATTTATGTTGATTGAGTCTTTGATTTTGGATTATTTTAGCATTAACTTTTTCATAGCTCAGAAATTGGACCAATCAAGAAGAAGGATGTTTCCTCCACGACTGGGCTTTTGATTGAAGCGACTCATGTTTACTACGTGAAAGAGAAGGAAGTGATAGAAGCCACATAAATTTATGGAGATATCCATATAAATTTGTCAGTTTCTATAATCAATGTGTTCACACTGCAACGACTTTAATAATGGAAATTATTAAATCAGTACTTGGCTTTCCAAAAAATAATGGAAATTATAAAAAAAAAAACCTTTTCTTTTTGTTAGAAAAAGACACCTGTAAACATAATGTTTATACAATTTTTTATTTTTTATTCTTATTCCTTATAAGTAATGTTTATAATTATGTGACTGAATAATGTAGATGCCATACTCTCATCCTCTTATTTCTTATCTCATTGACGTGTCAATGTGAATTAACCTCTTTTTTTTTTTTTCCTTTTTTATAACGGTTAATCCAATTACTAATTGGAATTGTCATGTTCATAATTGATTCATTGCCACCCAGCCCCCCTAGAGAGAATATATAAATATAGAGCTACTAAATTTTTTAAAAAAATTCAATCTCGATGTCAACATCTTTTCACAAGAATCTACTCTACGCTTGAAATTGTATGGGAGTATCACTATCTTCTTGTCACAATGACAGAATGTCACTTGACCCGTGACAAAGGAAGGGTTACTATCGTTAGAGCATGTGACCTTGATTCATGAACGAACAACACACGATCGAGTCAATAAACTACACGCAACTAAGTCATACGAAAGAAGAATGACCTTCAATGGGAGGGAAACATGGTATAAATTAAAGAAGACTCTAAGTTTGAAAGACATTAATTACAAAACTCTTCTTCTAAAAAAAAAGATTTATTTCTTAGTTTTCAACTGACTTAAGCATCCTAGTGAGCCCCAACAAGGCTCTAAGCCATTCTTCTCAGTGATTTTAGGTCCTCTTGATGTGAAATTGGTGTTGCAGCTTAACATGAGGAAAATAAATAAATAAATTCAACAAAAATAAAACTCTTGGAGATTTTTGCCGATGGGTGGCTGCTGCTTCTTCTTTTAATCCTCATACAAGGCATTTTCAATGTGCATGTATTAATTAGTAAGCCAGATTGTGAGGCATATATAGCATCATGACCTGGAGTAGTAGTGTCTCATGCATGATGAAATATATATATATATATATATATCGTTAAATTTTTCAACACGTAGAATATTTAATTTAAATGAGGGGTGATTTGACGGAGTCAAAATTTTAGTTCTGATACCGTATTAAATTACTATTCATCCCGAAAACTTAAACTTATAAAACAAGGTAAATTCAATCACCAAAGTATTAGTTTAATATATATATTCATTTTACAGTGTTCTTTTTCTGTTTCACTTGAAGGTTGGAACACTCTTTCTAGACTGAGTTCCTTCTTAAAAAAAAAAAAAAAAAAAAAAAAGAAGAAGGGTGGGGGGGACTTTATCCATTTATCAATTTAGGTCAAGCAGTACTAATAATAATAAATGATTTGTAGTCACCAACACTAACAAAATAGCTGACAGTGGGCCCAGGCCAATAAATATGTACAGTGTGGCTCTTTCTACTTTCTGGTCTGAAATGTACACAATAATTTCGATAGGTTCTCAGTGTACCACAATTGCAATTAACAGTCACTGAGGAAGATGAGCGTTATTAATTTTGCAATGGCTGCCCTCACCTTCCGCTTAAAAGGATCTTATTTTAAACATAATATTTCATTTTATGGTTAATATTTAAAAATTATATATTTAATACTATATAATATTGTGCATAGAATCTTATTCCAAAAAAATAAGTCATCAGAAATAGACTTCACGAGACGCCTACAATAACTCTCCACGTGAATGGAGTCGGTCATCTCTATTTTAAAAGAAATGAATAGTATTTATTTTATAAATTTGGCTTATATAATGTAGCTAAAACTACAAGTTAAAAAATGAAGGGTTGAGATTTAGTTCGAAAGTACTTCAATATTTTTCTAGTCTAAAAGAACAGTCGCTACTCTTTCCCTTCTCTCGTTTTCTCTTATTCACGTCCCCCCCTCCCCCCCCCCCCCAATCCAAGGAAAAATAAATTTTATAAGGTAAAATTTATTTATTTTTGCCTATTGATCCCTAACCACTAAAATTTTTAGCCCTTAAATAACCTCACCTATCCCAAGCTCTGGCTCCGTGATGAACGGGAGAGGAGAACGTTCTTGTAAAAGGGAGGGCAAATTAGTTTGTCTTTTCACATTTTTTTTGGGGACAAATTTACCCTCCCTTTTACAAGAAGTAGGATCCAAATACACTCAACTCGTCTTCTTCCTCTTCCTTCCTTGTTTCTCAGGGTACACCCATCACCTCACTCCTCTTCTCAACCTCTCAATGCATTCACAAGTGTGTTCGTTGCCTGAGGGTGCGGGCACTTAATGGTTGATTGAAATGTATTTAGACGTATGCTTTTGGATAAATTAAAGAAAATGAGAGATCCATAGAAATGAACTAATCCAACTTGAAGATTTTGGTTTAAAATGATTTGATTGAATGGATAATTTGTTCATTTTTTGGATCTAACTTTTAGAAACGGCATTAAATTAATTTGATTCTTATAATAATCTTTATACTATAACCAATTTGTAACAAGTAACACCCTTTGATGAGATGAATATAGATTAGGTCGTCAAAACTGATATACATTAGAAGAAATTCAATTGAGAAAATCAATAACAATTTTTGGATAAGAGGCCCTTCTATTAAGATGTTGTGTAAAACTCATTTTTACAACCTTCAATAGAAATTGGATACACGAGATAAAAACACAATATAATAGATATAAAAACATTGTATCTTTTATATAATGTGCCTAAAAATATTGATTACACAGGTGTGAGTATAAAAATATTGAGTCTCCCATAAAAAATGTGTTATAAATGTGACTTGTTAATATAAATAATTGAGCTCAAGATAATGGATTTAAGTTTTTGGGTTGAGTGATATCTCAACATGCGACCGTGCTAGTCCAAGCTATGTAACTAAGAAAGAGTGGGAGAGAGATGCACTGAAAAACCACTGGTTTATATCAGACGGTGGGTTGGCCTTAGTGTATACGGCTGTGGTTGGCTCTCAACCCATTTCGGCTTGGATCAAAGCCATACTACACCCTCATGCGGTCATTCTCTCCATTCCACAGAAAAGGGTACATGAATTTCAAATTTTAGCTGCCACGGCTATGGACCTCTCCACCATCTCGTTTTCTGAAGGCTAGTTTTGATGTGGCAATGCACAAAGGTATGGCCGTGGCTGCTGCCACTCTCAGTGACTCCAACGGCAACATCATTGTTGCTGTCTCTAGGAAGCACACCTCACTGGATGCTAATATTGGTGAAAGCTTTCGCTGCTGCCTTAGCTGTCAATATGGACAGCTCCTTCGATTGCAACTCCTTCTCACTTGATGGTGACTCCCTCACGATTATATCGGCTACTAATAGTGCAGCCTCTTTCTCAGATTGGAACTTTTCATCGATCATTGGAGAATATAATTCAGCAACTTGATTGCTTTCACATTTGGACTGCTACAAAGATCTCCTGTAATGCTAACTCTGTAACACATCAGCTTGCTTCTTGGGGTCGCCGCCAATAGAATTTTGGACTCCTCTCAGTCAAATCTGACTTATTTAGCTTTGGTGTTTCCGTACTAGAGATAGTGAGCGGCAAGAGAAATATGAGATTCATTTAATATATTCTCTTTTTCTCCTTAAACTTCTGACACCATCCATAACCAAGTAAAAAACAAATGCTACAACCTCAAAGACATCACCTATTCCTGTTGATAGTACTAGAAAACCATATGTTTGTAACTTCCTAGCAGCCTCATTTTGTCCCCCCTCTGTATCCTAACATGCCAGGTGTTTTGCTTGGAAATTCTTATTTCGCAAAATGTGATACATTTTGATCTAACAAATCTTGTAAAGCACACAAAATAAAATTCCTCAAACTATCCACATTATCCTTATACAACTCAGTATAGCTCTTTATTCACAGTAGAAGGCAACCCAAGCTTACAGCATCAAACCATGTCAAAGGCTTACTGAAAAAGAAAGCCAAATTGCAATGCCTCAAACAGAAATGAAGCTTTGAACAACTTTAAAAGGGGCATGTATTGGTTTGTCACATAAAACTCTGTTTTACTTACCTAAGAAAATCAACAATAAATCACAGAATCAAGGAAGTGAGATGCAGTGCAATGCTTCATGTCCAAAAACATCAGCAATCATAATTATTCTAGATATCCTATCTGTTGTTTGGTGCCTTGAATATCTCGAGTCCTTCACGTGGGGCCCATCAAGTTTTGTCTTCTTGTTTGGCCTTTTGAAGTTGTAGCCGACTCTTTCTTTTTTCCTTCTTTGAGTTGGTTTTGGATTTGCAATACTTTTCATTTTAGGAGAACTAAACCAACTTTGCTAACTATAAAAGAGAGGCTTTGCAACATAGCGAATTGGAAGAAAAATTAAAAGCCACATATCTCATTAGGGTTTTTTCACTTTGTTGTGCCTTGTGGCACTTAGAGAAGAAGAGAGTTTTCTTTGTCAATTTTTTATCTCTTTCTATATTTTTCTCTTTTGTGTGAGAGTGAGATTTTGGTGTATTGGGGCTTTGGGTTTTGAGTGATTTTCTCCATGTTATCTTTGTACTCCATCTTTTTGTTAATGAATTTTCTCTGGCTCGTCTCCGTCAATGGATGTAGGCTTGTCAAGCCGAACCACTTAAATCTTGATATCATATGTGATTGATCTATTTTCTATTATATTCTTTTCTGCTTTTTTGGGATCCTGTATTTTAATTTCGTGCACAACACTATCCACTCAATCAACTTTTCAATTTCATCTGGGTTTTCATAAACAGAAAGTGAAGGAACAAAAATGAGTATGAGAGGAAGCAAGCCTCCCTGCATAAATATGCATAGAAATAAAAAAAATCCAATCTTGTACTGCAACATGGTCCTTCAGTCCTTGAACTTTCTGTTTTCCTACGTGAGAAATCACAGAACCTCCAAATCGAACCCCACTAGTTTTCAATCTGCTACAGGGCAATGATCTCTCATCTATCCAGCATTGTGCAATCTGCCAAAAAGGCTCCTCGCATGTCTTTGTTTGTAGTGAACAGATTAAGCATTTTAACTCTCTGATTACAGTTGGTGAATAGATTACGCATTGTGCAATCAATAGCTATAACTATTGATGCTTTTGTAGAAGCTTCTTCCCACTTCTCCAAATTTAGCTCCCATGGATTCTATAATTTTCCATGTTCTTGCAATTCTCTACACTAGTGCACTTTCTCTCATAGTTCAACCAACAAAACCAGTTTCCCACATCACCATAATTGTGTTGTTTATTGTGATATCCGCTCCAGCAACACTTTATTATCTAGACACAGCTACTTCTTGCCAGGTAATTATCCCTAAAGACATAAAGCTACTCTATAGTTTCATTCCCTTCTCCCAAATTTTCTAAGCAACCAAACATAAATAATCACTCAATTTTCATCTCCGGAACTGAAAACTTTCTCAGCTAGCAAATAAAGAACTAGCAGGAACAACAAAATGCACCCAACAATAAAAAGAAAAGAAAAAAAAAAAAAAAAAAAAACCAGCAATGCAATTCAGCCTAAAGAGCCCGGTCTTCTTACCCAAAGCTTTCTGCCAGATATAGATTCTTCATCAAGCAATTTAGAATTTCAACCAATGGACTAACCATTACATTGCTAAAGGCTCGTTAGAATATATGGGTAAAGACAAGAAAAAATTATTTTAAATTTCTTTATACATCTACTGTAGTGCTTTAATAATTACTTTTATTGCTATTGCCAGTGAAAGACAACAGCAAAACACCAAGACCCCGTTTGGTTTGCGGAATAGACCCTTGAATTAGACTAGCTAACACTAGGTATAGCTAGTCCTTTGTTTGGTAACACTCTATTCCTAGGACTAATCTATTTCCATGGGATTACTAATCCCATACACACAAGGTTAGCTAAGCCATTTAAAAATGAGTGGCTTAGCTAATCCTTTCCTGTGGGATTAAATTAATTGTGTAAATTGTCACAAAAAAACCCCACTTATAGGATTAAATTTCGTTCTCTCTCTCCCTCGCTCTCTCTCTCTCTCTCTCTATATATATATATCTCCGTTTCTCTTTTCTCCGTCTCTATATTTTGTTATCTCTCTTTCTATTTTTTCTCTGATTCTTCTGATACAGTTTTTCTGCAAGTGCAAACGGATTTTTTTTTTCTCTATGTCGTCTCCCTTCTTTGTACCGTTTCTCAAGTTTTTTTTTTTAATTATGTTTTTTGATTTCTTTTGATTCTCTGTACTGTTTCTCTCTGATTTTATTCTCTCCGTTTCTCTATTTTTTTTTTTATTTATGTACTTCTTTTTCTTTTCTTTTTTTATTCTGTTTCTTCGAATCTCCTTTTCTCAGTTTTTTTTTTTCTTTGACGGAGAAACAAAATCTGAAAGGTTTTTATAAAATTATAATATGTTATCTGATTTCTTTTGATTCTCTTTACATTCTCCAACTATATTTTTTTGATTTCAAGATTGGGTTTGATTCTGTTTTCTCCAACTATATATTTATTTTAATATAAATAATTTTGTAACATAATTGCCAAAAAAAAAAAAGGCTATATACCTGACATAATTATTAAAAAAAAAAAAAATTATAGTAAAGTTGTTTATATTATAAAAAATAAAAAAATAAAAAAATAAATAAAAAAAGGAATGAAAAAAGAATGAAAGTCCTTAATAATATAAATTATATTTGTATTAGAAGGGTATTTTAGGAAATTTGATCACAATATGATTCAATTCACCAACATATTATATTGTATCAAACGAAGGAATAAGATTAGATAGTCTATTCTAGTGTTACAACCAAATAAAGGAATAGGAATAGCTAATTTATTCCACACTTTTCTATTCCAGTAGTAGCTAATCCTTTTCCAATGGACTAGACATTCCGCGAACCAAACGAGGCCTAAATGTTTTAGGTATTTAACTTTCAGTACAGAAGAGTTACAAAGTTGCTGTAGAGTTTTTAATTGAACACTAGTAAGATATGCAGAAAATAAGGCATCATGCAGTAAAAGAAAGCCAAGAGTTTCCTGGAGAGCATGTTTTGGCATAAACTTTCAATTGCAACCGTTTAACTACATTTCAGGTGAAAAATTAGATCGAAATTTATAGTATGCATTGTGAAAGAAATTGATTCTATACTTATTCATAGAAGAGCAAACACTCTGAAACGCATGATATAGTCCTATGTGTAAAGATTAATCTACTATATGAATAAACAACATCAATATGGTAGGATCGGTCTTGCACTTAGCCAAAGCTCTTCATCTTTTTGACCCTTCTGTCCAAAAGAGTAGCAGCTTCCAAACCTTTTTGTTTAGCTAAATATGCTGAAATCAAGATTACATAAATTCCTATAAAAACAACTCTCTGCTCTCGCTCTCAAGTGATGTACTTTATCGTGCTTCAAACACTGAATTGGTGATTTCATTAGCTGAACAAGTTACATGCTTTCTAGATGAAGAATCTGCTTTAGGTGAATCTATGGAAAAGAAACCCGGCTGTTTCGGCTTAGGCAATAAATTCTCACTGCTCAACATTTGAACAACAGATGACATGTTTGGTCTCTCTTCCGGTCTTTGTTGCACACATAACAGACCCACATGAATGTGTCGTAATACACTTGATACAGTGCACAAGTTACCTACCAATTCATCGATCAATTCCATTGGCCTGTCTTCCATCCATAGTTTCCACGCCTGAAAGAAATGAAAGCCAAAATTTAATGGGTCAGACTGCATGCCTTCAAATTCGCCGATGAATATTAAAATAGCATCATAATAATAGGGGCATCATAAGACCTGCTATACTGTCAGGAATTGCATTGTTAGTGAAACTCGAAGCAAAAAAAAAAAAAAAAAAGTAAATTAGTAGGATATGTCACTCTTTGAGCTTACATGTCCAAGAAGATTAAGGTGGTGGTCTGGGTGACAAAATCCTCTGTTCTTCTTTCCACTCAATATCTCTAATACTAAAACTCCAAAGCTAAATACATCAGATTTTATTGAGTACTGTCCATGCATTGCATACTCGGGAGACATATAACCACTGCCAAATATCATTGTAATGAAAAGAAGTTAAAAACAGCTGAACTTAATCTATAAAAGAAGTTTAAGCATACTTACTATGTTCCAACAATCCTATTGGTCTCAGAATCAATTTGATCTCCCCCGAATGATTTAGCAAGACCAAAGTCCGAAATTTTTGGATTCATGTTGTTATCGAGAAGGATATTGCTAGCTTTGAGATCTCTATGGATAATTCGCAATCTAGAGTCTTCATGAAGATAGAGGAGCCCTTTAGCAACACCACGAATAATATTAATGCGCTTATGCCAATCTAGTAATTTACTCTTTGCTTGATCTGTGCCATTTCACACTCATGTTAGTACAATCAATTTCATTAATTAAAGAGGATAAGTCTAAACATGAATGCTCTAAATCAAGTCAAGGTCAAGGTTCAAACCAAAAATAAAGAAGTCCACGCTTTTGTTGGGCATATATTCATAGATTAACATGCTCTCATTCTCTTGAATGCAACAACCAAGAAGCTTCACAAGATTACGATGTTGAAGTTTTGCAATCAAAATAACTTCATTTTTTAACTCGTTCAATCCTTGTTTAGAATTCTTTGAGAGCCTCTTCACAGCTATATCTCTTCCATCTGGCAATTTACCCTGAAAATGAAAGAGTGTGTATAACTTGGACACTACAAAATATACTAAGGATGGTGACGCATGGCTTAGTGTCGTTTTAACAAAACGACACTAACAGGCGTCCCTTCAATATGCAAATGACACCTCTCAAAAAGAGATATCGTTTGAACAGTGCACCGACGCCACATATTGTGTCATTACTGTGCAAACCACACCTCCTTTTGAAAGGTGTCGTTTTAACAAAACAACATTAACAGGCGTCCCTTCATTGTGCAAACGACACCTCTCAAAAAGAGGTATCGTTTGAAGAGTGCAACGACACCATAGATGGTGTTGTTACTGTGCAAACGACACCTCATTTTGAGAGGTGTGTTTTCAACAGTGGAACAACTTCACCCCAGTGACGCCAACCGCTGTAGAAACAACGTCGCCTTACTGGGCAACATCATTTTAATAGTAACGCACATATGTTGTTTTATAGCGTATCTTTCAATAGTAACACACGATGTCACCCGAAAATGAAAAATATAGGTCTTCGATTTACGTTGTTCTTTACCTTGTACACAGGTCCAAAGCCACCTTCTCCCAGCTTCTTGTTGTTTGAAAAATTATTTGTTGCATTAGCTATGGCTGCTAGATCAAACATCGGTAACTCCATATCTTCCTTCCCATGACTTATTTTTGTTGTTCCTAACATAGCAAGAGATGCATAGGCATGAAAAAAAAAAAATCTTTGATAGCTCTTTTATCCAAAGTGAAATACTTACCCCCAAACATGTTCTTCGTGAAAGGCATATTTAGGTTTTGAGTTTCTACCTTGGGTTTTGAGTTTCTTCTTCCATGAGACTAGTGCAACTATTGTCACTCCCACAAATAGTAATGTTGAGCTGACTATGATTCCTACTACTTTCTTCTCACCGGAGCGTCTCTTTTTCTCAAGATGTTCTGAAAGACCAAAATAGAGTCAGGTATCTAGACGGGAAATGGGTGCGAATAAATTGGATGAAGTAGTTGATCTCAACACCCCCACCTCCTAGTTTTCCAAGCATTACAATTTGGCTAGTTGTTGTATGATCACCTTATTAAGCAAGTTTTATAAACTCTATAATCAGGATTTCAATTCATGAGTTGTGCTTTGATACCACCTTAAATTATTATTTATTCAAAAACTTAACATGTAAAAAATTATAAACTTAATCATTTAATTAGTAGTATATCGTCATTTCTACCTCATAAAATGAACAAACATGTAAAAATTGTACTTTCGCCGTCGACATAGTTTTCCATGTCTTATTTAAAAGAGGTAATTTTACTGAAAACCCCTGAACTTCTACCCGATTTGACAAATCCCCCTGCCAAACTTTAAAATCTTTCAATTTAGTCTTCTGAACTTTCAATTGCAATCAATTTGGAACAATCTATTAGATTTTAAACGTTAAATGACGTTTATACCTCATACTTTTTTATAAAATTCCAACTTTATCCTTAATTCCAAAACATTTTTTTATTAAAAAAAAAAAAAAAAACCGAAAATCAGGGATATTTTTGTATTTTTTGTTATTTCTAACGGCTAAATTTGACGGAAAGATTCAAATTGAGAGCAATTGAAAGTTCATGAGACTAAATTGAGAGATTTTTAAGTTTAGGGGGTTTTGTCAAATCGAGTGAAAGTTCAGGAGTCTTTAGTGAAGTTACTTCTATTTAAAATATAAGAAAAAAAAAATCAGCAAAATCCAAAGAGAAAATAGAAGTGAAATCGTACCCAATTCTGAAATGGCCATCCTTAAATAGATGTCTTGCCCACCCTCAGAGAATTCTCTCATATCAATCAGGCTACCAAACCAAAGCACGCATCCGCTTCCTCCTTCGCTGATATTTAAACTTGCATATGCTGTGCAGGAGCAGTTTTTCAAACACATTCCTTTGCATTCCTGGAGGGTTATGCTCTTGTTATACCAGGAAGAAGACGTGTCCGGCAATTTCACCCCCGTGCGCTTTAGGAATCCATCTCCGTCATTGCATTCCAAAGGAGTTGTTCGAACACACCCATCATACCAATCTATCGAATCCCTATATTTTGGAGACTTGGGAAAGAATCCTTCCAAGCATGAACATACAGGAGACCTATTGACGTTGCAGGTAGCATATGCACCGCATAAGCCATAATTTTCGCATTGATCTGGTTGGGATGTAATGAAGAACTCCCAAGTATGTGTCCGATCCATCCAAGTGAGTCGCTGCCCAACGCCTGATGGGATTACCACAAATCTTGAGAAAACAGAAGTGTTTAGAAGTTTGTACCAGTAATAGACCTCCTTCTCATTCAACACGAATCCATACTCATATACTGGATTCGGTCTTAATTGAGGATATCCCGTAAAAGCAAGGCCATTCCATGACCCTGCTCTGGCCTTTACTGAATCTCCCTCCATATTAAACATTTGCGGAAGCCCACGAGAATCTAGCCGTATTGAAAACGCACCTTGACCAGGATCATCCGTGCTCTTCCAAGATGAAATAAACCTATCTAGACCAGTTACCAAGTTCCATCCAAGCTTCATTTCTGGTAGGAGCGTGTCACAAGGATAGTCAAAACTCTGCCACAAAAATTTCTCTGGGTCGCCATCGTTTCTATCTTTCACAACAAGATTTCCGGTGTGCAAGAGCTGCGCAACTGGATTTTCTACGGTTCTGGATGTATTAGATGACCAAACAACACCACTCGTGCTATTATGAAGCACAAGAATTCCATCATCAGTGACCTTTAAAACTCCCGAGTGATCGCTAAGCGGCGCTTCTCTGTTGGCTACCCACACAACTGTCTCCGAAGACACTGTGTACCAAATTCCCACATACCGACTATTGGAGTTACCTGGGCTGAAGAATCCCAACTGGAATGATCCGCCAGCTGAAACTAAAGCAGTGCCACCGTCTCTGATCGACTGAGTTGGAGTAATAGAGTCTTGTGTAATAGAGATTCTAAACAGAGAGAAGAAGAAAGAGTAGACGAAAAGATGAGTAGTGGCGTCCATTGATTTTCTAATGGTTTATCTTTTCTTCCTTGGAGAAAGTAATATATGTATGTGGTGTAGTATATCCATAATCCATACAAGTCAAGACTTGAGAGCGCACTGTTTCTTCTGGACACTCCCCTTCAATCTATTTTCCTTTTCAACAAATTTGAATTCAGGAGTGACAATAAATGCCTCCGTTGATTTTCTACTGCATGGAAGTCCTATCACGTTACTTGCAAACGGGGAGTATGTGATGACTTTTTCTTTTTTCTTTTTGTAAGTTATGTGGGCCTTGTTTGGGAAGCAAGATTTTCCAACTCAAACTGAAATTTTTTCTAAATTCATGTTTGGCAATTTTTTAAACTCAATTCAACTCAACTCAAAAAATTTCAACTTAACTCAAAAATTTTCATCCAAATTAATAAAAATTATAAATAAATATTGAAAAAATAAATAAATAAATTTAGGGTAGCCGAAACACCCCAGGTGGTAGTTGGGCCACCCCAAGCCCAACTGGGGTGGTCCAACCACCCCTTAATATTTTATTATTTTTGTAAACTTCTTATTATTATTTTTTTAATTAAATTTAAAATATATAGAATATTTTATTATTATTTCTATTACTGTGACATATGTTTCATTTATAGCCTTAGGATATCTCTCAAGAGAGATCCTAATTATTAATTGACATATTTTCTAATTATTTGACATATTTTCAACTATTATAGAGTTGGCTCGGTTGCCTTTATTTTATTTTATTTTATTTTTAACTTTTCCCTCTCCCCTCTTCCCCGCATTGAAAAAAAAAAAAAAAAAAAAAAGGGTGGGGGGTGGTGGGGGGTATGAGCATTTTAAAAATAATAATAATAATAATAATTTGAACTTTGCTAGTATTATTTTTTATATTAGCTTAGATTTATCTTCTTTTTAAAGTTGGAATGCTTTGAAATGATGGTAATGTGCAAATTTTAGAGTATACATTTTAGGCAAAGTAGTTGCTACTTGCTTCTCGTCTCGTATTTCAAAGCATTTTCATGAGATATCTCATTCTTTTTTCCATTTAAATAAGAATAGAAAAATCTCACTTTGTAACAACCCTTTTTCCTACGCCAATTAGAAGATCGTACTTTAACTAACATAAGTATGCTAATCTTTGCAAGCAGATTGTACTTTTTTTCCCCTTTCTAATAAGCAGATCATTTTATGTTGATATCTCATGCTTTGGTTTAGAAACAATAAGTTTAACTCCTCTTGTATCCCCCTCCCACGTTCCTGTATTGCATTTGAATAAATAAAATAAAATTATAAAAAATAAATAAATAAAAAGTGGAACCCCTCCAGTGAATTCAGAGCTACATGCCCTAAAAGAATTTCCTTACTAACACATGCCAGCTGGTTCTAAAATGAGTCCCTTTTGTGATCCAAAGTACTAATATCGCCTATTATATATAAACAACCTTTTCGAGTAATGCCGTTATGGAGAGAATCCGTTTTTAAAAGTGTCAATTATGCTACATAGATTTAATTTAAGGGTGAATTAAATTAAGCTGGAAGAGAAATGATAGGATTATAAAATATTTTACAAAATAATTTTATTGTCCTATTATAATTGAAAACGAGATAAATTTATATTTTAAAAAATTTAATCATATTTAAAAAAAAAAAAAAAAAAAAAAAAAAAAAAAATTAGAAGCCTAACAATTTTTCAGCTGAAAAGGCTAAAAAAAAAAAATTGCTAAATAGAAAATCTCTTTTTAAACCATGAGATGGTAGAATTTGTAAATGGGTTAAAGTAATTCCAAAAATATTTATGTATAATATTTATCCCACAAAAGAAAAGGTAATTGTGAAGTGGGAGAGTGTTGTTCTCAAAGTTAGAATTGTCAAAGTCATTCATTTATGAGGACCTCAAAGGGAAGTTGTGGCATTTAAAACTCTCCGCATCCAATTCCCAATGCTCCAACTACCTCGCATTTACTCCGATCGACGGATGGACGGATGGATGGGACGGATGTGCTCTGCGCCTGCATTGGTGGTGGCTCAGAAACGACCACCCATTCTATCGTGATTCGTGAGAGAGAGAGAGAACACGTAAGCATGCATGTGAAGCTCATAAATGAGACAATTGGGGCTGAGATTTGTGTCGTCTTCATGTGGTCCCCCCCTCTGGCCTCCACGCACATCCGTCCCATCCATCCGTCCATCTGTCGATCGAAGTAAATGCGAGGTAGTTGGAGCATTGGGAATTGGATGCGGAGAGTTTTAAATGCCACAACTTCCCTTTGAAGTCCTCATAAATGAATGACTCTTACAATTCTAACTTTGAGAACAATACTCTCCCACTTCACAATTACCTTTTCTTTTGTGGGATAAATATTATACATAAATATTTTTGGAATTACTTTAACCCATTTACAAATTCTACCATCTCATGGTTTAAAAAGAGATTTTCTATTTAGCAATTTTTGTTTTTTTTAGCCTTTTCAGCTGAAAAATTGTTAGGCTTCTAATTTTTTTTTTTTTTTTTTAAAAAATATGATTAAATTTTTTAAAATATAAATTTATCTCGTTTTCAATTATAATAGGACAATAAAATTATTTTGTAAAATATTTTATAATCCTATCATTTCTCTTCCAGCTTAATTTAATTCACATCCTTGATATATTTGCCGATAGTTAAGAGTAGTAATTACTAACGTTCCTGCTCTGCTAGTTAACGCGCTTTGGACGAATTTTGTTGTTGTTTAGCCCACAAGATCTCCATCAACAATTAAATAATTGATGCAGTGCAACTTGACTTTGATATCAATTAATGCAGCGTGTAGTGATTAGTTTGCCAAGACAAACAAGATAAGAATCACAACTCTTCTTAAAACTAATACTCAATCAAGGATTTAATGTGGATAGAAAAGAAAACCACTCTTAAAAGTGTTTTTCATTGATCACTGGTCAAAATAACATAATAAATTAAGGCTATAGATAGCCATTACATATATTTATACTACCTAGACTCCTGAACCTAAGAAAACGTTCAAATAAAAGTTTGTTTACAAAAATTTATTGGAGCTTGTCTGAACGTGTAAGAGGCTCTTTCGAACCTAACTATGGTTTCCTCGTATTCTTACATGAATTGTCAATTCACACAGCAGCTCGTTCTAACCCAACTTTAAACGAGTGCATCTATGAATAACTCATTCGAACCCAACTTCATATGAGTTATTGAACGAGCTATTTTGTCAACTTGTTTTAAAGCTTGTTCAAACATAAACAACATACGAGCAATTTTGTACGGCTTTTCAATTTTCTTTTTACGGTCTATTTTAACTCAGTAAACATTTGAATTAGGAAAACTTAATGAAATATGACTTTGTAACCCTCTAAATGAGCTTTCCAACGCCATTAATTATGTCTCCATATGATGTCAGAATCGCTATATATGTCCCTTTTGTTAAAGCAAATATGATTGAAAATTGTCCTCTATCAACAACCTTCATTATTCGACCTATGGCCCACGAAGGAATGTGGGTCAAACACGGTAGAAGATTTTCTTCTATCCATTTTGGATTAGAGAATATCTAATTAATAATTAGGATCTCTCTAAGGTCATAAATGAAACATATGTCCCATTGATAGAAATAATAATAAAATATTACATATATTTTAAATTTAAATAAAAAAATAATAATAAGAAGTTTTAAAAAATAATAAAATATTAATGGGTGGTCGAACCACCCCAGTTGGGCTTGGGGTGGCCCAGCCACCACCTGGGGTGTTTCGGCTACCCTAAATTTATTTATTTATTTATTTTATTTATTTTTTCAATCTTTATTTATAATTTTTATTAATTGGGTTGAAAATTGTTGAGTTAAGTTGAAATTTTTTGAGTTGAGTTGAATTGAGTTTAAAAAATTGCCAAACTTGAATTTAGAAAAAATTTGAGATTGAGTTGGAAAATCTTGCTTCCCAAACAAGGCCGTGATGACTTGAAAGCCCAACATATCAGTTATGGTGCCCAAAGATTGAAACAAGTCTTTTCCTTGAAATAGAGACACTGATGTTTGTAATTGCCGCATGAGGACTTGGTCCTCTGTTCTATTTATCATAAAAGTTCAAACAATAAAAGCAGTTTCTTACAAGAACCAAAAAAACAAGAAACTTGGAGAAGAGGAGGTATGGTGATTTGAGTTGGTATGGTGTCTGTAGACCTGACCCGGTATTGTGGTTTAACTTGAGCTGGATCTTTGACCTTTCGTCCGCAAGCACCCCTTTTGGGTGCAAACAGGGGACTCACACCGCTCGAGTGCTGCTTGACGGGTGCTTCAATTGAGTGGCCAATTTTGACGATTTTTCAACTTTTTTTTTTTTTTTTTTTTTTTTTGTTCTTTTGGATATATCCACGCAAGAAAATGGAAGAAAAAAAATTCGAACTAAGGATATCCACTTTATTATACGTGGTCTATAATCGATTGAGCTACCCTTAGTTAAGACGATTTTTCAACTGAATTTATGTTGATTGAGTCTTTGATTTTGGATTATTTTAGCATTAACTTTTTCATAGCTCAGAAATTGGACCAATCAAGAAGAAGGATGTTTCCTCCACGACTGGGCTTTTGATTGAAGCGACTCATGTTTACTACGTGAAAGAGAAGGAAGTGATAGAAGCCACATAAATTTATGGAGATATCCATATAAATTTGTCAGTTTCTATAATCAATGTGTTCACACTGCAACGACTTTAATAATGGAAATTATTAAATCAGTACTTGGCTTTCCAAAAAATAATGGAAATTATAAAAAAAAAAACCTTTTCTTTTTGTTAGAAAAAGACACCTGTAAACATAATGTTTATACAATTTTTTATTTTTTATTCTTATTCCTTATAAGTAATGTTTATAATTATGTGACTGAATAATGTAGATGCCATACTCTCATCCTCTTATTTCTTATCTCATTGACGTGTCAATGTGAATTAACCTCTTTTTTTTTTTTTCCTTTTTTATAACGGTTAATCCAATTACTAATTGGAATTGTCATGTTCATAATTGATTCATTGCCACCCAGCCCCCCTAGAGAGAATATATAAATATAGAGCTACTAAATTTTTTTAAAAAATTCAATCTCGATGTCAACATCTTTTCACAAGAATCTACTCTACGCTTGAAATTGTATGGGAGTATCACTATCTTCTTGTCACAATGACAGAATGTCACTTGACCCGTGACAAAGGAAGGGTTACTATCGTTAGAGCATGTGACCTTGATTCATGAACGAACAACACACGATCGAGTCAATAAACTACACGCAACTAAGTCATACGAAAGAAGAATGACCTTCAATGGGAGGGAAACATGGTATAAATTAAAGAAGACTCTAAGTTTGAAAGACATTAATTACAAAACTCTTCTTCTAAAAAAAAAGATTTATTTCTTAGTTTTCAACTGACTTAAGCATCCTAGTGAGCCCCAACAAGGCTCTAAGCCATTCTTCTCAGTGATTTTAGGTCCTCTTGATGTGAAATTGGTGTTGCAGCTTAACATGAGGAAAATAAATAAATAAATTCAACAAAAATAAAACTCTTGGAGATTTTTGCCGATGGGTGGCTGCTGCTTCTTCTTTTAATCCTCATACAAGGCATTTTCCATGTGTATTAATTAGTAAGCCAGATTGTGAGGCATATATAGCATCATGACCTGGAGTAGTAGTGTCATGCATGACGAACTATATATATATATATCATTAAATTTTTTAACACGTAAAATATTTAATTTAAATGATGGGTGATTTGATGGAGTCAAAGTTCGATCACACGACCTTTAGCTCTGATACCGTGTTAAATTACTATTTATTCTAAAAGCTTAAACTTATAGAAAGAGGTAAATTCAATCACCAAAGTGTTAATTTAACACACACACACATATATATATATATATATATATATATATATATATATATATCATTTTACAGTGTTATTTTTCTATTTCACTTGAAGGTTGGAACACTCTTTCTAAAATGAGCTCCTTCTAAAAAAGAAAATAGGGACTTTATCCATTTAGGTCAAGCAGTACTAATAATAATAAATGATTTATAGTCACCAACACTAACAAAGTAGCTGACAGTGGGCCCAGGCCAATAAATATGTACAGTGTGGCTCTTTCTACTTTCTGGTCTGAAATGTACACAATAATTTCGATAGGTTCTCAGTGTACCACAATTGCAATTAACAGTCACTGAGGAAGATGAGCGTTATTAATTTTGCAATGGCTGCCCTCACCTCCGCTTAAAAGGATCTTATTTTAAACATAATATTTCATTTTATGGTTAATATTTAAAAATTATATATTTAATACTATATAATATTGTGCAAAGAATCTTATTCCAAAAAAATAAGTCATCAGAAATAGACTTCATGAGACGCCTGCAATAACTCTCCATGTGAATGGGGTCGGTCATCTCTATTTTAACAGAAATGAATAGTATTTATTTTATAAATTTGGCTTATATAATGTAGCTAAAACTACAAGTTAAAAAAATGAAAGGTTGAGATTTAGTTCGAAAGTACTTCAATATTTTTCTAGTCTAAAAGAACAGTCGCTACTTTTTCCCTTCTCTCGTTTTCTCTGATTCATGTCCACCCAGGGACGGAACTGGGGGTGGTGCCATGCCCCCCCCAATCCAAGGAAAAATAAATTTTATAAGGTAAAATTTATTTTTTTGGCCTATTGATCCCTACCCACTAAAATTTTTAGCCCTTAATTAACCTCTACCTATCCCAAGTTCAGGCTCCGTGATGAATGGGAGAGGAGAACGTTCTTGTAAAAGGGAGGGCAAATTAATTTGTCTTTTCACTCTTTTTTTTTGGACAAATTTACCCTTCCTTTTACAAGAACTAGGATCCAAATACACTCAACTCGTCTTCTTCCTCTTCCTTCCTTGTTTCTCAGGGTACACCCATCACCTCACTCCTCTTCTCAACCTCTCAATGCATTCACAAGTGTGTTCGTTGCCTGAGGGTGCGGGCACTTAATGGTTGATTGAAATGTATTTAGACGTATGCATTTGGACAAATTAAAGAAAATGAGAGATCCATAGAAATGAACCAATCCAACTTGAAGATTTTGGTATAAAATGATTTGATTCAATGGATAATTTGTTCATTTTTTTGGATCTAATTTTTAGAAACCACATTAAATTAATTTGATTCTTATAATAATCTTTATACTATAACCAATTTGAAACAAGTAACACCCTTTGATGAGATGAATATAGATTAGGTCGTCAAAACCGATTTACATTAGAAGAAATTCAATTGAGAAAATCAATAACAATTTTTGGATGAGAGCCCCTCCTATTAAGATGTTGTATAAAACTCATTTTTACAACCTTCAATAGAAATTTGATACACGAGATAAAAACACGGTATCTTTTACATAATATGCCTAGAAATATTGATTACACAAGTGTGAATATAAAAATATTGAGTCTCTCATTAGAAATGTGTTATAAATGAGACTTGTTAATATAGATAATTGGGCTTAAGATAGTAGTTTTAAGCTTTTGGGTTGAGTGATATCTCAACATAGGACCTTGCTAGTCCAAGCTATGTAACTAAGAAAGAGTGGGAGAGAGATGCACTGAAAAACCACTGGTTTATATCAGACGGTGGGTTGACCTTAGTGTATACGGCTGTGGTTGGCTCTCAACCCATTTCGGCTTGGATCAAAGCCATGCTACACCCTCATGCGGTCATTTCTCCATTCCACAAAAAAGGGTCCATGAATTTTAAATTTTAGCTGCCACGGCTATGGACCTCTCCACCATCTGGTTTTCTGAAGGCTAGTTTTGATGTGGCAATGCACAAAGGTATGGCCGTGGCTGCTGCCACTCTCAGTGACTCCAACGGCAACACCATTGTTGCTGTCTCTAGGAAGCACACCTCACTGGATGCTAATATTGGTGAAAGCTTTCGCTGCTGCCTTAGCTGTCAATATGGACAGCTCCTTCGATTGCAACTCCTTCTCACTTGAAGGTGACTCCCTCACGATTATATCAGCTATTAATAGTGCAGCCTCTTTCTCAGAGTGGAACTTTTCATCGATCATTGGAGAATATAATTCAGCAACTTGATTGCTTTCACATTTGGACTGCTACAAAGATCTCCTGTAATGCTAACTCAGTAACACATCAGCTTGCTTCTTGGGGTCGCCGCCAATAGAATTTTGGACTCTTCTCAGTCAAATCTGACTTATTTAGCTTTGGTGTTTTGGTACTAGAGATAGTGAGCGGCAAGAGAAATATGAGATTCATTCAATATATTCTCTTTTTCTCCTTAAACTTCTGACACCATCCATAACCAAGTAAAAAACAAATGCTACAACCTCAAAGACATCACCTATTCCTGTTGATAGTACTAGAAAACCATATGTTTGTAACTTCCTAGCAGCCTCATGTTGTCCCCCCTCTGTATCCTAACATGCCAGGTGTTTTGCTTGGAAATTCTTATTTCGCAAAATGTGATACATTTTGATCTAACAAATCTTGTAAAGCACACAAACTAAAATTCCTCAAACTATCCACATTATCCTTATACAACTCAGTATAGCTTCTATATTCACAGTAGAAGGCAACCCAAGCTTACAGCATCAAACCATGTCAAAGGCTTACTGAAAAAGAAAGCCAAATTGCAATGCCTCAAACAGAAATGAAGCTTTGAACAACTTTAAAAGGGGCATGTATTGGTTTGTCACATAAAACTCTGTTTTACTTACCTAAAAAAATCAACAATAAATCACAGAATCAAGGAAGTGAGATGCAGTGCAATGCTTCATGTCCAAAAACATCAGCAATCATAATCATTCTGGATATCCTATCTGTTGTTTGGTGCCTTGAATATCTCAAGTCCTTCACGTGGGGCCCATCAAGTTTTGTCTTCTTGTCTGGCCTTTTGAAGTTGTAGCCGACTCTTTCTTTTTTCCTTCTTTGAGTTGGTTTTGGATTTGCAATACTTTTCATTTTAGGAGAACTAAACCAACTTTGCTAACTATAAAAGAGAGGCTTTGCAACATAGCGAATTAGAAGAAAAATTAAAAGCCACATATCTCATTAGGGTTTTTTCACTTTGTTGTGCCTTGTGGCACTTAGAGAAGAAGAGAGTTTTTTTTGTCAAATTTTTATCTCTTTCTATATTTTTCTCTTTTGTGTGAGAGTGAGATTTTGGTGTATTGGGGCTTTGGGTTTTGAGTGATTTTCTCCATGTTATCTTTGTACTCCATCTTTTTGTTAATGAATTTTCTCTGGCTCGACTCCGTCAATGGATATAGGCTTGTCAAGCCGAACCACTTAAATCTTGATGTCATGCGTGATTGATCTATTTCTATTATATTCTTTTCTGCTTTTTTGGAATCCTATATTTTAATTTCGTGCACAACACTATCCACTCAATCAACTTTGCAATTTCATCTGGGTTTTCATAAACAGAAAGTGAAGGAACAAAAATGAGTATGAGAGGAAGCAAGCCTCCCTGCATAAATATGCATAGAAATAAAAAAATTCCAATCTTGTACTGCAACATGGTCCTTCAGTCCTTGAACTTTCTGTTTTCCTACGTGAAAAATCACAGAACCTCCAAATCGAACCCGACTAGTTTTCAATCTGCTACAGAGCAATGATCTCTCATCTATCCAGCATTGTGCAATCTGCCAAAAAGGCTCCTCACATGTCTTAGTTTGTAGTGTGATTAAGCATTTTAACTCTCTGATTACAGTTGGTGAATAGATTACGCATTGTGCAATCAATAGCTATAACTATGGATGCTTTTGTAGAAGATTCTTCCCACTTCTCCAAATCTAGCTCCCATGGATTCTACAATTTTCCTTGTTCTTGCATATCTCTATACTCGTCCACTTTCCCTCATTGCTCAACCAACAAATCCAGTCTCCCACATCACCGTAATGGGTGTTGTTTATTGTGATATCCGCTCCAACAACACTTTATCTAGACACAGCTACTTCTTTCCAGGTAATTATCCCTTAAGACAGAAAGCTACTCTATAGTTTATTCCCTTCTCCCAAATTTTCTAAGCAACCAAATATACAACTAGCAGGAACAACAAATGCACCCAACAATAAAATAAATAAATAAAAAGGAAGAAAAAAGAAAAAAGAAAACCAGCAATGTACTTCACCCAAAGCTTTCTGCAGAAATAGATTCTTCATCAAGCAAGCAAGTTAGAATTTCAAACAATGGACTAACCATTACATTGCTTAAGGCTCGTTAGAGTATATGCGTAAAGACAAGAAAAAAATTATTTTAAATTTCTTTATACATCTATTCTAGTGCTTTAATAATTACTTTTATTGCTATTGCCAGTAAAAAACAACAGTAATAATGCTAAATGTTTTAGGCATTTAACTTTCAGTACAAAAGAGTTATAAAGTGGCTATAGAGTTTTTAATTGAATACTAGTAAGATATGCAGCAGACAAGGCATCAGTCTATAAAAGAAAGCCAAGAGACGACATTATCGTGCTTCAAACACTGTATTGGAGATTTCGTTAGCTGAACTAGTGCCATGCTTGCCAGAAAAATCTGTTGTAGGTGAATCCATAAAGAAACCTGGCTGTTTCGGCTTGGGCAATAAACTCTCACTGGTCAACATTTGAACAACAGACGACATGTTTGGTCTATCTTCCGGTCTTTGTTGCACACATAACAAACCCACATGAATGTGTCGTAATACACTAGATAGAGTGCAAGAGTTACCTACCAATTCATCGATCAGTTCCATTGGCTTGTCTTCAATCCATAGTTTCCATGCCTGAAAGAAATGAAAGCCAAATTTTAATGGGTCAGGCTGCATGTCTTCAAATTGCCTATGACAATTAAAAAAGCATCATAATAACACAGCATCATAAGACCCTATGTACTGTCAAGAACCACATTATTAGTAAGAAGTTTCCCTAAAAAAGAGAAAGTAAATTAGTAGGATATGTCACTCTTTTGAGCTTACATGTCCAAGAAGATTAAGGTGGTGGTTTGGGTGACAAAATCCCCTGTTCTTCTTTCCACTCAATATCTCTAATACTAAAACTCCAAAGCTAAATACATCAGATTTTATTGAATACTGTCCATGCACTGCATACTCGGGAGACATATATCCACTGCCAAATATCATTGTAAAGAAAAGAAGTTAAAAAAAAATAGTTGAACTTAACCTATAAAAGAAGTTTAAGCATACTTACTATGTTCCAATAATCCTATTGGTCTCAGAATCAATTTGATCTCCCCCGAATGATTTAGCAAGGCCAAAGTCTGAAATTTTTGCATTCATATTGTTATCAAGAAGGATATTGCTAGCTTTGAGATCTCTATGAATAATTCGCAATCTAGAGTCTTCATGAAGATAGAGGAGCCCTTTAGCAACACCACGAATAATGTTAATGCGCTTATGCCAATCTAGTAATTTACTCTTTGCTTGATCTGTGCAATTTCACACTCATGTTAGTACAATCAATTTCATTAATTAAAGAGGATAAGTCTAAACATGAATGCTCTAAATCAAGTCAAGGTCAAGGTTCAAACCAAAAATAAAGAAGTCCACGCTTTTGTTGGGCATATATTCATAGATTAACATGTTCTCATTCTCTTGAATGCAACAACCAAGAAGCTTCACAAGATTACGATGTTGAAGTTTTGCAATCAAAATAACTTCATTTTTCAACTCGTTCAATCCTTGTTTAGAATTCTTTGAGAGCCTCTTTACAGCTATATCTCTTCCATCTGGCAAGTTACCCTGAAAATGAAAGAGTGTGAATAACTTGGACACTACAAAAAACACTAAGGATGGCAATGCATGGCTTAGTGTCGTTTTAACAAAACGACACTAACAGGCGCCCCTTCAATGTGCAAATGACACCTCTCAAGAAGATATATCGTTTGAACAATGCAATGACGCCACAAATGGTGTCATTACTGTGCAAACGACACCTTTTTTTGAAAGGTGTCGTTTTAACAAAACAACACTAACAGGCGTCCCTTCACTGTGCAAACGACACCTCTCAAAAAGAGGCATCATTTGAACAGTGCAACGACGCCATAGATGGTGTTGTTACTGTGCAAATGACACCTCATTTTGAGAGGTTTCGTTTCAACAGTGGAATGACTTCACCCCAATGACACCAACCACTGTAGAAACAACGTCGCCCTACTGGGTAATGTCATTTTAATAGTAACGCATGTATGTTGTTATATAGCGTATCTTTCAATAGTAACACACGACGTCGCCTGGAAAATGAAAAATATAGCTCTTCGATTTATGTTGTTATTTACCTTGTACACAGGTCCGAAGCCACCTTCTCCCAGCTTCTTGTTGTTTGAAAAATTATCTGTTGCATTAGCTATGGCTGCTAGATCAAACATCGGTAACTCCATATCTTCCTTCCCGTGGCTTATTTTTGTTGTTCCTAAAATAGCAAGAGATGCATGGGCATGAAAAAAAAATCTTTGATAGTTCTTTTATCCAAAGTGAAATACTTACCCCCAAATATGTTCTTCGTGAAAGGCATATTTGGGTTTTGAGTTTCTACCTTGGGTTTTGAGTTTCTTCTTCCATATGCATGAGACTAGTGCTACTATTGTCATTCCCACGAATAGTAATGTTGAGCTGACTATAATTGCTACTAGTTTTATCTCAGCGGAGCGCCTTTTTTTCTCAAGATATTCTGAAAGACCAAAACAGAATTAGATATCATTGAGAATATATAACTCTTTTTGCCCATCTACACTGGGAAATGTGTGCAAATAAAGTGGATGAAGCAGTTGATCTCAACACCCCCACTTCCAAGTTTCCAAGCATTACAATTTGTCTAGTGGTTGTATGATCAGCTTATTAAGCAAGTTTTATATGGCTCAATACTTATTGAAAGTACACAATATAATCAGGATTTCAATTCATGAGTTTTGCTTTGGTACCACTTTAAATTACTATTTATCCAAAAACTTTACATGTAAAAAATTATAAACTTAATCATTTAATTAATGGTATATCGTCCCCTCCACCTCATAAAATATACAAACATGTAAAAAGTGTACCGCCGGTAGAAAGCCGACGACATAGTTTTCCATGTCTTATTTAAAATATAAGAAAAACAAATTCAGGAAAATCCAAAGAGAAAAAGTGAAACGGTACCAAGTTCTGAAGTAGCCATCCTTATATAGAGGTCTTGCCCAGACTCGGAGTTGGAGTATTCGCTTATATCAATTAGGCTACCAAACCAAAGCACGCAGCCGCTTCCTCCTCCCCTGACATCTAAACTTGTATATGCTGTGCAGTTGCAGTTTTTCAAACACATTCCTTCGCATTCCTTGAGGCTCATGCTCTTGTTATACCATGAAGAAGATGTGTCCGGCAATTTCAACCTCGTGCGCTTCAGGAATCCATCTCTGCCATTGCATTCCAAAGGAGTCCTTCGAACACACCCATCAGACCAATCGAGTACTGAATCCCAATTTTTTGGAGACTTGGGTAGGAATCCTTCCAAGCATGCACATACAGGAGACTTATTGGTGTTGCAGGTAGCATATCCACCGCATAAACCATAATTGTCGCACTCAATTGTATGGGATGTAAAGAAAAGTTCCCAACTCTGTGTTCGATCCACCCAATTGAATCGTTGCGGAACGCCTGATGGGTTTACCCGTAATCTTGAGAAGACGGAAGTGTTATGGAGCTTGTACTCGTAATAGACCTCCTTCTCATTCAACACGAATTCATACTCAAATACTGGATTGGGTCTTAATTGAGGATATCCCGTAAAACGAAGGCCATTCCACGACCCTGGTCTAGTCTTTATTGAATCTCCCTCCATACTAACGGACTGTGGATACCCACGAAGATCTATCCGTACAGAATACTCACCTTGAGCAGGATCTTCCGTGCTCTTCCAAGATGATAAAAACCTCTCTAGACCAGTTACTAAGTTCCATCCAAGCTTCATTTCTGGTAGGAGCGTGTCACAAGGATAATCAAAACTCTGCCACAAAAACTTCTCTGGGTCATCATCGTTTCTATCTTTCAAAACAAGATTTCCGGTGTCCAAGAGCTGCGCAACTGGATTTTCTACGGTTCTTGATGTATTAGATGACCAAACAACACCACTCGTGCTATTAAGAAGCACAAGAATTCCACCATCAGTGACCTTTAAAACTCCCGAGTGATCGCTAAGCGAAGCTTCTCTGTTGGCTACCCACACAACTGTCTCCGAAGATACTGTGTACCAAATTCCCACATATCGACTATTGGAGTTACCTGGGCTGAAGAATCCCAACTGGAATGATCCGTCAGCTGAAACTAAAGTAGTGCCACCGTCTCTGATTGACTGACTTGGAGTAATAGAGTTTTGTGTAATGGAGATTCTAAACAGAGAGAAGAAGATAGAATAGACGAAAAGATGGGTAATGGCATCCATTCATTTTCTAATGGTTGATCTTTTCTTAGTCGGAGAAAGTAATATATGTATGTGGTATAGTATATCCATAGATTCCATACAAGTCAAGACTTAAGCAGAGCGCATTAAGGAGTGTCTTCTTCAGGACACTTCCCTTCAATCTATTTATTTCCTTTTCAACAAGTTTGAATTCTGGAGTGTCAATAAATGCCTCCGTTGATTTTCTAATGGATGGAAGTCCTATCACGTTACTTGCAAACGGGGCCTATGTGATGACTTTGTTTTTTCCTTTTTTCTTTTTGTAAGTTATGTGATGACTTGAAAAAAGTAACTGATTTTGGTCATTTCTTTTTCGTTGGGTGATGTTGGGAAAATAAACTTATGGTTCTGGCACGGTAAGCCGAAGACCCATAGCATGGTAACAAAGCAATGGGCTAAGTCCTCATAAGCTTTAATCCATAGTTAATGAAGGTCCAGCCCACTAGAGTTGGCAGTGGGAAGAAGAAATGTATTACCAAGGCCCGGTTACCTGAGGATCCGTCACCCAAGGATAGATCTCCCGAGGCTGTCAAATCTCTTAATCGCCAGGGGATTATCTTATTCCTATATTCAAGCCCAATTGCCGAATCAACTCCCTGGTATTCAATGGTTGACTCCCATTGAGTTAGGGACTCCTATCATGATTATCCAACATCATAAGGATAGTGTTAGAGTTCGCATACAACCACTACTCTTAATTCAAACAACGCTACAAGGCTTGGATAAGATCGAAGGAGTTCTAATCCGAATAAACCTGTCAGCCTATAAATAGGTCACAATCCATATAGAGAATACATACACTTTTCTCAAATACCTTATTTGAGCATCAAATGGAGATCTCGCTCAACACAGGGCGTTTTATCTTACGTAGCCGCCTTCTACTCTTTATAGCATTTTTTGTAGTCTCACCAAAACTATTTTTTGATTATTTTAGTGAAGCAATTCGGTGAAACTGGTTAAAATATTCCATTTTCAGCCTCACCATTTTAACCCAAAATAAATGGTGAGTGAACAGTACTTACTTATTAAAGATAGTGAGTACTATTCACTCACCAAATGATTAAGAAATAATATAAATTTTTTCTCTCATTCTCTATTTTTTGAAAAAAGTTAAAAAATAATTAAAGAAGTCTTTGAAAAAGAATATTTAAATAGAATAGTGAAAGTTGATATTTAAAATAGTAAGTATGATGGGAGTGCTTTAAAAAAGTTGGTAGTTAAAATAGAAAAAATTATACTTTTAGTTATTTTGATAAGTAAAATTTGGTGAGACTAAGGCCTGGTACACTTAGACCATTCCCATTTGTTGATGCGACGAATGAAGATAAGCAACTATTCAAGTCTTACTCAAACTCAAGATATGTCCTATTCAAACTCAAGAGATAAGACTCTTAATAATAAAGTTGTTGAGATAAAATCTAATGTAATTTGATAAGGTGCGACAACCTAAGAGTAAAAGTAAGAGTCAAATACTTAGCTATTTGTCTTTTTGCCCCTTCTGTCCTAAAGAGTAGCATGCAGCTTCCACACTTTTTATTCAGCTAAATAAGCTGAACCCATTATTACATAAACTAGCATATAACCCCCGTCATGCGCGGTTATTTTTTTAAAAAATTATGATTTAAATTCAAAGATATTTTCAGGGAGACATCTTGTGAATTTTTCTTTTTAAAAAATAGAATAATAATATTGGAAAAGAAAAAAGTATAGGAAATAAATTAAGGTGTAAGATGAAAATAGCAATCAATTAGATTTTTTTAAAACATCATTAAGTGCCGGTTTGGATGTGCGTTTGAGGGACTTAAAAGTGCGTTTAACACTAAAAAAATCTGTTTGAAAAAAAAATACACGTTTGGTTAAAAAAATTGAAAGCGTTTTTAAGGGTTTAAAAAGCTTAAAAATTGCCAAAAAACACTTTTGACGAAAGCTTAAAAATTAGCTTTTGCCAAAAAGACACTTTTTGACTTAAAAGTTATATTTCTCAAACACAATCACAAATATGCTCTTAGACTTTCAAATTAACACTTTAGCAATTTAAATATTGAACATCAATCAGAACTAAACACTACTTTGTCAATATAATTGTACCCCTGAATCTACAAACCATCCACTGAACATAGAAGCTGGTGTTGAAGGTAGAAAAAATCAATAAATAGAATGATAGTTTAGAAAAAATCAAGCACAACAAATGACTGCATCCATTTAAAGAAATGTTGCTGTATAAATTGTAGGAAGAACCATGTAATCCTAAACTTACATGACACACTGTGATTCATGACCATACCATGAATAATGTTGATGCACTTATGCCAATCTAGTAATTTACTATTTGGTTGATCTGTCCAATTTCACATTCATGTTAGAGCATTCTAAATTCTCAAAAAACAATTTCATTAATGAAAGAGGATAAGATTAAACATGAATGCTTTGAATCAAGACAAGGACAAGGTTCAAACCAAAAATAAAGGAGTCCAAGTTTCTGTTGGACATGTACGTATTCATAGACTAATATGCTTTTATTTTCTTGAATGCAACAACCAAGAAGGGTCACAAGATTACGATGTTGAAGTTTAGCAATCAAAATAATTTCATTTTTCAACTCGTTCTGTCATTGTCTAGAATTCTTTGAAATCCTCTTCACATCAATTTTTTTTATTTTTTTTATTTCTTTTTGTATGTTCTTGATAGTCAATTTTAGAGAATGGATGTAGGACATTTATTAAGGATCCATTTAAAAATCGTGATTGGAGGGAATCTATCACCTTCAAGCATAGACTTCATGGAATAGAAACGATTGATTGTTTCTGTATCAACATTGACCGCACGCCAAGCACTAGAAGGAGGCTGAAAGGAGGACAAAAGAGGTTCATTGGTCTGTGGCCCTTGCCTTCCTCACAGCTATGAAGTAGTGCCACTTACATATTTAATAATTGATAAAATTATTTTAGACAAATATATTTCATAATGCTAATGCTGGCAGGGTTCATGATTGCAGACAGTAGCGTATGGAACCTCAAAATGGAAAAAAATGAGTAAGGACCGAGTAATTCTAAAAGTCCCTTTTGTATCACTCTTGTATTCATCTAAAAATGAAGTGACTTTTAAAATTACCACTTGATCAAAATTTAATAGTAATTAATCACAAGTCCCATGATAATTTTAAAAGTCACATTATTCTTGGAGGGTCATAAGAGTGACTTCTAGCATTATTCCCATTGTTATCTCTGTATTATCTTTTGGAACGGTCCCCCTAGGCCTATGCTTCTTGTTATTTGTCTTGAAAAGGAAGCAGAAAAGAGAAGGTAACAGATTTTTTAGTAAGAAAAAAAAACCAAAACCTATTTGATCAGTGAAAAATTTAGTAAAAGAAAAGATGACAGGTCTTACAACAGCTACCCCAATCTAGGATGTTTCTGCTTCTTTTATTATGCCTTGCATTAATCAGTGCGGGGATCATTGGGTAAAATTACTTCTTGATATGGGTCTCTGCTTTCAAAAGGGCTCAGTTTTGTTGTTTATAAAGTCATCCAGGTGGAGGGATGAGTCTTTTCTACAGAGAGAACTCCTTCAGCCATTTATAAGTATGAATGCATGCATAGAACAAACATGAATACGAGCATGACATCCCTTATTCCTGAGCATTTGTGATTGATATATATTCAGGGCATTTTTAGAAGAGGGGCAAGAAATAGCATTGCCAAACTTCAGCATAGAAACCTTGTGAAGATTTTAGGATGTTGCATTCAAGAAGAAGAAAGGATTGCTTGGGGGATAATTTATATTCAACAAGAATGCAGATTGGGAATTATCCATAGAGATCTAAAAGCTAGCAGTCTTTATCTTTTTGACCCTTCTGTCCCAAAGAGTAGCAGCTTCCAGACCTTTTTTGTTTAGCTAAATATGCTGAAATCAAGATTACATAAATTCGTATTAAAAAAAAAAAAAAAAACTCATTGCTTTTGCTCTCAAGTGACATACTTTATCGTCCTTCAAACAAAGTATTGGTGATTGCGTTAGCTGAACAAGTTCTATGCTTCCCATATGAAGAATCTGCTTTAGGTGAATCTGAAAAGAAACCTGGTTGTTTTGGCTTAGGCAATAAATTCTCACTGCTCAACATTTGAACAACAGACGACATGTTTGGTCTATCTTTTGGTCTTCGTTGCACACATAACAGACCCACCTGAATGTGTCGTAATACACTAGATAGAGTGCACAAGTTATCTACCAATTCATCAATAAGTTCCATTGACCTGTCTTCAATCCAAAGGTTCCATGCCTGAAAGAAATTTAAAATAAAATTTTTGTTAGTCAGACTCCATTTATATTGGCTCTTAACTAAAAGAACATTAGAATAATAGGGGCTCTCTACTATCAATAACTGCATTGTTAATACTTACATGTCCAAGAAGATTAAGGTGGTGGTCTGGGTGACAAAATCCTCTATTCTTATTTCTACTCAATATCTCTAATACTAAAACTCCAAAGCTAAACACATCAAATTTTTCCGAGTACCGTCCATGCACCATATACTTTGGAGACACATAACCATTGCAAAATACCATTACAAAGAAAAACTAAGTTAAAAAACAACTAAACTTAACCTATTAATTGAGTTTAAGCATACTTACTATGTTCCAATAATTCTATTAGTCTCAGAGTCAACTTGATCTCCCCCAAATGATTTAGCCAAGCCAAAGTCCGAAATTTTTGGATTCATATTGTTATCTAAAATGATATTACTAGCTTTTAGATCTCTGTGGATAATTCTCAGTCTAGAGTCTTCATGAAGATAGAGAAGCCCTTTAGCAACACCACGGATAATGTTGATACGTTTATGCCAATCTAGCACTTTACTCTTTGCTTGATCTGTCCAATTTCATATTCATGTTAGCACATACCTGGCTACATTCTTAGTAAACAATTTCATTAATAAAAGAGGATAAGACTAAACATGAATGCTTTGAATCAAGTCAAGGTCGAGGTTCAAACCAAAAATAAAGGAGTCTAAGCTTTTGTTGGGCATGTATTCATAGATTAACATATTTTCATTTTCTTGAATGCAATAACCAAGAAGCTTCACAAGATTACGATGTTGAAGTTTGGTAATCAAAATATCTTCATTTTTGAACTCATTCAACCCTTGTCTAGAATTCTTTGAAAGCCTCTTCACAGCTATATCTCTTCCGTCTGGCAATTTACCCTGAAATTAATAATGTAGCATGTTTAACTTGGACAATACAAAAAATACTAAGGATGGTGACGCCGGGCAGTGTCATTTTGTTAAAACAACACTAACCTGTATCCCTTCACGTTGCAAACGACACCTCACAAAAAGAGGTGTCGTTTGAACAGTGCAATGATGCGACAATGGTGTCGTTACTGTGCAAACGATACCTCTTTTTGAGAGGTGTCGTTTCAACAGTGAAACGACGTCACCCTAGTGACGATAACAACTGTAGAAACAATGTCGCCGAGTAGCGCGACGTCATTTTGATAGTAATGCACGTATGTTGTTATATAGCGCATGTTTCAATAGTAACGCACGACATCGCCCTAAAAATGAAAAATATAGCTCTTCGATTTATGTTGTTATTTACCTTGTACACGGGTCCAAAGCCACCTTCTCCGAGCTTCTTGTTGTTTGAAAAATCATCGGTTGCATTAGCTATGGCTGACAGATCAAGCATCGGAACTCCATATCTTCCTTCCCATGATTTATTTTTGTTGTTCCTAAAATAACAAGAGATGCATGGGCCTAAAAAAATCTCTAATAGTTCTTTTATCCAAAGCAAAATACTTACCCCAAAATATGTTCTTTGTGAAAGGCATATTTGGGTTTTGAGTTTCTACCTTGGGTTTTGAGTTTCTTCTTCCATATGTATGAGACGAGTGCAACTATTATCATTCCCACGACTAGTAATGCTAAGCTGACTATAATTGCTACTAGTTTCTTCTCACCAGAGCGCCACTTTTTCTTAAGTTGTTCTGAAAGATCAAAACAGAGTCAGGTATCATTGAGAATAACTCTTTTCGCCAATACTCTAGAAGAGGAAATGTGTGCAAATAAAGGGGATGAAGCAGTTGATCTCAACACCCCCACCTCCTAGTTTTCCAAGCATTAAAATTTGTCTAGTGGTTGTATGAAAGCCGACTACATAGTTTTCCGTGTCTTCTTTAAAATATAAGAAAAAAATTTCAGAAAAATCCAAAGAGAAAGTGAAACGATACCGAGTTCTGATGTGGCCATCCTTATATAGAGATCTTGCCCACCCTCGGAGTCGGAGTATTCGCTTATATCAATTAGGCTACCAAACCAAAGCACGCAGCCGCTTCCTCCTCCCCTAACATCTAAACTTGCATATGCTGTGCATGAGCAGTTTTTCAAACACATTCCTTCGCATTCCTTAAGGCTCATGCTCTTGTTATACCAGGAAGAAGACGTGTCTGGCAATTTCCTCCCCGTGCGCTTCAGGAATCCATCTCCGCCATTGCATTCCAAAGGAGTTGTTCGAACACACCCATCAGACCAATCTATCGAATCCCAATATTTTGGAGACTTGGGAAAGAATCCTTCCAAGCATGAACATACAGGAGACTCATTGATGTTGCAGGTAGCATATGCACCGCATAAGCCATAATTTTCGCATTGATCTGCCTGGGATGTAGAGAAGAGCTCCCAAGTAAATGTCCGATCTATCCATACGTATCGTTGCGCAACGCCTGATGGGATTACCACAAATCTTGAGAAAACAGAAGTGTTAAGGAGTTTGAACCCGTAACTGACCTCCTTCTCATTCAACACGAATTCATACTCAAATACTGGATTTGGTCTTAATTTAGGTCCATGACCCTGCTCTAGTCTTTATTGAATCTCCCTCCATATTAAACATTTGCGGAAGCCCACAAGGATCTAGCCGTATTGAAAACGTACCTTGAGCAGGATCATCCATGCTCTTCCAAGATGATAAAACCCTCTCTAGACCAGTTACTAAGTTCCATCCAAGCTTCATTTCCGGTAGGAGTGTGTCACAAGGATAGTCAAAACTCTGCCACACAAACTTCTCTGAGTCATCATCATTTCTATCTCTCACAACAAGATTTCCGGTGTCCAACAGCTGCGCAACTGGATTTTCTACAGTACTTGATGTATTTGATGACCAAACAACACCGCTCGTGCTATTAAGAAGCACTAGAATTCCATCGTCAGTGACCTTTAAAACTCCTAAGCGATCGCTAAGCGGAGCTTCTCTGTTGGCTACCCATACAACTGTCCCTGGAGATGTTGTGTACCATATTCCCAGATATCGACTTTTGGAATTACCTGGGCTGAATAATCCCAATTGAAATGATGAGCCAGCTGAAACTAAAGTAGTGCCACCGTCTGTGATTGACTGCCTTGGAGTAATAGAGTCTTGTGTAATGGAGATTCTAAACAGAGAGAAGAACAGAGAGTAGACGAAAAGATGGGTAATGGCTCCCATTGATTTTCAAATGGTTGATCTTTTCTTTCTCGGAGAAAGAAAGTAATATATGTATACTGTATATCCACATAAGTCAAGACTTGAGAGCGCACTGTTTCTTCGGGACACTCCCCTTCAATCTATTCTGCTTTTCAACAAATTGGAATTCAGATTTCAGAGTGTCGGTAAGGGCGGCCAAGGAATGCTTTTTCATTCTACCAACCATCTACTGCATGGAAGTTCTATCACGTTACTTGCAAACGGGACCATATGTAATGTGAATCGAAAGCCCAACATGCCAGTGATGGTGCCCGAAGATTGAATAGAGTAACTGATTTTTGTCCTTTCTTTTTGTTGGGTAACGTCTGTTCGTATCATTGCTATTTTACGTGGCCGCCATCGACTGGTTATAGCATTTTAGGCAGTCTCATTAAAATTATTTTTTAGTTATTTTATTGAAACAATTTAGTAAAAGTGGTTAAAATTTTTCTTTTTAAGTCTCATAATTTTAACTAAAAATAAATGGTCAGTGAGTACTGTTTACTTACAAATGAATAAGAAATTATAAGGTTAAATATCTTATACACCCATATAGTTTAATTTCTTTATTTTTTACTCTTGGAGTTTACATTTTATCAGAAAAGGTATTTATTGTTTGCCTAAAGATGGAGATGGTACCTCCATGTAAATTCTATCTAAAATTTTACGAAATGCCACATCAGCACAGTAAGAAATTGACACGTGTTAATATATCTAATTAAAAATAAAAATTATTTTTTAAAGAATTAAAAACATTAAAAAAATTAAAAATTTTATATTTAATTAATTAATTAATTAATTTTTTTTTTTTAAAAAAAAAGGTTTAGGGGTGGCTGCTACCCCCTTTGGCCATGGAAATGGCCTGGCCACCCCATCTGGCTGGATTGGGGCTGGCCAAACCAACCTCATGGGCCATGGGGGTGGTTGGCCTCCCAAGGGCCAATTGAAAAAAAAAAAAAATGACGGAAAGCCTCCAAGGACCACCACATTCATTTTTTTTTAAAAAAAAAAAAAAAAAAAAAAAATCTATTAATGTGACATAAATGTGAAAATATTTTTGGTGTTTTGTATTTTGGATTGTTAATGTTTTTGTTATGAATAACATAAAACATAATGAAATTTTTATCAAAATGGCTAATAAATATAAAACTTGGAGGCAATTTTTGTAAAATCAAATTACTATCATCTTGTTATAATTCAACTGAATTATAACTTTTACGCACTTCATTATTCATAACAAAACCCAAACTTCAATTATTTTCTCTTATGAGTGAGCATACAAGACAAGCAGAAAGTAACCGAAACTAAATATCATTTATTTATCTTAATTATCATATTTTTCTTTTTAACTCATTTCCATACAAGTGAAGACTTGGGCTCTTCTCACCTTCCCAACAATGGAGGCGTTAAAACACCATTCGTTTTCTTGCTTTCCGTTTTCTTTGATTACTTTGATTGAATCATGCGGTGTGGAGTCCCACCACATTCATTGGACCAACGGAATCCAAAGCTTATCCACCGTAAAAAGTTAAAAAATAAAAAATAAATGAAGAAGTCTTTGAAAAAGAATATTTAAATGAAATAGTAAAAATTGATAGTTAAAATAATAAGACTGCTATGAGTGCTTTAAAAAAGTGGGTAGTTAAAATAGAGAAAATTGTACTTTTAATTATTTTAGTGAGTAAAATTTGACAAGGTTGATATATAAGAACGCTCTTAGACCATTCTCATTTGTTAAAGCTATGACTGAAGATAAGCATCTATTCAAGTCTTACTCAAACTCAAGATAAGTCCTATTCAAACTCAAGAGATAAGACTCTTAATAATAAAGTTGTTGAGACAAAATCTAATGTAATTTGATAAGGTGCGATAACCTAAGAAAAGTAAGAGTCAAATACTTAGCTGTAGGGTTTATCTTATAAATACTTATATATATTAGGGTTAATTACTTTTTTAGTACCTAGTTTTGTACAATTTTTTTTTTCCTACCTGGAGTTCAAATCCTATCACAAATTGTACATGACTTATGCGAAATGACCAACTTAGTACTTCCGTTAGGTTCCGTTAGCCAAAACTAACGAAATGCCACATGTCGTTACATACAAATGCCATTGATGATCTCCTTCACCAGCTACGAAATGACGTTGTTGTCAAGGACCTTGGCTCACTCAATTATTTCTTAGGCGTCGAAGTCTTACAACTCAAATACGGATTATTGCTCTCTCAACGTTGTTATATTTTGGATCTTCTCAAACATACGAACATGTTAAAAGGCTGAACCACTTTCATCGCCTATGTCCTCATCTCATACCCTCATTATATTTGAGGGAGAGCCAGTCGAGGATTCATCTCTTTTTAGGAGTACTGTTGGCTCCTTACAATATCTATCACTTACCTGATTTGATTTGGCTTTTTCGGTTAATCTTGCACTTACACAACTCTGTATAGCTTCTTTATTAACAGTAGAAGGCAAACCAAGCTTACAACATCAAACCATGTCAAAGACTTACCAAAAAAACAAAGCCAACTTGAAATGCCTCAAACGGAAGTGAAGCTTTGAACAACTTTAAAAGGGGCATATATTGGTTTGTCACATAAAACTCTGTTTTACTTGCCAAAGAAAATCAAGAATAAATCACAGAATCAAGGAAGTGAGATGCAGTGAAATGCTTCATGTCCAAAAACATCAGCAATCATAATCATTCTGGATATCCTGTCCACCCAATCAACTTTGCAATTTCATCTGGGTTTCCATAAACAGAAAGTGAAGGAACAAAAATGAGTCTGAGAGGAAGCAAGCCTCCGTGCATAAATATATATAAAAATAAAAAAATTCCAATCTTCTACTGCAGCATGGTCCTTTAGTCCTTGAACTTTCTGCTCTCCTACGTGAGAAATCACAGAACCTCCAAATCGAACCCCTCTAGTTGTTAATCTGCTACAGAGCAAGAATCTCTCATCTCTCCAGCATTGTGCAATCTGCCAAAAAGGCTCTTTACATGTCTTTGTTTGTAGTGAATAGATTAAGCATTTTAACTCTCTTTACAGCTGGTCCTATAATACCAACTACTCACGGGCTCATTATATGAATAGAGAGCATACTTCTTCAGTTCTACCATGGATACTATTGATGCTTTTGTAGAAGCTTCTTCCCACTTCTCCAAATTTAGCTCCCATGTATTCTATAATTTTCCATGTTCTTGCAATTCTCTACACTCATGCACTTTCTCTCATAGTTCAACCAACAAATCCAGTCTCCCACATCATCGTAATGGTATTGTTTATTGTGATATCCGCTCCAGCAACACTTTATCTAGACACAGCTACTTCTTGCCAGGTAATTATCCCTTAAGACATAAACCTACTCTATAGTTTCATTCCCTTCTCCCAAATTTTCTAAGCAACCAAACATAAATAATCACTCAATTTTCATCTCCGGAACTGAAAACTTTCTTAGCAACCAGATAAAGAACTAGCAGGAAGAACAAAATGCAGCCAACAATAAAAAGAAAGAAAAAAATAATAATAATAATAAAAAAAAAAAAACCCAGCAATGCAGTTTAGCCTAAAGAGCCCGGTCTTCTTACCCAAAGCTTTCTGCCAGATATAGATTCTTCATCAAGCAATTTAGAATTTCAACCAATGGACTAACCATTACATTGCTAAAGGCTCGTTAGAGTATATGCGTAAAGACAAGAAAAAATTATTTTAAATTTCTTCATACATCTACTGTAGTGCTTTAATATTTACTTTTATTGCTATTGCCAGTAAAAGACAACAGCAAAACGTTAAATGTTTTTGGTATTTAACTTTTAGTACAGAAGAGTTACAAAGTAGCCACAGAGTTTTTAATTGAATACTAGTAAGATATGCAGAAGACAAGGCATCAGTCAGTAAAAGAAAGCCAAGAGTTTCCTGGAGAGCATGTTTTGGCATAAACTTTCAATTGCAACCTTTTAACTGCATTTCAGGTGAAAAATTAGATCGAAATTTATAGTATGCATTGTTAAAGAAATTGATTCTAAAATTATTCATAGAAGAACAAACACTCTGAAACACATGATATAGTCCTATGTGTAAAGATTAATCTACTATATGAATAAACAACATGAATATGGTAGGATCGGTCTTGCACTTAGCCAAAGCTCTTCATCTTTTTGACCCTTCTGTCCAAAAGAGTAGCAGCTTCCAAATCTTTTTGTTTAGCTAAATATGCTGAAATCAAGATTACATAAATTCCTATAAAAACAAATCTCTGCTCTTGCTCTCAAATGATGTACTTTATCGTGCTTCAAACACTGAACTGGTGATTTCATTAGCTGAACAAGTTACATGCTTTCTAGATGAAGAATCTGCTTTAGGTGAATCTATGGAAAAGAAACCCGGCTGTTTCGGCTTAGGCAATAAACTCTCACTGCTTAACATTTGAACAACAGATGACATGTTTGGTCTATCTTCCGGTCTTTGTTGCACACATAATAAACCCACATGAATGTGTCGTAATACACTCGATAGAGTGCACAAGTTACCTACCAATTCATCGATCAATTCCATTGGCCTGTCTTCCATCCATAGTTTCCACGCCTGAAAGAAATGAAAGCCAAAATTTAATGGGTTGGACTGCATGTCTTCAAACTGGCCGATGATATTAAAAAAGCATCATAATAATAGGGGCATCATAACCCGCTATACTGTCAGGAATTGCATTGTTAGTGAAACTCGAAGAAAAAAAAAAAGAAAAAGTAAATTAGTAGGATATATATGTCACTTTTTGAGCTTACATGTCCAAGAAGATTAAGGTGGTGGTCAGGGTGACAAAATCCTCTGTTCTTCTTTCCACTCAATATCTCCAATACTAAAACTCCAAAGCTAAATACATCAGATTTTATTGAGTACTGTCCATGCATTGCATACTCAGGAGACATATAACCACTGCCAAATATCATTGTAATGAAAAGAAGTTAAAAACAGCTGAACTTAATCTATAAAAGAAGTTTAAGCATACTTACTATGTTCCAATAATCCTATTGGTCTCGGAATCAATTTGATCTCCCCCGAATGATTTAGCAAGGCCAAAGTCCGAAATTTTTGGATTCATGTTGTTATCAAGAAGGATATTGCTAGCTTTGAGATCTCTATGGATAATTCGCAATCTAGAGTCTTCATGAAGATAGAGGAGCCCTTTAGCAACACCACGAATAATATTAATGCGCTTATGCCAATCTAGTAATTTACTCTTTGCTTGATCTGTGCAATTTCACACTCATGTTAGTACAATCAATTTCATTAATTAAAGAGGATAAGTCTAAACATGAATGCTCTAAATCAAGTCAAGGTCAAGGTTCAAACCAAAAATAAAGAAGTCTACGCTTTTGTTGGGCATATATTCATAGATTAACATGTTCTCATTCTCTTGAATGCAACAACCAAGAAGCTTCACAAGATTACGATGTTGAAGTTTTGCAATGAAAATAACTTCATTTTTCAACTCGTTCAATCCTTGTTTAGAATTCTTTGAGAGCCTCTTCACAGCTATATCTCTTCCATCTGGTAATTTACCCTGAAAATGAAAGAGTGTGTATAACTTGGACACTACAAAAAAACTAAGGATGGTGATGCATGGCTTAGTGTCGTTTTAACAAAACGACACTAACAAGCGTCCCTTCAATGTGCAAATGACACCTCTCAAAAAGAGATATTGTTTGAACAGTGCAACAACGCCACAGATGGTGTCATTACTGTGCAAATGACACCTCCTTTTGAAAGGTGTCGTTTTAACAAAACAACACTAACACACTTCCTTTCACTGTGCAAACAACACCTCTCAAAAAGAGGTATCGTTTGAGCAATGCAACGATGCCATAGATGGTGTCGTTACTGTGCAAACTACACCTCATTTTGAGAGGTGTCGTTTCAATAGTGGAACGACTTCACCCCAGTGACGCCAACGACTGTAGAAACAACATCGCCCTACTGGGCAACGTCATTTTAATAGTAATGCACGTATGTTGTTATATAGCGTATCTTTCAATAGTAACACACGACGTCGCCCGGAAAATGAAGAATATAGCTTATTTACCTTGTACACAGGTCCAAAGCCACCTTCTCCTAGCTTCTTGTTGTTTGAAAAATTATCTGTTGCATTAGCTATGGCTGCTAGATCAAACATCGGTAACTCCATATCTTCATTCCCATGACTTATTTTTGTTGTTCCTAAATAGCAAGAGATGCATGTGCATGAAAAAAAAAAAAAAAAAATCTTTGATAGTTCTTTTATCCAAAGTGAAATACTTACCCCCAAATATGTTCTTCGTGAAAGGCATATTTGGGTTTTGAGTTTTTACCTTGGGTTTTGAGTTTCTTCTTGCATGAGACTAGTGCACCTATTGTCACTCCCACAAATAGCAATGCTGAGCTGACTATAATTCCTACTACTTTCTTCTCACCGGAGCGCCTATTTTTCTCAAGATGTTCTGAAAGGCCAAAACAAAGTCAAGTATCTAGACGGGAAATGGGTGCGAATAAAGTGGATGAAGCAATTGATCTCAACACCCCCACTTCCTACTTTTCCAAGCATTACAATTTGTCTAGTTGTTGTATGATCACCTTATTAAGCAAGTTTTATAAACTCTATAATCAGGATTTCAATTCATGAGCTGTGCTTTGATACTACCTTAAATTATTATTTATCCAAAAACTTAACATGTAAAAAATTATAAACTTAATCATTTAATTAGTAGTATATCGTCATTTCTACCTCATAAAATGAACAAACATGTAAAAATTGTACTTTCGCTGTTAGAAAGCCGATGACATAGTTTTCCATGTCTTACTTAAAAGAGGTAACTTCACTGAAGACCCCTTAACTTCTACCCGATTTGACAAATCCCCCCTCCCCCCAAAACTTCAAAATCTCCAAATTTAATCCCTTGAACTTTCAATTGCAATTAATTTGGACCCCTTCGTCAGATTTTAAACGTTATATGACGTTTATACCCCCAGCTTTTTTATAAAATTCCAACTTTACCCTTAATTCCAAAACATTTTTTTATTAAAAAAAAAAAACGAAAATCAGGGATATTTTTGTATTTTTTAGTATTTCTAACGACTAAATTTGATGGAGGGATTCAAATTGAGAGCAATTGAAAGTTCATGAGACTAAATTGAGATATTTTGAAGTTTAGGGGGTTTTGTCCAAATGAGTTAAAGTTCCGGAGTCTTTAGCGAAATTACCCCTATTTAAAATATAAGAAAAAAAAAAAAAAATTCAGCAAAATCCAAAGAGAAAATAGAAGTGAAATCGTACCCAATTCTGAAATGGCCATCCTTAAATAGAGGTCTTGCCCACGCCCAGCGAATTCTCTTCTTATATCAATTAGGCTACCAAACCAAAGCACGCAGCCGCTTCCTCCTCCCCTGACATCTAAAGGTGAATATGCTGTGCAGGAGCAGTTTTTCAAACACATTCCTTTGCATTCCTGGAGGGTTATGCTCTTGTTATACCAGGAAGAAGACGTGTCGGGCAATTTCACCCCCGTGCGCTTTAGGAATCCATCTCCGTCATTGCATTCCAAAGGAGTTGTTCGAACACACCCATCAGACCAATCTATCGAATCCCTATATTTTGGAGACTTGGGAAAGAATCCTTCCAAGCATGAACATACAGGAGACTCATTGATGTTGCAGGTAGCATATGCACCGCATAAGCCATAATTTTCGCATTGATCTGCCTGGGATGTAGAGAAGATCTCCCAAGTAAATCTCCGATCCATCCATACGTATCGTTGCGCAACGCCTGATGGGATTACCACAAATCTTGAGAAAACAGAAGTGTTAAGGAGTTTGAACCCGTAACTGACCTCCTTCTCATTCAACACGAATTCATACTCAAATACTGGATTCGGTCTTAATTTAGGATATCCCGTAAAACCAAGGCCATTCCATGACCCTGGTCTAGTCTTTATTGAATCTCCCTCCATATTAACCCACTGTGGATACCCACGAAGATCTATCCGTACAGAATACTCACCTTGAGCAGGATCTTCCGTGCTCTTCCAAGATGATAAAAACCTCTCTAGACCAGTTACTAAGTTCCATCCAAGCTTCATTTCTGGTAGGAGCGTGTCACAAGGATAATCAAAACTCTGCCACAAAAACTTCTCTGGGTCATCATCGTTTCTATCTTTCAAAACAAGATTTCCGGTGTCCAAGAGCTGCGCAACTGGATTTTCTACGGTTCTTGATGTATTAGATGACCAAACAACACCACTCGTGCTATTAAGAAGCACAAGAATTCCATCATCAGTGACCTTTAAAACTCCCGAGTGATCGCTAAGCGGAGCTTCTCTGTTGGCTACCCACACAACTGTCTCCGAAGATACTGTGTACCAAATTCCCACATACCGACTATTGGAGTTACCTGGGCTGAAGAATCCCAACCGGAATGATCCGCCAGCTGAAACTAAAGTAGTGCCACCGTCTGTGATTGACTGCCTTGGAGTAATAGAGTCTTGTGTAATGGAGATTCTAAACAGAGAGAAGAACACAGAGTAGACGAAAAGATGGGTAATGGCTCCCATTGATTTTCAAATGGTTGATCTTTTCTTTCTCGGAGAAAGAAAGTAATATATGTATACTGTATATCCACATAAGTCAAGACTTGAGAGCGCACTGTTTCTTCGGGACACTCCCCCTCAAAATCTATTTTCCTTTTCAACAAATTTGAATTCAGGAGTGTCAATAAATGCCTACGTTGATTTTCTACCCCATGAAGTCCTATCACGTTACTTGCAAACGGGGCCTATGTGATGACTTTTTCTTTTTTCTTTTTGTAAGTTTTGTGATGACTTGAAAGCCCAACATGTCAGGTATGTTACCCAAAAATTGAGACAAGTCTTTTCCTTAAAATAGAGACACTGATGTTTGTAATTGCCGCGTGAGGACTTGGTCCTCTGTTCTATTTATCATAAAAGTACAAACAATAAAAGCAGTTTCTTACGAGAACCAAATAAACAAGAAACTTAGAGAAAAGAGAGTGGTATTTGGTAAATGGGTTGACCTAGACACTGTAGTTAATGTAGATTGATGTGAAAAAAAAGTATGAATATTTTGTATAAAAAAGTGAAAAAGCGGTATGAAAAAGTGAAAAAGTTTTGTTTTGTAGTGATTTTTTTATTTGAATAATAATAAAAAGTGAATGATGTGATATAAAAAGTGAAAATATGAAAATGTTTTTATGTTAATATTTTTGGGAAATGGTGATGAATAGTGTCTAGGCCAACTCCAACGCCTTTACCAAACAAGGCTGAGGAGGTATGGTGTCTGTAGACCTGACCCGGTATGGTGGTGTAACTTGAGCTGGAGCTTTGACCTTTCGTGTAGCTAAAGAATTCAATTCAATACTCCCCCTCAATCCTAACAGTTGAGAACAAACGTTAAGATTGGTACAAAGGTGAGCAAAACGAGCAGAGACCAAAGGCTTAGTAAGAATGTCGGCCAATTTATCTTTGCTAGAGAGAGATTTAACAAGAAGTCTTTTTAGCTACCCGATCCCACACAAAATGATAATCAATTTCAATATGTTTTGTTTGGGCATGATAGACTGTATTTGAAGTTAAATAGGTGGCACCAATATCGTCGCAATAAAGAATGGGTGCTGCCGAGAGAAAGACCGCAAGTTCTTTGAGCAATGATTGAATCCAAATCAACTCTGCAGTGGCATTGGCTAAGGCCTTGTATTCAGACTCCGTACTGGAACGAGACACAATAGGTTGTTTCTTGGCTGTCCAACTTTCATCATGATTTCAAGCTGATTAATTCTTTTTTGTTTTGTTTTCTGTAATTAAGAACCATCTAAGCTTCCTTCATTATCTAAACAGTCATCTTGGAAAGAACCAGCTGTCGGGCACAATTCTGCCTCAACTTTTCAGCTCAAATATGAATGCCATACATGTGTAAGCTCGATTAAACTGTCCATTTTCAAGAACTTGTAATTATAGCTTAAGTTGCTGACAAAACCAGAGTAAATGTCTTCAGTATGGAAATTGAGGAATGGGACTTTTTGTTTCAGTATCTAAATAGTTATACGAACACTGTCAGTTATATACATTAATTTTCTGCCTGCTTTTTTTTTTTTTTTTTTTTGGGCAGGCTTTTTGATAACAGACGCTTGGATAGAAATTCACCTAGTGAGTCTGTGCCTTCAAGCATCAGTAATCTTGCAAATCTTCATGAGCTGTAAGCAGACAAGATAAACATACCAATTAAGGCTTTAAACTTGTAGCTGAGAAGTTTTTTCACTTATTAAGATAGGCGTATTGTTATTAAGAAGTTTTTGATTACTTGCATTTATCTGAAACATTTTGCAGACTTGAGCTGAAAATTAGTAGTCATGATGTTTGCTCATTGCATTGTGATACTTGTTCAATCTTATCATGATGCATTCTCTCTCACACGAACACATTATTGTGGTACATACAGGATCAAATATAAAGGTAAGCGGTGGCATTATAATAGGAGCAGCAGTTGGTGGTTCTATCCTCCTGTTATTACTAGTCATTGCAGGAGTATATGCTTTCCACCAAAAGAAAAGAGCAAAAAGAACTACTGAACAGAATAATCCCTTTGGTAAGATAGGCATAATTTTAGAATTAGCACCTTGTAGTTAATCATGTGGATTTTCTACAGACTTATTTGTGCTATAATGTCGCACAAATGCAGCAAATTGGGATATGAATATGGGAAGTGGTAGTGTTCCCCAATTGGAAGGAGCCAGGCGGTTCTCTTTTGAAGAGCTTAAGAAATACACCAAAAAATTTTCGGAAGCGAATGGTATTGGATCTGGAGGTTATGGGGAGGTTGATTTTCATTGTCTCTCATCAGAATCAAATCATTATTTACATACTACTTGATTCCTTAGAAAAGGAAAAAACAAAAAAATTAAAAATTTGTTTTTCAAAGAACTTTTTCTAGTTAAAACAAACTTACAACCTTCTCACAATATTCTTGGCTATTTTTAGGACACTTGGCATTTGTATGTGATGACATGAGTGACGGAACCTAACGGAGCTACTAAGTTGGTTTTTTCCCATAAGTCGAGTATCATTTGTGATAGGATTTGAACCACAGGTGAGAAAAAATTAAAATATGCAAACCTAAGTACTAAAAAGGTAATTAAACTTATATATTAATGAAAACCCAGTACATGAGTAAGGAAGGAAATCACATTTAATCAAAGAAGTCTGTGATCTTATATGGTATCAGAGCCAATCACAACTAATGTCTCTTACTTCTGATCCTTCTAGCATAATGTGTGCCTTATCAACCACCACCTCCACCTCCACGCCCACTATTACCCTCTCCAACCTACAGAATTTTGTTAAGCTCACAAAGGATAATTATCCTATTTGCAAGACCACCATTCTTCTCTACCTCATTGGCAATAATGGAGTTCAATTCATTGATGGTTTTACAACCCTACCTTCAAAAACCATGTCAAGTGCTACCTCAACCTCTAAGGCACCATTTACGATCACAAATCTTGCATGTAGCCTCTAGTATCAACAAGACCAAATGGGACTAAGGTATCCTACGTATCACTCATCAACAATGAAAATTCCAGAATAGAGACTAGTCATGCTAACCGAATTTAATGCCTTGTTGCAGAATAAGACTTTGACTCTAGTACTGTCATCTGCTGCCAATAATATAGTGGGATGAAGTGAGTGTTTAAATTAAAAAGGAAAGCGGATGGTTCAATTGAACGACATAAGGTGAGTCTTGTTGCAAAAGGATTTCATCAACAAGCTGGGATTGATTTTAGGGAGACTTTCAGTCCAATTGTGAAGCATAAAAACCATCTGTATAGTGCTCTCCTGTTGGTCTATGTGCCAAATATATATTCAAAATGTCTTTGTCAATGGAGTGCTATCTGAAGAAGTTTTTATAAGCTAACCACCAGGATTTGTTCATTTGGGCTTTCCATCACATTTTTACAAACTTGATAAAACCCTCTGTGGTTTAAAACAGACACCTTGTGCTTGGTTCTCAAGACTAAGTGGTAAGCTCTTGACCTTTGGATTTGCTGCATCAAAGGCTGATCCTTCACTGTTTATATATAAAATTGTATCTCTCACAATGCTCATACTCATCTATCTCGACGACATCATCATCACGGCTTCAGTCCCATCAGCCATTGATGATCTCCTTCACCAACTACAAATGATGTTGTTATCAAGGACCTAGGCTCACTCAATTGTTTCTTAGGCATCGAAGTTTTACAGCTTATATCCGGACTATTGCTCTCTCAACGCCGTTATATTTTGGATCTTCTCAAACGCACGAACATGTTAGAGGCCAAACCAATTTCATCACCTATGTCCTCATCTCATACCCTCACGACATTTGAGGGAGATCCAATTGAGGATCCATCTCTTTTTAGGAGTACTGTTGGCTCCTTACAGTATTTATCACTTACATGACTTGATTTGGCATTTTCAATTAATCGTGTATGTTAGTTTATGCATCGTCCTACAAAACTTCATTGGCATGCCGTGAAACGTATACTAAGGTATCTCAAACATACAGTGTCACATGGGTTACTAATCATTGATAGTTCTTCTCTTCGGTTAGAATCTTTTTCAGATGCAAATTGGGCTAGCTACCTTGATGATCGCAAACCTACAGGTGCATATTGTATTTTCTTGGGATCAAATTTAATCCATTGGCACTCTCACAAACAACCTATAGTGTCACGTTCAAGTACGAAGGCTGATCATAATGCCTTGCTAACATGTTGGCAGAACTCTCATAGATACAATATTATCTATTACACGATCTTGGGGTGGTCTTTCAATCTCCACCAAAATTATGGTGTGACAACATTGGTGCAACTTATCTCTCTACTAATCCGATATATAACGCAAGAACAAATAATGTGAGAATATATTTTCTCTTTGTACGTGATAAGGTTGCAAATAAATCTCTTAAAGTTTGTTTTATTCCTAGTTCTAATCAATTAGAGAATGTGCTAACCAAGCCTATTGTCTCCACAAGATTTCAACTACTACGTTCCAAGTTAAACGTGCGTTACTCCTTGTTGAACTTGCAGGAGGATGTTGAAGCTACCAATGAAGATAAACAACAATCCAAGTCCAACTCAAACTCAAGAGGCATGAATATAAACATAACCACCCATAACCAAGTCAAAAGAAACCATCCATTACCATGTAAAAAGCAAATGCTAGAACCTCCAAGACATCACCAATTACTGTTCATAGAACTAGAAAACCATATATTTGTAACTTCCAAGCAGCCTCATGTTGTCCCCCCTCTGTATCCTAACATATCAGGTGTTTTACTAGGAAATTCTTATTTCGCAAAATGTGATACGTTTTGATCTAACAAATCCTGTAAAGCACACAAAATAAAATTCCTCAAACTATCCACATTAGCCTTATACAACTCTGTATAGCTTCTTAACAGTAGAAGGCAAACCGAGTTTACAAGATCAAACCATGTCAAAGACTTACCAAAAAACAAAGCCAACTTGAAAAGCCTCAAACAGAAATGAAGCTTTGAACAATTCTAAAAGGGGCATGTATTGGTTTGTCACATAAAACTCTGTTTTACTTACCAAAGAAAATCAAGAAAAAATCACAGAATCAAGGAAGTGAGATGCAGTGCAATGCTGCATGTCCAAAAACATCTGCAATCGTAATCATTCTGGATATCATATCCACTCAATCAACTTTGCAATTTCATCTGGGTTTTCATAAACAGAAAGTGAAGGAACAAAAATGAGTCAGAGAGCAGGCAAGCCTCCCTGCATAGATATATATAAAAAGAAAAGAACTTCCAATCTTCTACTACAGCATGGTCCTTCAATCCTTCAACTTTATTTTCTCCTACGTGAGAAATCACAGAACCTCCAAATCGAACCCCACTAGTTGTCAATCTGCTACAGAGCAATAATCTCTCATCCCTCCAGCATTGAGCAATCTGCCAAAAAGGCTCTTCACGTGTCTTTGTTTGTAGTGAATAGATTAAGCATTTTGACTCTCTCATTACAGTTGGTCCTAATACCAACTACTCACAGGCTCATTATATGAATAATGCTTCGGATGCTCTTCATGGAGTACCACCTAACACTATTGACGCTTTTGTTGAAGCTTCTTCCCACTTCCCAAATTTAGCTCCCATTGATTCTATAATTTTCCTTGTTCTTGCAATTCTCTACACTCATTCACTATCTCTCATAGCTCAACCAACAAATCCAGTCTCCCACATCACCTTAATGGGTGTTGTTTATTGTGATATCCGCTCCAGCAACACTTTATCTAGACACAGCTACTTCTTGCCAGCCTGCGAGGTAATTATCCCTTAAGACAGAAAACTAATCTATAGTTTCATTCACTTGTCCCAAATTTTGTAAGCAACCAAACATAGTTTTCATCTGCGGAACTGCAACTTTCTTAGCAACCAAATAAAGAGCTAGCAGGAACAACAAAATGCATCCAACGAGAAAAAGAAGGAAAGAGAACCAAAAAAAAAAAAAAAAAAACATTACATTGCTAAAGGCCCATTATCTTTTTGTTCAGCTAAATAAGCTGAAACCATTATTACATAATTCATTAAAAGAATAAAAATGAAATCTCCATTTTTGATCTCAATTTCATGATATTTACTGTGCTCCCAATAATGAAATGGTGAATCTGTTTGTTGAACAAGTTGTATGCTTGACAGACGAAGGATCTGCTTCAAGTGAATCTGTAAAGAACCCTGGCTACCTTGGCTTAGGCAGCAAACTCTCACTGCTCAACATTTGAACCACAGACGACATGTTTGGTCTATCCATTGGTTTTTTTTGCATACATAACAGACCCACATGAATGTGTCGTAATACATTAGATAGAGGGCACAAGTCACCTGCCAATTCATCGATCAGCTCCATTGGCCTCTCTTCAATCCATAGTTTCCATGCCTAAAAGAAATGGAAGCCAAATTTTTGTGGGTCAGACTGCATGCCTTCAAACTGGCCCATGACTATTAAAAGAACATCAAAATAATATGGGCATCATAAGACCCTATGTAGTGTCCGGAACTGCATTCTTAATAAGAAGTTTCCCAAAAAAAAAAAAGTAAATTACTAGGAATTGTCACTCTTTAAACTTACATGTCCAAGAAGATTAAGGTGGTGGTCTGGTGACAAAATCCCCTGTTCTTCTTTCCACTCACTATCTCTAATACTAGAACTCCAAAGCTAAATACATCCTATTTTATCGAGTACTGCCCATGCACCACATACTCAGGAGACATATATCCACTGCCAAATATCATTGCAAACAAAAAGAAGTTAAAAGCAGCTAAACTTAACCTATAAAAGAAGTTGAAGCAACTTACTATGTTCCAATAATCGTATTGGTTTCATAATCAATTTGATCTCCCCCAAATGATTTAGCTAGGCCAAAGTCCGAAATTTTTGGATTCATTTTGTTATCTAGAAGGATATTGCTAGCTTTAAGATCTCTATGAATAATTCTCAGCCTAGAGTCTTCATGAAGATAGAGAAGCCCTTTAGCAACACCACGAATAATGTTGATGCACTTACTCCAATCTAGTAGTTTCCTCTTTGCTTGATCTGCCCAATTTTACAATCATGTTAGTACATACCTAGTTAAATTCTCAGCAAACAATTTCATTAACAAAATAGGATAAGACTAAACATGAATGCTTTGAATCTAGTCAAGGTCAAGGTTCAAACCAAAAATAAAGGAGTCCAAGCTTTTGTTGGGCATGTATTCATAGATTAACATGTTTTCATTTTCTTGAATGCAACAACAAAGAAGCTTCACAAGATTACGGTGTTGAAGTTTGGCAATCAAAATAACTTCATTTTTGAACTCATTCAGGCCTTGCCCAGAATTCTTTGAAAGCCTCTTCACAACTATATCTCTCCCTTCTGGCAATGTACCCTGAAACTCAAATAGTCGGTATATTTTGAAAAATAATAAAATACAACTCAACTAGTTATGTTAACATTTACCTTGTACACAGGTCCAAAGCCACCTTCTCCTAGTTTCTTGTTGTTTGAAAAATTATCTGTTGCATTAGCTATGGTTGCTAGATCAAATATTAGTAGCTCTGTATCTTCCTTCCTGCCATCATTGTCACAATCCTTCCTCTGATGTGTTTTTGCCATTCCTGAAATAACAAGAGATGCATGAGCATGCAAAAATCTTGAATAGTTCTTTTATGAAGCAAATTACTTACCCCCCAATTTGTTCTCTGTGAAAGACCTAGTTATTTAAATTTCTTAGATATAAATCTACCCGAATCAATTATTAACATAGTTAAATGTTGAGAAATCTACCTTGGTTTCTTAGTTTCTTCTTCCATATGTATGAGACCAGTGCAACTATTGTCATTCCCACGACTAACAATGCTGAGGCGATAGTAATTGCTACTTGTTTCTTCTCACTGGAGCGCCTCTTTTTCTCAAGATGTTCTGCAAGATCAAAACAGAGTCAGGTGACACTGAGAATAACTCCTCTTGCCCATACTCTAGACGGGAAAATGGGTGCAGATGAGATGCGTGGGCGTGAAAAAATCAGCAAAATCCAAAGAGAAAAATAAAAGTGAAATGGTACCCAGTTCAGTAGTGGCCATCCTTATATAGAGGTCTTGCCCACCCACATCGAATTTTGTTATGTCAACAAGGCTACCAAACCAAAGCAAGCAGCCGCTTCCTCCTCCCCTGACATCTAAACTAGCATATGCTGTGCAGGAGCAGTTTTTCAAACACATCCTTTCGCATTCCCTAAGGGTCATGCTCTTGTTGTACCAAGAAGAAGATGTGTCGAGCAATTTCACCCCCGTGTGCTTCAGGAATCCATCTCCGTCATTGCATTCCAAAGGAGTCCTTCGAACACACCCATTTGACCAATCTACTGAATCCCAATATTTTGGAGACTTGGGTAAGAATCCTTCCAAGCAAGCACATACAGGAGAGATATTGACATTGCAAGTAGCATAAGCACCGCATAAGCCATAATTTTGGCACTGATCTGCCTGGCATGTAAAGAAAGGCTCCCAACTGTGTGTCCGATCCATCCATATGAATCGTTGCGCAACCCCTGATGGGTTTAGCACATATCTTGAGAAAACAGAAGTGTTTAGGAGTTTGTACTCGTAATAGACCTCCTTCTCATTCAACACGAATCCATACTCATATACTAGATTCGGTCTTAACCCTTGACCCGTAAAACGAAGGCCATTCCATGACCCCGCTCTAGCCTTTATTTTATCTCCCTCCATATTAACCCACTGTGGATAACCACGAGGATCTATGCGTATAGAATACTCACCTGCAGAAGGATCTTCCGGGCTCTTCGAAGATGATAAAAACCTATCTAGACCAGTTACTAAGTTCCATCCAAGCTTCATTTCCAGCCGGAGTGTATCACAAGGATAATTAAAACTCTGCCACAAAAACTTCTCTATATCATCATCATTTCTTTCTTTCACAACAAGATTCCCGTTGTCCAAGAGCTGGTCAACTGGATTTTTTGCGGTTCTTGATGTATTAGATGACCAAACAATACCGTTGGTGCTATTAAGAATCACAAGAACTCCATCATCGGTTACATTTAAAACTCCCGAGTGATCGTTAAGCGGAGCGTCTCTGTTGGCTACCCATGCAACTGTCTCTGAAGATATTGTGTACCATATTCCCAGATATCGAGTATTGGAATGACCTGGGCTGAAGAATCCCAATTGAAATGATCCGCCAGCTGAAACTAGAGTGCCACCGTCTCTGAGAGATTGAGTTGGAGTAACAGTGTCTTGTGCATGGGAGGTTCTTAAGAGGGAGGAGAACAAGAAAGAGTAGAAAAAAAGATGGGTACAGGCTTTCATTGATTTTCTAATGGTTTAGAGTATATGCATAGAAATCAAGATTTAAGCAGCCTTCTTCTAGGTTTTCTAACATATGTTCAGTATTCTAACTGTTTATCTGTTCATATTCGGAGTCAACGTACCCTTCTTCTCGGTTTTTTCTGTTTCCACTTTTGTGTAATTTCCACGAGTCTGGATCTTTTTTCAATCCATCTTTCCTATATGAAGCCGACCAAAAGTCACTCATCGGGCCTAGACTGAATTGGACTTACTGTTCGATGATTCATTGGAAGCTGCAGCATTAAGTCTTAATATTTTTGTTTTCTGTTTTTTCTTTCCTTATCCCAAACCAATTTTTTTTTTTTTTTTTAATATATCTCTTCATGAAATGGGGCAAAATGCTTGATCAGTACAATGTCAAAGATATAATTTGAAATCTCTACAACCCTAATAATATTTTTGTCACACACAATAGGTGACTCTAGATGCTGCCCCGTCATTAATTTTTAGGTTTTTTCGTCTCTGCTACAAGTGCATTTTCAAACGCAATTTCCTTTACTTCTTCTACCAAAGTGACAATTCTTTTATATGCCTGAAAACTTCTCCTCATCGGTCAATCATGTACTTATACGCACGGTTTAACCTAAAACACAAGCAACTAACCAATGGAGTAGCGCTTGTCATGCTGGGTCAAGTGTAGGAAAGTAAATCTATCTTCGAAAGATTTTGAGTTGAGAACCTTGACAGATGTAGTGAGAGACACAATAGAGATAGTAAAAAATCGGTGTTGACTATGGTGAGGGATGTAATTTGTGGGATAGGACCTCAAAAGAGACGGATAATGCTTCCCATGAAGCAAAGTAGTGCCTCAAAAGAAGCGGATAGAAAGACCTCCAAAGAGGCGAAAAGGAGAGGAGAGAAAGGAAGAATGGAGTAGAAGGGAGGGGGGTATGGCATCTCATTTCTCACTCCTCTTTTAGACTGCTAGAGAAAACAAACCCTAACAGAAGTCTTGCATAAGTTTGTCCCCAAAACAAAAATATTAATAAGAATAATTCAAACACAAAACTTTTTTAAGAATTAAAAAATAAATTTTTACTTTTATATAATAAAAAAAACTCTCTAAATCTTTAGTCCTTTTTTTTATAAAATAAAATAAATAAATAAATTTAGTTCATCCAATTACAACGATAGCTCCACAATGTATAAAAAGTGGTCCAAAACTTCATAAAGATAAATGTTAGGAGTTAATAAGTTTATTATATTTGACCCATACTTTCTTATTAATTCAATAAATCAACCATTAAAATTTGATAATGGCAATAACAAGTTTCCTAAAAATGGCAGTAACTAGCTGTTCCCAACTTCAGTCTGTCAATTCACCCCATCAGCAAAAATAATAAAATGACCAATCCCACCAAAATGCCATATTGAAGGTGACATGTTATTTATTATTGCCATGTGAATTCCATTTCACCTTCAACCGCCACGTCAGCAAGGCAAAAAAAAAAAAAACTTACCGTCAATACTTATTAATCACCCTCATCTGCCAGTTACCCACAACTCGACCTGATGCACCGTACCAAGTATGGTGAATTGCAATTTGCAAAACCAAACAATACAATATTAACAACTATTCCCAAAACAAAAAATTAAATCAAGGAATTGACGCAAGATAAAAGAAAATTCAACATTTAAGTATTTCATAATGAAAACTATGAAAACTAAGAGAAAAATAAACGAAACCTTTTTTTAAAACTGTAAAATATTTTTCAAGTTTGAGATTCTCTTCTCAAATCGCTAGAGTCCGCTAGACCATCGTTAGAAGCTGTCAAACCACAGCCAGAGGTTGCAAGAAGTTGCTGGTCGTTTTTCGCACTGTCTCTTTTTCTGTACAAGTCAAAAGAAAAATATTTTCAAAGAAACAGTTTTTCTAAAACGGTTAAATTTACATAAAACATGTAGACCAAGAAGTCAACCAAACGTGATTTGGTGAATTACGAATTAGTGGAATTCTTTCCTTACAAAGCATGCATTTGAATTCTGTCCATTCACACAAGGCAACACCATTCAACAATGGCAATAGTCGCTAGCAATGGAAAAGGTAAAGACCACATCAACTTATAAAGAAATCGTGGAGACCAGACCAATAGTCTACTGCTACTCAAAGGAAAAGATTGCATATAATTGATTCTTGTATAAATGACAATTTATGCTCTCCTTGTAAATCAACGTATATATATGCTGCGTATATATATAATCCCTAGAGATATCAATGTATTGTATCGAGTGAAAGCCTTCTTGTTTAACAAAATTTAGGAGAAACTGACCTTAATTATAAAGTACTCATCCATGGATGGGTTAAGAGGATGTTGATTGTTGGGAGAAGAGGCATATCAGTGAGTATCACTTGGTTACACGTTGAATGGCAGAATTCACCTTTTGAAATCATCCATGGATGGCTTAACACTTCGATCAATATTCTTAGAAACATGTATTCCTTCAATCTTCATAAGGATAATGCGTTCCTTGTTTAGTTCAAATGTGCTCCAGAACAAGGTTTCACCAATGGAAGCAAGAATGAAGATCTAGAGCCACCATTATTTGGAAATTTAGGAGAAACTGACACCTTGCATGTACATATATTAGTAATTAACCAAAAGGGATCAGTTTTTATTTTATTTTTTTATTGCTGAAATAGGAAAGTAATATCTGCACAACTATAGTTGATTTCGTTGTTTATAAAGTCATCCAGGTGGAGGGATGAGTCTTTTCAACATAAAGAACTCCTTCAGCCATTTATAAGTATGAATGCGTGTCATCCCTTATTCCTCTGAGCATTTGTGATTGATACAGAGCAAGATATTCAGGGCATTTCAGAAGAGGGGCAAGAAATAGCTTTTAAGAGGCTTTCATCAAAATCAAGGACTCCAAGAGTTCAAGAATGAAGTTTTTAGCATTGCCAAACTTCAGCATAGAAACCTTGTGAAGCTTTTAGGATGTTGCATTCAAGAAGAAAAAAGGATCCTGACATATGAGACATGGTTCAGCCCTAAGGGATGGAGAGGGGGAGATTCAAAACAACAACATCCGCTTATGAGACATGGTTCTTAGTCACTTATCAAGCAATCTCTTGGGGTTTCAGTATATTCTCTTTTCTCCATAAACTTCTTACAAAATGATCTAATTTCTTGCAGGCATGGACACCATATAAAGAGGACAGAGCATTGGGATGGGTAAAGTGGCTACTGAGTTTTTAATTGAATACTAGGAAGACATGTAGAAGACACGACATCAGTCGGTAACAGAAAGCCAAGAGGTTTCTGGAGAGCATGTTTTGGCGTAAACTTCCAATTTCGAGTCAAAAATTAGATATAAATTTATAGTATGCATTGTAAAAGGAATTGATTCTAAAATTATTCAAAAAAGAACACACTCTGAAACACATGATACTAGTCCTATGTGTAAAGACTAATTCACTAAATGAATAAATAGCATGAATATAGTAGGGTCGGCCTTGCACTAAGCCAAAGCTCTTTATCTTTCCGACCCTTCTGTCCTAAAGAGTAGTAGCTTCCAGACCTTTTTTGTTTAGCTAAATATGCTGAAATCAAGATTACATAAATTCCTATAAATAAAAACTCAGCTTTTGCTCTCAAGTGACATACTTTATCGTGCTTCAAACACTGTATTGGTGATTGTGTTGGCTGAACAAGTTTCATGCTTGCTAGATGAAGAATCTGCTTCTGGTGAATCTGAAAGGAAACCTGGTTGTTTCGGCTTAGGCAATAAATTTTCACTACTCAACATTTGAACAACAGACGACATGTTTGGTCTATCTTCTGGTCTTCGCTGTACACATAACAAACCCACATGAATGTGTCGTAATACACTTGATAGAGCGCACAAGTTATCTACCAATTCATCGATAAGTTCCATTGGTTTGTCTTCAATCCATAGTTTCCATGCCTGAAAGAAATGAAAACAAAATTTTTGTTAGTTGGACTCCCTTCAAATAGGCTCTTGACTATTAAAAAAGCATGAGAATAATAGGGGCATCATGTGATCCTCTGTACTGTTAATAACTGCATTGTTAATACTTACATGTCCAATAAGATTATGGTGGTGGTCTGGGTGATGAAATCCTCTATTCTTCTTTCCACTCAATATCTCTAATACTAAAACTCCAAAGCTAAACACATCAGATTTTACCGAGTACCGTCCATGCACCATATACTCTGGAGACATATAACCACTGCAAAATACCATTGCAAAGAAAAACTAAGTTAAAAAACAACTAAACTTAACCTATTAAATGAGTTTAAGCATACTTACTATGTTCCAATAATTCTATTGGTCTTAGAGTCAACTTGATCTCCCCCAAATGATTTCGCTAAGCCAAAGTCCGAAATTTTTGGATTCATGTTGTTATCTAAAAGGATATTACTAGCTTTTAGATCTCTGTGGATAATTCTCAGTCTAGAGTCTTCATGAAGATAGAGAAGCCCTTTAGCAATACCACGGATAATGTTGATACGTTTATGCCAATCTAGTACTTTACTATTTGCTTGATCTGTCCAATTTCATATTCATGTTAGCACATACTTGGCTACATTCTTAGCAAACAATTTCATTAATAAAAGAGGATAAGACTAAACATGGAAGCTTTGAATCATGTCAAGGTCAAGGTTCTAACCGAAAATAAAGGAGTCCAAGCTTTTGTTGGGCATGTATTCATAGATTAACATATTTTCATTTTCTTGAATGCAACAACCAAGAAGCTTCACAAGATTACGATGTTGAAGTTTGGCAATCAAAATAACTTCATTTTTGAACTCGTTCAGCCCTTGTCTAGAATTCTTTGAAAGCCTCTTCACAGCTATATCTCCGATCACTGGTAGTATACCCTGAAAGTTGGAGTTGATATAATTTTGAAAATAAAAAATATAGTTTTCGTAGCTATATTGTTATTTACCTTGTACACAGGTCCAAATCCACCTTCTCCGAGCTTGTTGTTATTTGAAAAATTATCTGTTGCATTAGCGATGACTACCAAATCAAATATCGGTAACTCCATATCTTCCTTCCCACCTTCATTGTCATAATCCTTCCTCCGACTTCTTTTTGTTGTTCCTACAAGAGATGCATGGGCATGAAAAAATCTTGGATAGTTCTTTTATCCAAAGAAAAATACTTACCCCCCAATCTGTTCTCCACCATCATGAATCAAATTATTATCATAGTCAAATTTTAAGAAATCTCTACCTTGGTTTCTGAGTTTCTTTTTCCATATATATGAGACCAGCGCAACTATTGTCATTCCCACGACTAATAATGTTGAGCCGACTATAATTGCCACTAGTTTCTTCTTGCTAGAGCGCCTCTTTTTCTCAAGATAATCTGAAACACCAAAACAGAGTAAGGTGACTTTGAGAATAACTCATCTTGCACATAGTCTAGACAGGGAAATGGGTGCAGATGAGGTGGATGAAGCAGTTGATCTCAGCACCACCACTTCCAAGTTTCAATGGCATTACAATTTGTCTAGGTTGTCGTTGTACGATCAGCTTATTAAGCGAGCTTTTAGAGGTATCATACAGTGTCTATCAATGTTGTTTATACCCATCTAAATTATCACTTGTCCCAAAAAATTGAAGTTAGAAAAAAATAATAAATATAATCATTAGTTCGTGGAATATTCAATTGAAATGAGAGGTAAATTAAGGAAAGACGATTCGAAGTCAAGACCTTAGCTGATAAGAACGTGAATTTAACCATTTTATGATTTTTTTTTTTTTTTTTTTGACATGTCCTTACAAGAGGGGGAATAGAGAACTATTTTATGATTTTTCTAACATTCAAAACTCTCTCAATAAATAAGGCCCAACACATAGAATATTTATTGAAATGTGATAAATTCTAGAATTATGGTTTCAATTCATGAACTCTGCTTTTATACCACCTTAAATTAGTACTTATCCAAAAATTTGAACTTTTTTGAAAAAAAAAATAAATCTCATTATTTAATTAATATTATAACGTCTCCTTTAGCCTCATAAAATAAACAATCATATAATAAGCTACTTTTGCCAGTTAAAAACCAACGGATATGGTTTCCATATGTCCTATGTATAATAAAAATTAAAAAGTAAAAGTAAAATCTCAGCAAAATCCATGAGAAAAATAAAAGAGAAATGGTACCGGCGAGTTCAGTAGCGGCCATCCTTATATAGAGGTCTTGCCCAGGCTCACCTAATTCTCTTATGTCAACAAGGCTATCAAACCAAAGCAGGCAGCCGCTTCCTCCTCCCCTGACATCTAAATTTGCATATGCTGTGCAGGAGCAGTTCTTCAAACACATTCCTTCGCATTCCTTGAGGCTCATGCTCTTGTTATACCAGCTAGAAGATGTGTTCGGCAATTTCAACCCCGTACGCTTCAGGAATCCATCTCCGTCATTGCATTCCAAAGGAGTCCTTCGAACACACCCATCTGACCAATCCACTGAATCCCAATCTTTTGGAGACTTGGGAAAGAATCCTTCCAAGCATGCACATATAGGAGACTTATTGATATCGCAGGTAGCATATGCGCCACATAAGTTATAACTTTCGCACCGATCTGCCGGGAATGTAAAGAAAAGATCCCAACTCTGTGTCCGATCCATCCATCCGAATCGCTGCACAACGCCTGATGGGTTTAACACAACTCTATGGAAAACAGAAGTGTTAAGGATTTTGTACTCGCAATAGGCCTCCTGATCATTAAACACAAATTCATACTTCAATAGTGGATCCGATCTTAACCGACGACTTGAAGGATTAATGCCATTCCATGATCCTGCTCTAGCCTTTATTTTAGATCCCTCCTTAACAACAAGTTGTGGATATCCTTGAAGATCTATCCGTACTGAAAACGCACCTTGAGCAGGATCATCCGTGCTCTTCCAAGATGATAAAAACCTCTCTAGACCAGTTACAAAGTTCCATCCAAGCTTCATTTCTGGTAAGAGCGTGTCACAAGGATAATCAAAACTCTGCCACAAAAACTTCTCTGGGTCATCATCGTTTCTATCTTTGACAACAAAATTTCCTGTGTCCAAGAGCTGTGCAACTGAATTTTCTGCAGTTTTTGATGTATTCGATGACCAAACAGTACCGTTGGTGCTATTAAGAAGCACAAGAACTCCATCATCAGCGAGCTTTAAAACTCCCGAGTGATCGCTAAGCGGAGCGTCTCTGTTGGCTACCCATACAACTTTCTCCGAAGATATTGTGTGCCAAATTCCCACATATCGGCTTTTGGAATTACCTGGGCTGAAGAATCCCAATTGAAATGATCGGCCAGCTGAAACTAAAGTAGTGCCACCGTCTCTGATTGACTGAGTTGGAGTAATAGAGTCTTGTGTAATGGAGATTCTAAACAGAGAGAAGAAGACAGAGTAGACGAAAAGATGGGTAATGGCTGCCATTGAGTTTCTAATGGTTTATCTTCTTTTATTCGGAGAAAGTAATATATGCATGAAAGTCAAGGTTAGGCAGATCTAGAGCGCATTATTTCTTCGGACCCAACCCTCCAATCTATATTGCTTTTCAACAAAGTAGAATTCAGGAGAGTCAAAAAAACACAATAAGACTATTCCTATAAATTTGAAAAAACAAATATTAAAAAAATATTTTTATTATTACGGAAGACATTGATAATTTTTAATTATTTGGACAAAACATTGTCTAAATTTAAAATTTGAGAAAGTATTATCAATCAATTAAATTACCTGACTTTGACGTCTTTCCCTTTTGACTCCTTTTACAGAACCTACCCTCCAATCTATATCGCTCGGTTGTTCGCTTGGAAGCAGCACAAAATAGGCTTCAATGAATTTTTTTCAGCCGCCACTCTTGCACCCCACCCAATTTTCAATCTTGTAAACCGCATGACAAAAAAAAAATTACGGGAAACAGTGGTGTGAACTCAAGGAGCTTTACGGAGGAGGAAGAAGAGGAATCAGAGCCTGGGTGAGACGTTTTCTGATACTGGAAAAGGGGAGGGGCTGAACCGATCGATAATGGAGGGGAATCTGTTTTGAAAGGTGAAAAAAGAGATACTTATTATGAGAACAGAGTTTTATAAACATCTGGAAAAAAGCAGTATGAAAAGAGGTGGAAGAGATTGGTGGGGTCCAAACAAATTGTTTAGGACCAATAAAATGGAAGGAAATTGATGAGATGTTGAAACTTTAGAAGCATTCCAAGCTTGAAAATGTTGAAGCTTGAATAGTATGTCAGAGATGATGGGAGCTAAGGTTCCAATATGAGAGAAGAGGGAGAGCTGGTTGATAGCCAAAATAAGTCGCCTACAAGCAACAGAGCAGAAAAGCCAAAAGAGAGGTCAAAATTGATCTTCAAGGAGCCTGGAGGAGGGGGATGCCAAATGAAGAGACCAAAAGGAGAGGACTTCCAGGCTGTAAGGTGAGTACGGATCACAATAGCAATAGTCTTCAAAGTCATCCATGGATGGGTAACATGGGCTAACACTTCAATATTCTTAGAAGCATGTATTCCTTCAATATTCTTAAGGATAATGCATTCCTTGTTTAGTTCAAATGTGCTCCAGAACAAGGTTTTACCAATGGAAGCAAGAATGAAGATCTAGAGCCACCATTATTTGGAAATCTAGGAGAAACTGACTACTTGCATGTACATATATTAATAATTAACCAAAAGGGCTCAGCTTTTTTTGTTTGTTTTTTTTGGCGGAAATAGGAAAGTAATGTCTGCACAACTATAGTTTATTTTGTTGTACGTTTATAAAGTCATCCAGGTGGAGGGACGAGTCTTTTCCACAAAAAGAACTCCTTCGGCCATTTATAAGTATGAGCGCATGACATCCCTTATTCCTGAGTATTTGTGATTGATACAGAGCATGATATTCAGGGCATTTTAGAAGAGGGGCAAGAAATAGCTGTTAAGAGGCTTCCATCAAAATCATGACAATTGACAAGGACTCGACGAGTTCAAGAATGAAGTTTTTAGCATTGCCAAACTTCAGCATAGAAAGCTTGTGAAACTTTAGGACGTTGAGAAAGGATTCTGATATATGAATACATGCGGAAGAAGAGCTTGGATTCCTTTCCTTCTATGAATATCTAAATAATTCATGGCTCCACCCTGTATTAACTTGGTTGTAAAACATGCCTATCCAAGGCAAAACAAATAATTAGATTGGCCTAAGTGCTTCGACATTATCAGTGGGATTGCTTGGGAGCTACTTTATCTTCAACAAAAAGCCAAACTGGGAATAACTATATCTATAGAGATCTTAAAGCTAGCAAATAGCAATGTTTAATTGTACAGTAAGATGAATCCAAAAATTTCGGACTTTGGCGAAGTAAAGCAGAGTGGTTTGAACATAGTAAGAATCTCTATATATTTTGTATTCTTGAACCTTTGTCCATAAATATATTGATTTCATCAAAGATTTCCTACAGGGGTTACATGTCTAAGGACTACACAATTAATGGACTGTTCTCAGTAAAATATGATGTATTTTGCTTCGATGTTTTGGTAACTAGAGACAGTGAGTGGCATCGGAAACAGGGGATTCATTCATTTGTGTCAAGCAATATATTCTCTAATTTTTTTTTTGGCAGCTAGGTTCGACCCTAAGGGATGGAGAGGGGGAGATTCAAAACAACAACTTCCACTTATGAGACATGGTTCTCAGTCACTTCTCAGGCAATCTCTTGGGGTTTCAATATATTCTCTTTTCTCCCTAAACTTCTTACGAAATGATCGAATTTCTTCCAGGCATGGACACCATTTAAAGAGGACAGAGCATTGGGATGGGTAAAGTGGCTACTGAGTTTTTAATTGAATACTAGGAAGACATGTAGAAGACGCGGCATCGGTCGGTTAAAGAAAGCCAAGAGGTTTCTAGAGAGCTTGTTTTGGCGTAAACTTCCAATTTCGGGTCAAAAATTAGATATAAATTTATAGTATGCATTGTAAAAGGAATTGATTCTAAAATTATTCAAAAAAGAACACACTCTGAAACATATGGTACTAGTCCAATGTGCAAAGACTAATTCACTATAAGAATAAATAGCATGAATATAGTAGGGTCGGCCTTGCACTAAGCCAAAGCTCTTTATCTTTTTGACCCTTCTGTCCTAAAGAGTAGCAGCTTTCAGACCTTTTTTGTTTAGCTAAATATCCTGAAATCAAGATTACATAAATTCCTATAAATAAAAACTCAGCTTTTGCTCTCAATTGACATACTTTATCTTGCTTCAAACACTGTATTGGTGATTGTGTTAGCTGAACAAGTTTCATGCTTGCTAGATGAAGAATCTGCTTCAGGTGAATCTAAAAAGAAACCTGGTTGTTTCGGCTTAGGCAATAAATTCTCACTACTCAACATTTGAACAACAGATGACATGTTTGGTCTATCTTCTGGTCTTCGCTGCACACATAACAAACCCACATGAATGTGTCGTAATACACTTGATAGAGTGCACAAGTTATCTACCAATTCATCAATAAGTTCCATTGGTCTGTCTTCAATCCATAGTTTCCATGCCTGAAAGAAATGAAAACAAAATTTTTGTTAGTCGGACTCCCTTCAAATTTGCTGTTGACTATTAAAAGAGCATCAGAATAATAGGGGCATCATGTGATCTTCTATATTGTCAATAACTGCATTGTTAATACTTACATGTCCAATAAGATTAAGGTGGTGGTCTGGGTGACAAAATCCTTTATTCTTCTTTCCACTCAATATCTCTAATACTAAAACTCCAAAGCTAAACACATCAGATTTTACCGAGTACCGTCCATGCACCATATACTCTGGAGACATATAACCACTGCAAAATACCATTGCAAAGAAAAACTAAGTTAAATAACAACTAAACTTAACCTATTAAATGAGTTTAAGCATACTTACTATGTTCCAATAATTCTATTGGTCTTAGAGTCAACTTGATCTCCCCCAAATGATTTAGCCAAGCCAAAGTCCGAAATTTTTGGATTCATATTGTTATCTAAAAGGATATTACTAGCTTTTAGATCTCTGTGGATAATTCTCAGTCTAGAGTCTTCATGAAGATAGAGCAGCCCTTTAGCAACACCACGGATAATGTTGATACGTTTATGCCAATCTAGTACTTTATTCTTTGCTTGATCTGTCCAATTTCACATTCATGTTAGCACATACCTGGCTACATTCTTAGCAAACAATGTCATTAATAAAAGAGGATAAGTCTGAACATGAATGCTTTGAATCAAGTCAAGGTCAAGGTTCAAACCAAAAATAAAGGAGTCCAAGCTTTTGTTGGGCATGTATTCATAGATTAACATATTTTCATTTTCTTGAATGCAACAACCAAGAAGCTTCACAAGATTACGATGTTGAAGTTTGGCAATCAAAATAACTTCATTTTTGAACTCGTTCAGCCCTTGTCTAGAATTCTTTGAAAGCCTCTTCACAGCTATATCTCTCATGTCTGGTAATGTACCCTGAAAGAAAGAGTTGATATAATTTTGAAAATAAAAAATATAGTTCTCCTAGCTATGTTGTTATTTACCTTGTACACAGGTCCAAATCCTCCTTCTCCGAGCTTGTGGTTATTTGAAAAATTATCTGTTGCATTAGTTATGGCTGCGAGATCAAATATCGGTAACTCTATATCTTCCTTCCCACCTTCATAATCCTTCCTCCGACTTCTTTCTGCCGTTCCTACAATAGATGCATGGGCATGAAAATATCTTGGATAGTTCTTTTATCCAAAGAAAAATACTTACCCCCCCCCCCCCCCCCGCCCCCCCAATTGTTCTCCGCCATCCATCATGAATCAAATTATTACCATAGTCAAATTTTAAGAAATCTACCTTGGTTTTTGAGATTCTTTTTCCATATATATGAGACCAATACAACTATTGTCATTCCCACGATTGATAATGCTAAGCCGGCTATAATTGCTACTCGTTTCTTCTGGCTGGAGCGCCTCTTTTTCACAAGATGATCTGAAAGATCAAAACAGAGTAAGGTGACTTTGAGAATAACTCATCTTGCCCACAGTCTAGACAAGGAAACACCACCACTTCCTAGTTTCCATGGCATTATAATTTGTCTAGCTTGTGGTTGTATGATCAGCTTATTAAGCGAGGCTTTAAAGATATCATCCAGTGTCTATCAATGTTGTTTATCCTTAGTTAAATTACCACTTGTTCCAAAAAAACTAAAGCTAGAGAGCAATGACAAATATAATCATTAGGCCGAACACATGAAATATTCAATTGAAATGAGAGGTAAATTAGGGAGACACGATTCGAAGTCCGGACCTTAACTGATAGGAAATTTTGAATTTAACTATTTTATGATTATTCTAACACTCAAACCACTCTCAACAAATAAGGCCCTACATGCATAATATTTATTGAAGTTTGATAAACTCTAGAATCATGGTTTTAATTCATGAACTTTGTTTTGATGACACCTTAGTTTACTACTTATCCAAAATTTTAAACTTTTAAAAATTATAAATTTAATCATTTAACTAATATTATAGCCAATGGATATAATTTTCCATATGTCCTACTTAAAATGAAAAAAAAAAAAAAAGAAAAAAAAAAAAAGAAACTAAACTCAGCAAAATCCAAATGAGAAAACTAGAGAGAAATGGTACCCTGTTCAGTAGTGGCCATCCTTATATAGAGGTCTTGCCCAGCCTCACCTAATTCTTTTATATCAATTAGGCTACCAAACCAAACCAGGCAGCCGCTTCCTCCTCCCCTGACGTCTAAACTTGCATATGCTGTGCAGGAGCAGTTTTTCAAACACATTCTTTCGCATTGCTGTAGCGTCATGCTCTTGTCATACCAGGAAGAAGATGTGTCTGGCAATTTCAACCCCGTGCGCTTCAGGAATCCATCTCCATCATTGCATTCCAAAGGAGTCCTTCGAACACACCCATCAGACCAATCCACTGAACCCCAATGGTTTGGAGACTTGGGTAAGAATCCTTCCAAGCATGCACATATCGAAGAGTTATTGATATTGCAGGTAGCATATGCGCCACATAAGCCATAATTTACGCACCGATCTGCCGGGAATGTAGAGAAAAGCTCCCAATTCTGTGTCCGATCCATCCATCCGAATCGCTGCCCAACGCCTGATGGGTTTAGCACATATCTTGAGAAAACAGAAGTGTTTAGGAGTTTGAACTCGTAATAGACCTCCTTCTCATTCAACACAAATTCGTACCCAAATACTGGACTCGGTCTTACCCCATGCCCAGTAAAACTAAGGCCATTCCATGAACCCCCTCTAGCCTTTATTTTAGATCCCTCCATAACAACAAACTGTGGATATCCTCGAAGATCTATCCGTAATGAAAACGCACCTTGAGAAGGATTGTCCGAGCTCTTCCAAGATGATAAATACCATTCTAGACCAGTTACTAAGTTCCATCCAAGCTTCATTTCCGCTAGGAGTGTGTCACAAGGATAATCAAAACTCTGCCACATAAACTTCTCCGGTTCATCAACATTCCCATCTTTGACAACAAGATTTCCGGTGTCCAAGAGCTGTGCAACTGAATTTTCTGCAGTTTTTGATGTATTAGATGACCAAACAGTACCGTTGGTGCTATTAAGAAGCACAAGAAGTCCATCATCAGTGACCTTTAAAACTCCCGAGTGATCGCTAAGCGGAGCGTCTCTGTTGGCTACCCATACAACTGTGTCCGAAGATATTGTGTACCAAATTCCCACATATCGGCTTTTGGAATTACCTGGGCTGAAGAATCCCAATTGAAATGATCCGCCAGCTGAAACTAAAGTTGCACCGTCTCTGATTGATTGAGTTGGAGTAATAGTGTCTTGTGTAATGGAGGTTCTGAAGAGGGAGAATAAGAAAGGGTAGACGAAAAGATGGGTGATGGCTGCCATTGATTTTCTAATGGTTTATCTTCTTTTATTCGGAGCAAGTAATATATGCACGAAAGTCAAGAATTAGGCAGAGCGCATTATTTCTTCGGACCCTACCCTCCTATCTATATTGCTTTTCAACAAAGTTGAATTCAGGGGGTAAAAAAAAAAAAAGTCCTAAATTTTTTTAATAAGACTTAATTATTCCTATAAATTTGAAAAAACAAATATTAAAAATATTTTTATTATTACGGAAGACATTGATAATTTTTAATTATTTGGACAAAATATTGTCTAAATTTAAAAAAGTTGACACATGTCACTAGATGAGTGGGCAATGGTATATAGTAAATAAGAGTTACAAAAAATGGGGCCCAGTTGGGGAGAATATTGTTTAAATGACAATACTCTCCTTTGTAAATCAACATATATATATATATAGGTTCCCAAGAGGTAGCTCAATCGGCTGAGACCACGCCTAATGAAGTGGAGGTCACTAGTTCAAATCCCTCTCTCCCCTCTTGTGCGGACATGTCAAAAAAAAAAAAAAAACATATATATATATATATATATATATATAGAGAGAGAGAGAGAGAGAGAGAGTAATGCTATAACTTTTCTAGAGTCTTCCAAAATGTGATGTGGGATTTGGCTTAGGTGCGGTAGTTCAAAACTACCGCACCATGCTGTAGCCCAAAACGACCCAGTTTGGGGTCGTTTTGGGCAATAAAAAATAATTTTTTAAAAGAAATATTAAAATATTAAAAAACTAAACTATTAAAAAAATAAAAGAGAAAGAAAAAAAAAAAAAATCAAAGGGATCAAAGGGGTGGCTGGAGGCCAAAATGGGATGGCCGGCCCACCCCATTATGGCCAGGGGTGGCTTCATGGCCAGTCTGGGGGTGGACGAACCACCCTCAAGGGGTGGTCCGGCCACCCCAATAGGCCAAAAGAAGAAAAAAAATTTAAAAAAAGGTTTGGTTGTGGGGTGGCCAGACCACCTCGAGGGCCTAAATCCACCCCCATACCGGCTAAAAACTATTTAGGGCTGACCCGAACCCGTGGGCCTCGTAGTACGGCAAGTTCGAGAGTAGAGTCTCATCGATGTTGAACACCCACACGTCCCTCTCGTCTCCAGCGATCTCCACCGTCTTCGCAAAGGCGAGCGAGTCCTCGGCCACGATCTCCGAGTCAGACAGGTACCACTCGCCAGTCGTGTAGTCCTGCACGAAGCGCTCGCACCTAGACGGAACGGTGGACCAGTACCGGGCGTCGTCGATCTCAACGGAGAACCTCCAGCTGTCACAATAGAGATCCTCATGTATCCGGATTTTGCAGTCTCCGGAGACCAATTGGATTATTAAATGGGAAACAGCAGTGGAGACAAGGCAGAGGAGAAAGAGGCTGTTTTTTTTAAAAAAAAAAAAAAATTATTTGAGAAAGAGGCTCGTTTATTTTTTAATTATTGATTTTTTAATATTGAATTAATTTTATATTATTACTTTAAAAAAATTATTTTTTATTGCCCAAAACGACCCCAATGTGGGTCGTTTTGGGCTACAGCATGGTGTGGTAGTTTTGAACTACCGCATCTAAGCCGGATCCTGTGATGTGACTTTTCAAATTTTTAATAAATTAAAAGTCAATAAATCACATCTCAAATTCAACCATAATTTTAAAAGTCACATCACATTTAGAAGGACCCTAAGAAAACTTTAGAAGGACTTATAACATTACTTTTATATACAATCCCTGGAGATATCAATGTATTGTATCGGGTAAAAGTCTTTGTTTTACAAAATTTAGGAGAAAACTGACCTTATGAAGTCATCCATGGATGGGTTAAGTGGATGTTGGGAGAAGAGGCATATCAGTGAGTATCACTTGGTTACACGCGCGTTGAATGGCAGAGTTCACCTTTCGAAGTCAAAACACTTCAACATTCTTAGAAACATGTATTCCTTCAATATTCTTAAGGATAATGCATTCCTTGTTTAGTTCAAATGTGCTCCAGAACAAGGTTTCACCAATGGAAGCAATAATGAAGATCTAGAGCCCCCATTATTTGGAAATTTAGGAGAAAATAATTAACAAAGAGGGCTCAGATTTTTTTTATTTTTTTATTTTTTGGTGGAAATACGAAAGTACTATCTGCACAACTATAGTTTATTTTGTTGTTTATAAAGTCATCCAGGTGGAGGGATGAGTCTTTTCCACTTAAAGAACTCCATCAGCCATTATTTATAAGTATGAATCAAAGACACGCCTTATTCCTTAGCATTTGTGATTGATACAGAGCATGTATTAACTTGGTTGTAAAACAAGCCTATCCAAGGCAAAACAAATTATTCGATTGGCCTAAGCGCTTCAACATTATCAATGGGATTGCTTAGGCAACTTTATCTTCAACAAAAATTCAAACTAGGAATAATTATTCGGGTTAAATACCTTATTCACCAATGTGATTTAACTTCCTTATTTTTTGACTCCTAGAGTTTACTTTTTATCGCAGGAGGTCTCTCTGATTTGCCTAAAGACAGAGATAATCTCTCCGTCCAAAATTTGATAAAACGACATATCAGCACCAATCACGGTTTGACAAGTGTCCATATAATTAATTAATTAAAATAAATGAATTTTTTAAAATTAAAAACATTAAAAAAATTATATTTAATTAAATTTTTTTAAAAAAAAAAATTTGGGGGTGGCCGTAGCACCCTCTTTGGCCATTTGGGGGTGGCCAGGCCATGGGGTTGGTTCGGCCACCCCTAGACCAGGGTCTGGGGTGGCCGAACCAACCCCCAACGGCCTTCCGGCAAATTGAAAAAAAAAAAAAAATCAATTGGTCCTTTGGGGTTGCTGAACCACCCCCAAGGGCCGTCACTCCCAAATATTTTTTTTAATAATTTAATTTAATATAATTTTTTAATGTTTTCAATTTTAAAATAAAATTATTATTTTTAAATTAATTAATTATATGAATATGTGTCAAACTGTGATTGGTGCTGACGTGGTGTTCCGTCAAATTTTGGACGAAATTTTAATGGAGGGACCATCTCCGTCTTTAGGCAAACCAAAGGGACCTCTTGTGATAAAAAAAGTAAACCCTAAGAGTCAAAAAATAAAAAAGTTAAACCACATTGGTTAATAAGGTATTTAGCCGGAATAATTATCCATAGGGATCTAAAAGCTAGCAATGTTTTACTAGATAGTAAGATAAATCTGAAAATTTCAGACTTTGGCATGGCTAAAATATTTGGAGGAAATGAAACTGAAGCAAAGTAAAGCAGAGTGGATGGAACATAGTAAGAATCTCTATATATTTTGTATTCTTCAACCTTTGTCCATAAGTATGCTGATTTCATCAATGATTTCCTACAACAGTTACATGTCTTCGGACTACGCAATTAATGGACTGTTCTGTTCTCAATCAAATCTGATGTATTTAGCTTCGGTATTTTGGTAACTAACTAAACATAGTGAGTGGCATGAGAAACAGGGAATTCATTCATTTGTGTCAAGCAATATATTCTCTTTTTTTTTTGGCCACTGGGTTCAGCTCTAAGGGAGGGAGAGGGGGAGATTTTCACCAACAACTTCCGGTTATGAGACTTGGTTCTCAGGCAATCTTTCATTATTTTGGGGTTTCAATATATTCTCTGTTCTCCCTAAACTTCATACAAAATGGTCTAATTTCTTCCGGGCATGGACACGGGGTGTTCTTACAGTTTTTATTAACCGCTTTAACCACTAACTGCTAACCTCTTTTAAAAGCGGTTAATACAAGCCGCTAACCGTTAGCAGTTAGTGGGTTTTTGAAAACCACTAACTGTTTTTTTAATATATATATATATATATATATATATATATATATAGATGACCAAATGGTGATGGAAGTATAATTGAATATGTTTATGTTTGTGTTCCTTATTTGGCATATCTACTTTAAGGCTTTTTAACAACTGAGTTTTCCTTAATTTTTATATTTGTATTACTTTGGATTAGGAATTTGATCATCCTGATGATTTTCATCTAACTATACTCTTTTTTTATTTTTTTATTTTTTGTTGATGCTGATAGCATTTGGGATTTTTTAAGGTACCCTTTACGTATATTTTTTTATATGGGCTCGTTTTGGAGCAAGCCCAATGTTGTATATCGTAACCTACATGCTTGTTAAATAGTGCATATTTTGATGCCAAAAAGGCACATAAAAGACACATAAAAGGCCAAAAAAGGCAAAATAAAAGGCCAATGTAGTATATCATTGCATTCCAAAGGAGTCCTTCGAATTAGAAAAAAAAAAAAAATAGAAAAAGGAGTCCTTCGAACACACCCATCAGACCAATCCACTGAACCCCAATGGTTTGGAGACTTGGGTAAGAATCCTTCCAAGCATGCACATATAGAAGAGTTATTGATATTGCAGGTAGCATATGCGCCACATATGGCATAATTTTCGCACCGATCTGCCGGGAATGTAGAGAAAAGCTCCCAACTCTGTGTCCGATCCATCCATCCAAATCGCTGCCCAACGCTTGATGGGTTTAGCACATATCTTGAGAAAACATAAGTGTTTAGGAGTTTGAACTCGTAATAGACCTCCTTCTCATTCAACACAAATTCGTACCCAAATACTGGACTCGGTCTTACCCCATGACCCCTAAAACTGAGGCCATTCCATGAACCTCCTCTAGCCTTTATTTTAGATCCCTCCATAGCAACAAACTGTGGATATCCTCGAAGATCTATCCGTAATGAAAACGCACCTTGAGAAGGATCATCCGTGCTCTTCCAAGATGATAAATACCATTCTAGACCAGTTACTAAGTTCCATCCAAGCTTCATTTCCGCTAGGAGTGTGTCACAAGGATAATCAAAACTCTGCCACATAAACTTCTCCGGTTCATCAACATTCCCATCTTTGACAACAAGATTTCCAGCGTCCAAGAGCTGTGCAACTGAATTTTCTGCAGTTTTTGATGTATTGGATGACCAAACAGTACCGTGCTATTAAGAAGCACAAGAACTCCACCATCAGTGACCTTTAAAACTCCCGAGTGATCGCTAAGCAGAGCGTCTCTGTTGGCTACCCATGCAACTGTCTCGGAAGATATCGTTTACCAAATTCCCAGATATCGACTATTGGAATTACCTGGGCTGAAGAATCCCAATTGAAATGATCGGCCAGCTGAAACTAAGGTGCCACCGTCTCTTAGAGATTGAGTTGGAGTAATTGTGTCTTGTGTAATGGAGATTCTTTAGAGGGAGAATAAGAAAGAGTAGAAGACAAAAAGATGGGGAAAGGATTTCATTGATTTTATAATGGTTTATCTACATGTAGTATATGCATAGAAATTAAGATTTAAGCAGCCTTCTTCTCGGTTTTCTAGCAGATGTTCTTTATTCTAATGCATGGTTGGTGTATCTGTTCTTATTCGGAGTACTCTACCCTTCTTCTAGGATTTTTCCTTTTTGCCTTTTCACTTTTTTTTTTTACCCCACAAGTCTTGGTCTTTTTCATCCTCCTTTTCTACAAATTTGAACTCTGGAGGAGTGTCTGATGCTCCTATCCCCTTATTTGCCAACGGGCCTAGGTATGTGATGTGACTTGAAAACCGATCAGGTCACTCATGGGGTCCAAGATTGAAAAAACTGAATTTGACTTATTTTTCGACCATTCATTGCAGTTGACATGGAGAGGAGCAGGTAATTGAGATTTGAGGGGTAAAATTGTCCACAAAAAGTGAAATGATAATTTTACCCCTCTAAATATAATGAACTGGGATTGAAATAAAGAGGATCCTTCTCCTTCAATGGAAGCTGCAGCATTAATGCTCTGTTTGTTTCGAAGTGGAAAATGTTTTTAGTGAAAAATAATTTTCTATAATATTTTTTTGGTGTTTAACATGTACGGAAAATTTTATTTTATTTTTTATATATATTTTCATTAAATCACATTAAACTTTAAATTATGAAAATGTCCAAAATAGGTCTCGACGATGACCTGACTGAGTCGCGTGAGTTCCAACCGAGTCCAAGCAAGGTTCCAACCGAGTCTTGGCCGGGCTCGACCAAGACTCAGCGTTGTCCTAATTGAGTCTCACCGAGTTCCCAACCGGGAATTGACCAGCTGAGTCGCCATGGTGTCCCGGTCAAGTCTTGGCGATGTCCTAGCGAGGTCTCAACAGTGTCCCTGTCGAGTCTTGGCAGGGCCCTGACGGTGGCCCAGTAAAATCCTGGCAGGGTTTTGGCAACATCTTAGCCCGAATTGTCAAGTTGAGAATGGGATGCTTAAACTCGAAAAATTATTTATGATTTTCAAAAATGAAAACCATTTTTCGGAAAAGAAAGGTTTTTTCAGTCAAATTGAAAATATTTTCCATTGACTATTATTTTTCGTCATACCAAACACCCAAAAATACGGAAAACATTTTCCAAAAATCATTTTACGTCGAAACAAATGGAGCCTAGTCTTAATACTTTGAGAAAAATACATTTTACTCCTATGAATTATTATCCATTTTTCACTTATACCTTTAAACTTTTAAAAGTGACATAAGAGCTTCTCGAACTACCTATGCAACATACATGTCAAATTAGACACTTTTTGCATTTTCTACCCAAAATACCCCTAAATTTATTAAAAAATAACCATTTAAAAAATTAAAATTAGTAAACAAAATTAAACAAAAAAAAAAAAAAACAGAAAATGCCAAAAAGGGTGGCCTTTTCATATTACCCCCTTACATATATATATATTTTTTTCAAATGGTTGTTTTTCTATATTTTTAAAATTTTATTTTTAATAACTTCAAAGGAATTTTTGGCAACAAAAAAAAAAAAAAAATACAAAAGTGTCTAATTTTATACGCAATTATAGTATGTGGGGGCTTCGATTTCACTTTTTAAAGTTTGGAGGCGTATTTGCAAATTAAAATGGGTGATAGTTTAGGGGCCAAAGTATATTTTTCCCTAATACTGTTGTTTTCTATATTTGTTTTCTTTCCTAAAAATAAAAATATGAACAAAGAACTCAAACACAAAACGTTTTTAAGAATTAAAAAAAAAAAAAAAAATTATGAAAAAAATTTCAGTCAGTATTTGTAACGATCTGATCTCATATAGCGGAAAAACTGTAATTATCAATACAAAAAAAAATACTGTTAAAATACTTTTCTTTATACAAAAATACCCAAAGCTATGTCGTACAAGGCATTTATACAAATCTATCCGACAGTCTAAACTCTAGACAAAACTTAACCAACTTGGAATCTCTGTACATCTCAATATGAATCTCTAATCACAACTGCATAATTACCTTGATTTTCCATTCCTGCAAGCACTACAAAAAACTGTGAAGTAGTGAGTCAATTGATTTCCGACAATATAAATCATTGTTGAATCATATATATAGCAAAATGCTAGACAAGTTATAAAACCACAAAAATCCGTATTATTGGATATCAATATCATACTCAGTAAGTAAGAATACTTACAGTGGATTACATGAATGGATCATCAAAGGTAATTACTTGAAACCCGTTCTGCTGCAGTTGGTCCATACCCATAACAATCCCTTCACTGACTTTCTCTCTCTCTCTCTCTCTCTCTCGCCTAAACTCTCTTTCTTCCTCTTCAGCTCTCTGTCTTAAATTCCCATCTCACTCTCGGTTTCTCTCCTCTCTTACTCACGTATTCTATGATTATGAAACAATATGTTGAGCAGGAGAGATGATTAAATACACGAAATAAAGTAAGATGGAATGAAGAAAGAAGAAGAAAAAAATAGGAATAAGAAAGAAAGAGTGAGAGTGTTGTCGGCAAGTAAAGAAAGAAGAAAGAAAGAAATAATATAAAATGAATAAAATAATATGATAATGAAAGAATGAGTGAGAGTTGGTGAGAGTTGTCGGGGGAGAAAAGAAAGAAAAGAAAAAATAATATAAAATAAGAATATAAAAAGGATTAAGAAAGAAGTTTAGGTGTGAACTCAAACTTTAGGTTTGAATAAAATATGAATAAGAAAGAAAAGTGGGATCATTGTTCGGCAAGTGGGTTGGTGAAGTCAAAAATGGACAAAGAAGAAAAGTGAACTAATTTGGATACAGATTTTCCGAAATCTGACCCATCATAATCTGTCTAATGTCCTTAATTAATCAGTCACCAAAAAATTATAATCATACTCCAAATTATACCAATCAATCATCAATTATCATATCTCTTAAATCTCCCAATAAATTAATCAATATAAAATCATCATCATGATATAATAACCTCAAATCAATATTCATAAGATCTAATAAATTCCTCAAGAATAAATATTATTACCTAATATGAATATTAATATAATCATAGCATCAATTTAATATCTCTAAAATAAGACCTTAAAAATCTGGGGTGCTACAGTATTTTGTTAAGAGAGTTAGAGAAACCTTATCTTTTATGGAAAGCTAATTTTGTTTTGATGTAGGACAACGACTCCCTATTTTCGGTGCTAGAAAAAACGTAACAAAAATAAAATTGGTGCAATGCCATTTGAGCACATTTTTATTCGATCTTAGGAAGTTCAAAAGGAAAGAACCTACACCTAATTTCAAGACCCCAAATTTTAGTCAAAAATGCCTTTTATTAGACTAGGAAACTATCAAGTTTAATTTTTTTGTTTTTTTGTTTTTTTCTAATTAAAAAGGCGGGAAGGGGCGACCAGTGTAATTTTTTCCCTTGGGCATGACCATCAAGGTTCTCACCCGCTGTGGAATGTTTGGTTTGAGCCATAGCTACTGTCTGAGAAGGCAAATCCGTCACCATAGGCCCACCAAAGTGCAAGTTGGTAAAGCCCCTTTTTTGTAGTATCTGGTTCGCGGATTACTACCGCAAGCGGATTTAAACCCGTAAGTAACCACTAGGAAGAAAGGAGGGGGGGAATTGAACTTTATTCCCTGCTGCTTTACCAACTCAGCTACCACCTTGGTAGTCTATCAAGTTTAATTTGAATTGTCTTCTTTTTTAGATTAGGTTCAATATTAGTTGGTTGGTGTTTCCTTCTTAAAAGGATTCATTGCCTTCTTTTTTTTTCTTTTTTTTTTGTTACTTAGATTTTAGTTTTCCAACTTTAGGATTTTCCCATCTTTAGAATAGTCAGATTTCCATAGTTGGGAGAATGCTCAAGTTTTAGTTTGATTCTATTATTTGTTTCTTTCTTTCATACTTCTGTTTTCTTTATTGTAAAGACTAGTGAATGTAATGAGAAAGAAAATAACTTTGATAATGAAATATTGAGAATTACTGAGACTTTTTTAGTCCTTATTTACCAAACACATCTGTCCTTTGATATCTTGATTGATACAATCCATCTGTTGGTAAATGTCTTCTTGCAGGTTCGTAAAGGAAAGCTTATAGTTAATGAAAACTTCATCCTTGAATCACCTTCTTATGGAGGTTCTTAAGGGAGAATAAGAAAGAGTACTAGACAAAAAGATGGGTAAAGGCTTCCATTGATTTTCTAATGGTTTATCTTTTCGTATTTGGAGTAATATAGTATTATTTGCATGTAGAATATGAATGGAGAGAGCGTGGAAGAGAAAGTACTTACATCGGGATGTGTATCTCTTTTAATAGGAGGTTCCTTTTGAAAATGGTCCCTTGAATGCTTGTCACTTGATGAACTTGTGATTATTTGATTATTACCATATAGTGGGGTGACCGAGTGGGTTTGTAAAGTACTTACATCAGGATGTATATCTCTTTTAATAGGAGGCTCCTTGAAAATGGTCCCTTAAATGCTTGTCACTTAATAAACTTGTGATTGTTTGATTATTACCATGTAGTGGGTTGACCAAGTGGGCTTTGTAGTAATTATATCCACGACAGTAGCCCCCGGCCCGTTCTCATGACAGACCCAGTTTTTGTTAGTAATTGCCCTTATCTATGGACGTAATTCAAATCAAGGAAACTACATAAATTCTTGTGTTCTCATAGTTGTTTGTTTTTTTTACTTTAATCATGATTTATTGCATAACATGATTGGTATAAAAGTTTGAAAGGCCAAGAGGGTTCCGGAGACCATGGTTTGGAATATGCTTAATCAAAACGTTCAATTGCAACTTTTAAATGCATTTCTGGTGATAAATTAGTTCTAAATTTATAGGATGTATTATTAAAGGTATTGATTTTGAGATTATTCAAAGAAAAACATATATTTTTTTGGCAAGTAAAAACATATATTTTCAATCGCATAACCTAGTCCTAACTCCTGTGTAAAGATTATCCACTAAATGAATAAACAACATGAATACAGTAGAAGTAGCCTTGCTATAAGCCAAAGCTATTTACCTTTTTCTCTTTTTGACCCTTCTATCCTAATCCTGCTGAAATCAAGTTAAATAATTATACAGTAGAATAGTAGCTTCCAGCTAAATATGCTGAAATCAAGATTACATAACTTCATTTAAATTAAAAATAAAAACTCTCTGTTTTGGCTCTCAAGTAATATTATTTACCGTGCTTTAAATGATGTAGTGGTGATTTCGTTTGCCGAATAAGTTCCATGCTTGCTAGATGAAGAATCATCTTCTAGTGAAACCGTAAAGAAACCTGGCTGTTTCGGCTTAGGCAAGAAACTCTCACTACTCAACATTTGAACCACAGATGACATGTTTGGCCTATCTTCCGGTCTATGTTGCACACATAACAGACCCACATGAATGTGTCGTAATACATTAGATAGAGTGCACAAGTCACCTATCAATTCATCGACCAATTCCATTGACCTGTCTTCAATCCATAGTTTCCATGCCTGAAAGAAATGAAAACCAAATTTTTGTTGGTCAAACTACTGTCAAATTGGCTGAAGACCATTAAAAGAGTCAATATAACAAGGGCATCATGACACTATGTATTGTCATTAAACTGCAATATTAATATGCGGTTTCCTTCAAAAAAAAAAAAAAAAAAAAAGTAAATTATTAGGATTTGTCACTCTTTATGCTTACATGTCCAAGAAGATTAAGGTGGTGGTCTGGGTGACAAAATCCCCGGTTCTTCTTCCCACTCACTATCTCTAATACTAAAACTCCAAAGCTAAATACATCAGATTTTACTGAATACTGTCCATGCTCCGCGTACTCAGGAGACATATAACCACTGCGAAATATCATTGCAAAGAAAAGAAGTTAAAAAATAGCTACACTTAACCTATAAAGGAAGTTGAAGCATACTTACTATGTTCCCATAATCCTATTGGTCTCGGAATCAATTTGATCTCCCCCAAATGATCTAGCAAGACCAAAGTCAGAAATTTTTGGATTCATATCGTTATCTAGAAGGATATTGCTAGCTTTGAGATCTCTATGGATAATTCTCAGTCTAGAGTCTTCATGAAGATAGAGAAGCCCTTTAGCAACACCACGAATAATGTTGATGCGCTTATTCCAATCGAGTAATTTTCTCTTTGGTTGATCTGTCCAATTTCACACTCATGTTAGTACATACCTTGCTAAATTCTTATCAAACAATTTCATCAATGAAGGAGGATAAGAGTAAACATAAATGTTTTGAATCAAGTCAAGGTCAAGGTTCAAACCAAAAATAAAGGAGTCCAAGCTTTTGTTTGGCATGTATTCATAGACTAACATGTTTTCATTTTCTTGAATGCAACAACCGAGAAGCTTCACAAGATTACGATGTTGAAGTTTGGCAATCAAAATAACTTCATTTTTGAACTCATCTAGTCCTTGTCCAGAATTCTTTGAAAGCCTCTTCACAGCTATATCTCTCCCTTCTGGCAATGTTCCCTGAAACTCAAATAGTTAGTATATTTTGAAAAATAATAAAATATAGCTAAACTAGTTATGTTATTATTTACCTTGTACACAGGTCCAAAGCCACCTTCTCCTAGTTTCTTGTTGTTTGAAAAATTATCCGTAGCATTAACTATGGCGGCCAGATCAAATATCGGTAACTCCATATCTTCCTTCCCACCTTCATTGTCATAATCCTTCCTCTGACTTCCTTTTGTCGTTCCTAAAATAACAAGAGATGCATTGGCAAGAAAAATCTTGGACAATTCTTTTACAAAGGCAAATTTCTCTCCCCCCCCTTCCCCAATCTCATTCCATGAAAGACCTAGTTATTTAAATTTCTTAGCTATAAATTGACTATCATTAATCAATTATTATTAGAGTTCATTTCTTACAAATTTACCTTGTTTTTTGAGTTTCTTCTTCCATATGTATAAGAGCAGTCCAACTATTATCATTCCCACGACTAGTAATGCTGAGCCGACTATAATTCCTACTAGTTTCTTCTTGCTGGATTGCCCCTCTTTCTCAAGATGACCTGAAAGATCAAAACAGAGTCCAATTCATGCATTTCAGCCAAGGATAACTAAAGAAAAGAAAGAGACTTTATTTTGTCCATATTCTAGACAGGGAAATGGGTAACAGATGAGGTGGATAAAGCAGTTGAGCTCAACACCAAATTATCTAGCTTGTGGTTTTATGGTCAGCCTATTAAGCAAGCTTTGAAAGATGTTATCTTGTGTACCAACACACAACCTCAGAAAACATGCAGGAAAAAGTCTGAACCAACAGATATTGTTGTCCATATGTCCTATTGTCTAAAATAGAAGAAGAAAAAAATCCAGCAAAATCCAAAGAGAAAAATTGAAGATTAACCAACAGATATTGTTCATATGTCGGTCGGTGGTAGTGGACAATGTCTCTGTTTGTCAGTATTAGTCTCCACATGGGCGTAACAAATGTTGTGGGCCATTTCCTTCATCAACCTGTCAATTTCTACCCACCTAAACCAAGACTTTCTTCCCATACATCCACACCTGTTTTCTTGTCTCCATGAAGTTATTGTTAGTCTTCCCACCTAAACCAAGACTTTCTTCCCATATATCAACACCTGTTTTCTTGTCCTTTTTTTATTTTATTGATACCCATTAGTTTTCACAACTTTAGTTTTTTTACCATATTTTGCCATGACTTATAATTTATAGGTCCTATTCAATGAATATAGGTCTTTGAATAAACATGACAGAATTATGTGGGGTGAGTGAGATCTATAAACTAGTCAATTGTGGTGGGACTTGGGCACTAAAACTATTGTATTAATTGGTGTTGAAATATATACTGTGTAAGAATTTCATGAAGAGGATGTCAAGTGTTATCTATCTCTATATTTCTTCCTTCTTTTTTTATGAGTAAGTTCTTCATTAACAAAACAACAAAATTACAACTCTTCAGCAAGACAGCAGAAACATAATCATACTACAGAACAGTATAATACCAAATCAACCAGCAAAAACTTCACAACAAACAAAACACAAATACAAACAACTAACATCAAAATCTTCCCACATCTTACATCCTTCCCTGCTACAGAAACCACATTCTGCAGCAACTCAAAGAAAAACATACCAACCCAACAACAGAACACATTTACAAGCAGCAGCCCTTCTCACAGTATTCAACTTCCACCTTCTGCATAAACAACTTTAAACCCAAACTTCCTCTTTATGGTATATATATTATATTATAACTATAGTGCTAAAATCAATATTATGGTACAGGGAATAATCACAATACAGTGTTAGCCCTACATCTTCTTCGATATGCTTGCACATATTTGAGAAGATAAATCCTTCTCTTGCTGTAGCATGCTAAACATACAAAGTCCAGTTTCCAAGTATGCTAATCTATACATGTTAAGAATGTCAACAACAACTATTTAATACAGTAGTATAAGTTTTATTTTGCTGGCACCAACCATTCCATCAGCACCATTCGTTAAAATAAAAGAAAAATAAAATTCCAAATAGAAGTGAAATCTTACCCAGTTCGGAAATGGCCATCCTTATATAGAAGTCTTGCCCACCCTCAGAGAATTCTCTTATATCAACAAGGCTACCAAACCAAAGCAGGCAGCCGCTTCCTCCTCCCCTGACATCTAAAGTTGAATATGCTGTGCAGGAGCAGTTTTTCAAACACATTCCCTCGCATTCCTGGAGGGTCATGCTCTTGTTATACCAGGAAGAAGACGTGTCGGGCAATTTCACCCCCGTCTGCTTCCGGAATCCATCTCCAACTTTGCATTTCAAAGGAGTCCTTCGAACACACCCATCAGACCAATCTATCGAATCCCAAGCTTTTGGAGACTTGGGTAAGAATCCTTCCAAGCATGAACATATAGGAGAGTTATTGATGTTGCAGGTAGCATAAGCACCGCATAAGCCATAATTTTCGCACTGATCTGCCTCGGATGTAAAGAAAGGCTCCCAACTCTGTGTCCGATCCACCCATATGAATCGTTGCGCAATGCCCGATGGGTCTATCACAAATCTTGAGAAAACAGAAGTGTTTAGGAGTTTGTAATCGTAATAGATCTCCTTCTCATTAAACACAAATTCATACCGAAATACTGGATTCGGCCTTAACCCTTGATTACCCGTAAAAGTAATGCCATTCCATGACCCTGCTCTAGTCTTTATTGAATCTCCCTTCATATTAACCCTTTGCGGAAGCCCACGAGGATCTATCCGTACTGAATACTCACCTGGAGCAGGATCATCCGTGCTCTTCCAAGATGAAATAAACCTATCTAGACCAGTTACCAAGTTCCATCCAAGCTTCATTTCCGGTAGGTGGGTGTCACAAGGATAATCAAAACTCTGCCACAAAAAGTTCTCTGGTTTATCATCATTACCATCTTTCACAACAAGATTCCCGGTGTCCAACAGCTGTGCAAGTGGATTTTGTAGGGTTGTTGATGTATTAGATGACCAAACAGTACCATTGGTGCTATTAAGAAGCACAAGAACTCCATCATCAGCGAGCTTTAAAACTCCCGAGTGATCGCTAAGCGGAGCTTCTCTGTTGGCTACCCACACAACTGTGTCGGGAGATACTGTGTACCAAATTCCCACATATCGACTATTGGAATTACCTGGGCTGAAGAATCCCAATTGAAATGATCGACCAGCTGAAACTAAAGTAGTGCCACCGTCTCTGATTGACTGACTTGGAGTAATAGAGATAGAGTCTTGTGTAATAGAGATTCTTAACAGAGAGAAGAAGACAGAGTAGACGAAAAGATGGGTAATTGCTCCCATTGATTTTCTTCTAAATGATTGATCTTTTCACATCCAGAGAAAGTAGAGTATTTAAGCAGCCTTGTTCTCAGTTTTCCAACATATGTTATTTTAATTGGTTTTATATGTTCTTATTCGGAGTCTACACTTCTTCTCTGTTTTTTTCTTTTTCAAACTATTTTCCTTTTCTGCAAATTTCAACTCAGGAGGACTGTCTGATTCTCGTATCCCCTTTGCACGGGGGCCTATGCGATGTGACTTGGGAGCCGATCAAAGTCGCTCATGGGGCCATATGTTGAAAAAACTGAATTTGACTTGGTCTTCGACCATTCATGCGAAGCTGCACCATTCAAGGCACTCATTGAGTCCCTGTTTTTTTTTTATTACTTCTGGTTTTTGGCTTCTTATTCTTCTCAAAACAACAATGATTAAGGTTCGAAACCTTTTATATTCCGTGTATTAACATATTACCATCGTTTGTTTGTTAAAGACTTTTTAAAATTTGTTAAAGTAATAACACTAAATATTTATGAGAACGAAAAGAAAGTTAAATTGGCATTTAAAAAGTACAATTCACATCGAGGATTTGCTTTAAAGCAATGTTGAGTGAATGCACTTCTGCGTATACTCTAGTACTTCACATCAGACACACATGTGTACGTGTCACAATGGGATGTAGAGTACTAGTGGCGACTTGATGGAGCGATCGGTTCATGACTATTAATTTTTGAGCAATCATAATTATTTGATTTGGTGGTTTGGTCTGGACCGTAAAATGGTTCTAAGATAGAGCCAACAATTGGACTAGTTCTTTAGTAAAATCAATTATAAGATTAAATTAAGTTTGATCTAACGGTTGAAATTTAGTGATCGTTACGATCTAACGGTTATAATTAAATAATCATTAATAATAATTTAATCTAGCGATCAAAATTAAGTGTTTGTTAAGATTTGATGGCTATATTGTAATGATGGTTAAAGAGCAATTTGTTACTGTTGATAAGCTGTTAAAATGACAATTAATTGTAAACATTGATAATTATTGTTTTCTGACACAAACATGCACGACCGACATGATGCGGAGAAGGATCTTCTCAATTTCAAATGAAATGGAGGGGATCTATTTAATAGTTTTAAGAAGGCATTTTTGTTAAAAATAAAATAAAATGACAAAATTGCCCTCCTAAAAACAACTAACCCATTCATCTCGAAGAGAGGATCCAAGTCAGCGTAGGTACGTGGATTTTAAAACCAAACAATACAAGATTAACAATTATTTCCAAAACCAAGAATTAAAACCAAGGAACTCATGTAAGATTTGCCAAATATGGAAGATATATAATTAGTTGTGATTGACAACATGATTTGATTTCCACATTAATACAGTGAAATAATGATGAAATAGTAGTGCGGTATATAGCATTACTCTACCATGAACAATGAGAAATAGTTGACGCACTTCTAAAGGGGATATAGTAGAACCTGATGGAATAATAGGGACAAATATGTGCTCACTCACAAGTAATGATATGAACCACGCTTAATTTATCTTATCTTTATCTTATCCAGGACCCGCTAACGTGACAGTGTCAATTAGTTATTGGATTCATCCTTACTAAAAAAAAGTTGATTAACACTATTGTTGAGGTGTAACAATGCTACTCTACTCACTTGGATGACTCTTAGAACATGCATTGCAGGGTACAATTTCGAATGCCATAAAAGACTTTACTTTCCCTTACTTGACACAAAGTGATTTTTAGATGAGATGATCAAAGGTTTAATCCAACAACTATTATCTCAACAAAATGAGATAGTTATAAAATAAAAATATAGCGTATAGTACTACTCGATCATTACAAAATTGAATAAATGCTATTTTTACAATTCAAATGTTGTTTTTGGTAATTTCGATTGTGTTTTTGGAAATCCAAGTACGGCTTAAATAATTGTGATGGTTTTGTAATGTAAACTTGTAAACATAGCATATTATTCTTCTTTATAATCTCATATTTTGTCAAGCATAGTGTTCTCTCTCGGTCTCTGAGGTCGCATCCGTTGTCAATGCCCCTCAAGCTGATGCAGTTTGATTAAAGAAACTGACAACTTCGTAGGGATGTCCCTGTCAATTTATGTGGTTTGTATTACTTCCCCCTCTTTCAGGTAGTAAATATGAGTTCAACCACAAACATTTTCGCCATTAATGCGACTTCTTGGACTGAAGGGATACTCATGGTCGCGGACAAGGAGAAAACATCTTTGATCTTGATTGCTCCAACTTAGGAGTGGCCGTTAATCGTTTATCAAGCTTCCAACTTTTTTTTTTCTGACTAACAATTGGGATTTTCTTTTTATCGGTGCATCCTCGGGAATAATAGCTAAAATAGTTATTAAAAAAAATTACTAATTTTTACTTTACTAGAGTTATTTTTATAGACATTTTAAACAATTTTTTATAGTATTTTTTAATTTATTTAAATATTTTTATTATTATTATTATTATTTTCTTTTTCTTACTTGCTCTAGTCTCCGGCCTTTCTCTTCCTCTATATATATATAAAACCAGATGCACTTTAAATAACTAAATTTACTCATTATTGTATATTTAAGTTTTTAAATATTAATTAAATGATTAAATTTACTCATAATCATTTTAGAATACGCATAATCAAAATGTTATATTGCAACCTTTAAATGCATTTCTGGTCGCAAGTTAGTTCATAGAAGGTATCGATTTTGAAATTCTTCAAAGAAAAACATACATCTTCAAACGCATGATATAGTCCTAAAGAATTAGTTCATAAAGTTAGATGAAAAAACAACATGAATACAATAGAAGCAACCTTGCTCTAAGCCAAAGCTATTTACCTTCTCTTTTTTATTATAGGCATGAAAAGAGTTTGATTTCCTGCACGTCTCGGATTCCTATCCCTTGATATCTGATGTGCAGGTATTTGAGAGAGGTGGGGTTTGTTAGATGCTATGTGATCTTAGTATCCTAAGATCACGGGATAAGTGACAGCTCAAGTGCTAATATCGTAATTGATATAGATGGTCAATCCACGTTTGATAAGATCATTTGACTTAATATAATATAAATACGTCTCCACGGTAGAATGACCGACTTGTCCTTCGGCCCTTGACTATTTCGGCCCATGAGTTGAGTCTCGGACTAGGCGTCCGAGATTTCATCGGGCTAAGCCATCCGAGGCCTTGGCAGGTCTGCATACTCGCGAAGTCCTAGGTTCATTTTGGCCCATGAGTTGAGTCTCTGACTGGGCATCCGAGATTTCATCGAGCTAAGCCATTCAAGGCCTTGGCAGGTCTGCATACTCGCGGAGTCCTAGGTTTAGGGCCCGTTGGCCCTTATGAAACTGATCCATGACCCAACAAAAGCGACAAGAAAATCCCATCAACACTTGATTTCGTTGTTGTTCCTCCATATGTTGTAAATTGTAGACCCAAAATTAAGTATACAAATATTACACTTAATTAGGAAGTTCTGATGGAATCATTATCATAACTGTTTTAAAATGCGTTATTGTCATGAAGAATGTAAGTATATATATAAGCACATCTCCATCTTCATATCCAAGCAATGTGGAATGTCACAGTTTCTAAAGTTTTATTCTTCCAATGATCCAACTCCAAAGTTATACATCTTCCCATCTAATAGGAGGATGCGAAACACCACATTTCTGCATAACCAAAGTCCAAATTCTCTTACTAAATCCACAAAATCCACACTCGAAAACATGTGCTCTTTTTCTTCAATCACACTTCTACCAAAAAACAAACTTTACATCCTCTGTAAAACCCCAATGCAGCAGCTTGTTACCAATAGCGAGAGCATTTTTCATAGCAAGCCAAGCTATAAACGCATGCTTAGGAACAGCTAGAGGATACCAGATCAGAGAAAACCAATCTACTGAATCTTCACTCAAGCAACCCAAAAGGAACCCGATTGAGCCAAAAGGTTCCACACATGCCTCATCATTAATGCCCAGTTCCATTCTTCCAATTTCTTAATCCCTAACCCACCTTCCGTTCTTCGGATGACACAACTTCTTCCAAGAAGCTATAGCTTTGGCAGCACTATCAAGTTTGCCATTCCAAAGAAAACGGCAGAGCTTTTTGTTCGTTAGCAAGGATCTTTTTTGGAAGAATGCGTATTAGGGCTGTAAGCAAGCAGAGCTACTAGTGAACATGCTCAGGCTTAGCTCGAGATCGGTTCGATTATTAAACGAACAGAGAGCAAACAAAAATTTAGACTTCATAAATTTTGGCTCATCTCGTATAAGCTCAGCTGGAGTTGTACAACTTCGTATAAACTCGCATCACAAGTATACCAAGTCCAACTACTACTCTGAAAAGCAAACCCAAAAGCAACAAAGAGATACAAACAAGTGAGCCAAAACAAAGACTCCAAGTCTGCAATGAATTCCAAAACCAATTTGGAAAACAGAAAGAACTGGGCCCTGCACTCATGTGATGGGTGAAAAAGTCACCACGTCAACACAAACTAAACTTAATGCTGCAGCTTCCAATGGATGGTCGAAGATTAAGTCAAATTCAGTTTTTTCAATCAATTGGGCCCATGAGTGACTTTCAAGTCACATCTTATAGGCCCGTTTGAAAATAAGGGGATAAAAAAAAATCAGACAATCCTCCTTTGTTGAAACTTGTAGAAAATAAATATGGATTGAAAAAGACTTCTGAAAAAAATAAGGGCGAAAAAGAAATTACCGAGAGGAAGCGTAAACTCCGAATAAGAACAGATAAACCATTGGAATAAGAACATATGTTAAAAAACCGAGTAGACGGCTGCTTAAATCTTGATTTCTATGCATATACTGTGAAGTTTTCTAACAAGGAGGGGAAATTTTCTTTGATTGTAAACAATAATATGTACACCACTATATAGATGTGGTTCGTGATTTACAAGGCAAAGCAATGAGACAAGACAATTCCGCGTATTGTGGGATTGTCAATTAAGAAGATTTGCTAGTCAAGTATTTCCCATAGGTAAGCTTCTCTGTTGAATGTTTCCTTGATGAGACAAATTCCATGTCTTATGATGTGTTAGAATATTGTGAATCCTCTCTTTGCTTGGTCCCTACTCTTGGCTTGCTTGCTAAGTTAATTTCCTTCAAGAGTAGGGACCAAGCAAACTTAACAACCAAGCCAAGAGTAGGGACCAAGCAAAGAGATGATTCACAATATTCTAACATGATGGTTGAATATAGGACAAATCTTTTCTTGAGTGAATATTCTGAATCATCACTCATTTCCATTTCTGCGTGATTGACAGCAAGGCTCCTTCCCTTCTTTGTATCTCCAACAGCAACACTCCTTTTTTTTCCTTGGACAGATTCACATTAACATATACTACATACAGATAAACCATAAGAAAATCAATGGAAGCCATTACCCATCTTTTCGTGTACTCTTTCTTGTTCTCCCTGTTTGGAATCTCCATTACACAAGACACTCTTACTCCAAGACAATCAATCAGAGACGGTGGCACTTTAGTTTCAGCTGGCGGATCATTTCAATTGGGATTCTTCAGCCCAGGTAATTCCAAAACTCGATATCTGGGAATATGGTACACAATTTCTTCGGAGACAGTTGTATGGGTAGCCAACAGAGCCGCTCCGCTTAACGATCACTCAGGAGTTTTAAAGGTCACTGATTATGGAGTTCTTGTGCTTCTTAATAGCACCAACGGTACTGTTTGGTCATCTAATACATCAACAACCCCACAAAATCCAGTTGCAAAGCTCTTGGACACCGGGAATCTTGTTGTCGGAGATAGAAATGATGGTAACCCAGGTAAATTTTTGTGGCAGAGTTTTGATTATCCTTGTGACACACACCTACCGGAAATGAAGCTTGGATAGAACTTAGTAAGTGGTTTAGATAGGTTTTTATCATCTTGGAAGAGCACGGAAGATCCTTCTCCAGGTGAGTATTCAGTACGCATAGATCTTCGTGGGCTTCCGCAAAGGGTTAATATGAAGGGAGATTCAATAAAGACTAGACCAGGGTCATGGAATGGTCTTGGTTTTACGGGTCGTAGGTTAAGACCAAATCAAGTATTTGATTATGAATTCGTGTTGAACGCGAAGGAGGTCTATTACGAGTACAAACTCCTTAACACTTCGGTTTTCTCAAGATTTGTAGTAAACCCATCAGGCATAACGCAACGATTAATGTGGATGGATCGGACACAGAGTTGGGAGACTTTCCTTACATCACAGGCAGATCAGTGCGAAAATTATGGCTTATGCGGTGGATATGCTATCTGCAACATCAATAAATCTCCTGCATGTGCATGCTTGGAAGGATTTTTACCCAAGTCTCCAAAAGGTTGGGATTCAGAAGATTGGTCAGATGGGTGTGTTCGAAGGACTCCTTTGGAATGCAATGGCGGAGACGGATTCCTGAAGTACACGGGGGTGAAATTGCCTGACACATCTTCTTCCTGGTATAACAAGAGCATGACCCTCCAGGAATGCAAAGGAATGTGTTTGAAAAACTGCTCCTGCACAGCATATGCAAGTTTAGATGTCAGGGGAGGAGGAAGCGGCTGCGTGCTTTGGTTTGGTAGCCTTGTTGACCTAAGAGAATCCGCTGAGGGTGGGCAAGACCTCTATACAAGGATGGCCGCTACAGAACTTGGTGAGTACCATTTTACTTTTATTTTTCTCTTGTTGCTTAATTTTATTTTCTTTCATTTTAAACTAGCCCATAACTCTTGCTATTCTTCATTTTAATTTAATTTCAAATATTCTATTTTGATCTTTTAGATTATCTTCAGAAAAAGATGCACTACAACAAGACGAAACTAGTAGCAATTATAGTCGGCTCATCATTTCTAGTTGTGGGAATGACAATAGTTGCCCTGGTCTCATACATACGCAAGAAGAAATTCAAAAACCAAGGTATATTTGTAAAAAATGGACTCTAATAATAATTGATTCATTATAGAAGATTTATAGCTAAGAAATTCAAATAAATAGCTATTTCATAGAGAACAGATTTGGGGATACGTATTTTAATCCAAGATTTTTTTTTCATGCCCATTCACCTCCTGTTATTTTAGGAATGACAAAAGAAAGAAAGAATTATAAGAATATTGATGAAGGTGGGAAGGAAGATATGGAGTTACTGATATTTGACCTGGCTACCATAGCTAATGCAACAGATAATTTTTCAAACAACAAGAAGTTAGGAGAAGGTGGTTTTGGACCTGTGTACAAGGTAAATAACAACAAAACTAGTTGAGCTATATTTTATTATTTTTGAAAATATACTGACAATTTGATTTTCAGGGTACATTACCAGAAGGGAAAGATATAGCTGTAAAGAGACTTTCAAAGGAATCTAGACAAGGACTAAACGAGTTAAAAAATGAAGTTATTTTGATTGCCAAACTTCAACACCGAAATCTTGTGAAGCTTCTCGGTTGTTGCATTCAAGAAAATGAAAATATGTTAATTTATGAATACATGCCCAACAAAAGCTTGGACTCCTTTATTTTTGGTTTGAACCTTGACCTTGACTTGATTCAAAGCATTCATGTTTACTCTTATCCTCTTTTATTTATGAAATTGTTTGCTAAGAATTTAGCAAGGTATGAACTAACATGAATGTGAAATTGGACAGATCAAGCAAAGAGTAAATTACTAGATTGGGAGAAACGCATCAACATTATTCGTGGTGTTGCTAAAGGGCTTCTTTATCTTCATGAAGACTCGAGACTCAGAATTATTCATAGAGATCTAAAAGTTAGTAATATCCTTTTAGATAACAATATGAATCCCAAAATTTCAGACTTTGGTCTAGCTAGATCATTTGGGGGAGATCAAGTTGAGTCTAAGACCAATAGAATTATTGGAACATAGTAAGTATACTTAAAATATTTTTTTATTTGTAAGTGATGCTTTAACTTCTTTAATAGGTTAAGCTTAATTGCTTTTTTAACTTAGTTTTTCTTTGTAATGATGTTTTGCAGTGGTTATATGTCTCCCGAGTATGCGGTGCATGGACATTACTCAGTAAAATCTGATGTGTTTAGCTTTGGAGTTTTGTTATTAGAGATAGTAAGTGGAAAGAAGAACAGAGGATTTTGTCACTCTGACCACCACCTTAATCTTCTGGGACATGTAAGCATAAAGAGTTGAAAATTTGAGTTTTTTTTTTTTTTTTTTTTTTTTTTGAAGGAAACCTTTTATTAACAATGTAGTTAGTGATAGTATAAAGGGTCACGCGATGCCCCTATTATTCTCATACCCTTTCAATAGTCATGGACCAATTTGAGGGTAGTCTGACCAACAAAAAATTGGTTTTCATTTCTTTCAGGCATGGAAACTATGGATTGAAGACAGGCCAATGGAACTGATCGGTGAATTGATAGGTGACTTGTGCACTTTATCAAATGTATTACGACACATTCATGTTGGTTTGTTATGTGTGCAACAAAGACCAGAAGATAGACCAAACATGTCGTCTGTGGTTCAAATGTTGAGCAGTGAGAGTTTATTGCCTAAGCCAAGACAACCGGGGTTCTTTTCAGATTCACTTGAAGTAGATCCTTCATCTTGCAAGCATGCAACTTGTTCAGCAAACGAAATCACCAATACAGTGTTTGAAGCACGGTAAATAGCGTCACTTTAGAGCCAAAGTGGACTGTTATTTTTTAAAGAATTTATGTAATAATGATTTTTGCATATTTAGCTAAACAAAGAAGATATTCTAGAAGCTACTAATCTTTAGGACAAAAGAGTAAAAAAAGAAAACGATAAACAGCTTTGGCTCTTAGGGCAAGGGTGCTCCTACTATATTCATATTTAGCTGGACACAGGAATTATGGCTATATCACGCGTTTCAAAGTGAATGCTTTTCTTTGAATATTTTTAGAATCTAAAATACCCAAATGATCCCATACAATACATAGAGAGGGTGAATCTATGTTTTCTAGTAAATAATATAATTAAAAATTGCAACTACAAAAACAATCACCAAAATAAATCAAAGAAGTAAACAAATAAAAAAACATCAATTTTGGTGATGTAATAGAAAAAAAACTACCAGCAGCTAAACCCAAAAAACTAATCAAGCATAGAAGATCTATTATACAATAAGTTTATACTCACAAAATTTTTGTAGTAAAAACGTGACTTGTACCTAACAAACAACATGTTTGTATTATAGGGCTGACAATTTTTTACATGACCCGCGAATCTGTCACAAAATTATATGATTAGGGTTTACCATTTTTTTGACATGAACCCGCTTGACCGGCTTAATAAACAAGTCAATAATGGGGAAAAAGCACTTGACGATCGGGTTGATCCGTATCTTCTTTTTAAAATAAAAAATAAAAAAGAGTAAAACTAAGCAAGACAATTAGACAAAACAAAAGAATAGAAAACAAAACTTTCCAACCTAAAGAAAAAATAAACCCTAGCGCTGCTCTCTTCTCTCTCGGTTTCTAGACTGATGGCTTGTCTTGACCATTTCTTGGTGGATAATTTATATGATATAATTTTGTCTGTCTTCATCCTTGTATGATGTGATTTTTTATAATGTAATTTCTGGACTGATGACTTGTCCTGGCCTAAGGAAGTTTCTGGACTGATAATGATATTGTTGATAAATTTTCTCAATAGAAAAGATGCAACTAGTGACGAGATGCATGTCTTGTGGTTCCTTTAAAGATATTGTCGTTTTGGCCACCCTTGGGCCGGCCTGGGGTGGTTCGACTACCCCATGGCTTCTAGAGGGTGGTTTGGCTACTCTTAAGGCCTTTAGTGGTAGTTTTGGTCACTCCGTTTTGACCACCCCTTTTTTATCATTGGGGGTGGTTCTGCTACTCTTAAGAGCCTTGGAAGTGGTTCGATCACCGTCAAACCTGTGCAGGGGTTTACCTGAATCACCCTCATCGCATTCTATTAGTTTGGTCGATAGAATGATGACAAAGGTACTAAACTAGTATTTACTCATAAGTCAAGTACCATCTGTGATACGAATTAAAATCTTAAGTGAGAAAAAATAAAAAGTAAAAACTTAGGTACCAAAAAGGTAATTAACCCTTTATTTTATTTAAATATGCTTTCTCACTTTTTTTTTTTTTTTTAAAAAAAAAAATCTTCTTTAACTCACTCTAGGCTCCGGTCTTTCTCTTCCTCTTCCTCTCCGGTCCTTTTTATTTAGAAAAAGACTGCTGCAGCCCTCCATCCCAGCTAGCAGTCTTCCACCACTATCATTGCCTTGCCTTTGGAAAAAGGAAAAAGGAAAAAGGAAAAAGGAAACAAAAACATTCAATTCCACATACAGACATGTTTGGTCTATCTTCCAGTCTTTGTTGTACACATAACAGACCCACATTAAGTGCTTGAGCTCAAGTTGGACAAATGAATGGTATCTTAGTTGACAAGTTCTTATTTTCTTGGAGCTATTAAATAGATTTTCCTCTATGAATATGTGATATTGACAACAACAATATTGTAGGTAATTAATGTTGGAACTTCAATTGGGAAAGTGGGGTTTCTTGGAGAGAGGTATATAGTACATTCCTGGAAATATATCCTTTGGTAAAGTCCACTCCTTGAGCTTACCGTGGGAATCATGAGGCATATTGGGGTGTTTTACGACAATCTTTTACCAGATTATGTGCAGGGTACTTGGGCATAATGGTTTTTTTTTTATTATTTCCATTATTCAAGCTGTTGCAGTTCGAGTACATCTATTTATGTGGTTCCTATTACTTCCCCCTCTTTCAGGTAGTAAATATGAGTTCAACCACAAACATTTTCGCCATTAATGCGACTTCTTGGACTGAAGGGACACCGTGGACAGTGGGGAACGGAAAACTCTCCGGTCTATTTTAGATTGAAAAATATCTAGTTAATGGTCAGCATTTCTCCAGAGAGATCTTGATACCATAAATGAGACATTTGTCCTATTAATAAAAAAAATAATAAAATAATATATATTTAAAAAAAAATTAAAAAACAAAATAATAAAAATAAATAAAAATAAAAATAAAAATAAATAAAATAAAAAATAAAAACTAAGGGGTGGCCAGCCACCCCAATTGGGGCTGGGTGGCTTCGGCCACTGTAGACCGCGGCCACCCCCAAGGGCCAAATTAATTTTTAATTTTTTTTTTATTTGACACTTGGAGGTAGCCGATCACCCTCAAGGGCCATGGGGGTGATGGTCTAGGGTGGCCAAAGCCACCACCAGCCCCAACTGGCCACCCCCTTAGTTTTTTTAAAAAAAATTTTATTATTTTTTTAATTTTTTTTAAATATATATATATCGCACAAATCTTTCATTTATGGCCTCAAGATTTCTTTAGATCTCTTTACAGAGATCCTGACCATTAACTGGATATGCTCTAGACCAAATAAACTGAAGAGGATCTTGTTCCGGATAGTGGTCGGGGAGGAAACATCCTTGTTCTTGATTGGTCCAACAAAAATTAACTGAACGAGGAAATTAGCTTAGAAAACAGAGAAATTCGAAATTTTATTAAATTTTAAAATTCATTATTCAACTCCTCTTCAATACAATCAATACTTTTTTATAATATAATACAAAGCTTCAAATGGAAAGAAACTAATTGCTAGAATGAATTTTGCATGTTTCTGTCTAATTAGGTCTTCTTGAGTAGACTACCCGCGTGCAGTCAACTATACAAGCATTTTGGAATATGCATAATCGAATTGCAACCTTTCAATGCATTTCTGGTGACAAATTAGTTCTAATTTATAGTAAGTATTATAGAAGATATTGATTATGAAATTATTCAAAGGAAAGCATACATTTTCGAACATATGATATAATCCTAACTCCTGCGGGTAAACATTATCCACTAGATGAATAAACAAGAAGAAATCAAGAATACAGTAGAAGCAGTCTTGCTCAACGCCAAAGCTATTTACCATTTTCTCTTTTTGACCCTTTTGTCCTAACGAACAGCAGCTTCTAGACCTATTTTGTTCAGCTAAGTATGTTGAAATCAAGATTACATTGATTCATAAATAAAAAACTCTCTGCTTTTGCTCTCAAGGAACGTTATTTACCGTCCTTCAAATACCGTAGTGGTGATTTCGTTTGTTGAACAAGTTCCAAACTTGCTAAATGAAAAATCAGCTTCCTGTGGATCTGTAAAGAAACCCGGTTGTTTTGGCTTAGACAATAAATTCTCACTGTTTAGCATTTGAACCACAAACGACATGTTTGGTCTATCTTCCGGTCTTTGTTGCACACATAAAAGACCCACATGAATGTGTCGTACTACATCAGATATATTGCACAAGTCACCTACCAATTCATCAACCAGTTTTATTGGCTTGTCTTCAATCCATAGTTTCCATGCCTGAAAGAAATGAAAATCAACCTTTTGTCGGTCATACTTCCATCAAATTTGCCCATAACCATTAAAAGAGCGTCAAAATAATTGGGGCATCATGCAACCCTCTTTACTATCAAGAACTACATTGTAAATAAGAGGTTTCCTTCAACAACAACAACAAGAAGAAAAAAAAAAAAAAAAAAAAAGGAGAAGTAAATTAGTAGGAATTGCCACTATAGATGCTTACATGTCCAAGAAGATTAAGCTGGTTGTCTGGGTGACAAAATCCTCTATTCTTCTTCCCACTCACTATCTCTAATATTAAGACTCCAAAACTAAATACATCAGATTTTACTGAGTATTGTCCATGCATCGCATACTCAGGAGACATATAACCACTGTAAAATATCATTGCAAAGAAAAGAAATTAAAAAACAAATAAACTTAACCTATAAAAGAAGTTAAAATATACTTACTATGTTCCAATAATCCTATTGGTTGCGGAATCAATTTGATCTCCTCCAAATGATCTAGCCACGCCAAAGTCCGAAATTTTTGGATTCATATTGTTATCCAGAAGAATATTGCTAGCTTTGAGATCCCTATGGATAATTCTTAGTCTAGAGTCTTCATGAAGATAGAGAAGCCCTTTAGCAACACCACGAATAATGTTGATACGCTTATGCCAATCTAGTAATTTACTCTTTGTTTGATCTGTCCAATTTTACATCACGTTAGTGCATAGCTTGCTAAATTCTCAACAAACAATTTCATTAATGAAAGATGATAAGACTAAACATGAATGCTATGAATCAAGTCAAGGTCAAGGTTCAAACCAAAAATAAAGCAATCCAAGCTTTTGTTGGGCATGTATTCATAGATTAGCATATTTTCATTTTCTTGAATGCAACAGCCAAGAAGCTTTACAAGATTACGATGTTGAAGTTTGGCAATCAAAATAACTTCATTTTTTAACTCATTCAATCCTTGTCCAGAATTCTTTGAAAGCCTCTTCACAGCTATATCTTTCCCTTCAGGCAATGTACCCTGAAAATCAAATTGTCAGTATATTTTGAAAAAATAAAATAAAATATAACTCAACTAGTTATGTTATTATTTACCTTGTACACAGGTCCAAAGCCACCTTCTCCCAACTTCTTGTTGTTTGAAAAATTATCAGTCGCATTAACTATGACTGTCAAATCAAATAATATTGCTAACTCCATATCTTCCTTCACACCTTCATTGTCACAATCCTTCCTCTCACTTCCTTTTATCATTGCTGAAATAACGAGATGCATTAGCATGAAAATTATTTGACAATTATATTAAAAAGGCAAATTTCTCCCCCCCTCCCCCTTACAATCTTATCTCTGTAAAAGACCTACTTAAATTTCTTGACTATCATGCATCAATTATTATCTGAGTCCATTTTTTACAACTATACCTTGGTTTCTGAGTTTCTTCTTCCATATGTATGAGACCATTCCAACTATTATCATTCCCACAACTAGTAATGTTGAGCCAACTATAATTCCCACTAGTTTCCTCTCGCTGGAGTGACTGTTTTTATCAAGATGACCTGAAAAATCAAAGTAGAGTTTGGTGACTTTGAGAATAACTCATCATACTATGAGCATGTTTGAAATTGTGTTTGAAAAATAGAACTTTTAAATCAAAAACCCTTTTTTTGACAATTTTTAGGCTTTTTGAACCCTTAAAAAGTGTTTTCAATTTTTTTACCAAACGGATACTTTTTTCTTCAAACGGACGTCTTAAGTGTTAAACACACTTTTAAGCCCCTCAAACGCATATCCAAACAAGCCTATATATACATTTTGGCCAACGATAACGGAAGAAAAGAAAAAGACTTTATTTTGTCCGTAGTCTAGACTGGGGAAATGGGTAGGAGATGAGGTGGCTAAAGCAGTTGAGCTCAACACCACCACAGCCACCAATTCCTAGTTTCCCTGGCATCACCAATTGTCTAGCTTGTAGTTGTATGATCAGCTTATTAAGCAAGCTTTGAAAGATATTATCGAATGTGTATCAGTGTTGGTTATCCCCTTCACCTCAGAAAAATATGCAGGACAAAGTCTGAACAAACATATAATAAACCTGAACAAACATATAAGAAATCTGAACAGACATATAATAAACTTGAACAAACATGCAGGACAATGTCTCTGTTTTTCAGTATTAGTCTTGATTAAATATCACCTGTTGATGATTAGTGCAGCCAGGCAGGGAACTATGGGAATCCGCTAATTTTCTATTGCAGGCCAGTTGTTTGTATCATGTGATTTCCCTTCCAGAATGTCATCTAAACGGTGGAACTTCCAAATGAAGTCCAGCAGTGGAGGATCAAGCAAAGCCAGCAACATACAGGAGAATAGATGGCTTCAAAGATCATGGGGAGTCTCGCAAAGCTTCTCAACAGTAAGCAAATATGCATACTCAAGTATTTTATAGCGCATTACTTATAAAATAAGAAGATAAAATGCTTGCACATATCTATTTCCTTCTCTTGCAGTAGCATGCTAAAATTGAAGCAATTGCAGTTGCCAAGGTCTAGTCTTCAAAGGCCAAAATTGAATGAAAAATGTTAAACTCGCTCCCACTCTCACACTTTTAAGTGTACACTTTGATGTGCCAGTGAAAATTACCATTGAATCAGATCTAATAATGACTTTAACTGTCACATTAAAGAGTATACATTTGAAAAGCATGGGAGTAAGTGTGTAGCATTTTTCAAATTGAATATCTCCATGTTAGGAGAAAAAATCCATGTTAATCTATACATCTTAAATATCAACAACTATTAATACTGTCATAGAAGTTTTATTTTGCTCACCTTTCGTTAAAATAAAAGGAAAAAAAAAAATCAGCAAAATCCAAAGAGCAAAACAGAGGAGAAATCGTACCCAATTCGGAAATGGCCATCCTTATATAGAGATCTTGCCCACCCTCAGCGAATTCTCTTGTATCAATTAGGCTACCAAACCAAAGCAGGCAGCCGCTTCCTCCTCCCCTGACATCTAAACTTGCATATGCTGTGCAGGAGCAGTTTTTCAAACACATTCCTTCGCATTCCTGGAGGTTCATGCTCTTGTTATACCAGGAATAAAATGTGTCGGGCAATTTCACCCCCGTGCGCTTCAGGAATCCATCTCCACCATTGCATTCCAAAGGAGTCCTTCGAACACACCCATCAGACCAATCTACTGAATCCCAATGTTTTGGAGACTTGGGTAAGAATCCTTCCATACATGCACATACAGGAGACTTATTGATGTTGCAGGTAGCATAAGCACCGCATAAGGCATAAATTTCGCACTGATTTGCATGAGATGTAAAGAAAGGCTCCCAACTTTGTGTCCGATCCATCCATACGAATCGTTGCACAATGCCTGATGGGTTCAGCACAACTCTTGAGAAAACAGATTTGTTTAGAAGTTTGTACCCGTAATAGACCTCCTTCTCATTCAACACGAATTCATACTCAAATACTGTATTCGGTCTTACCGCACGACCCGTAAAACCAAGGCCATTCCACGATCCTGCTCTAGCCTTTATTTTGGTTCCCTCCATATCAAACCACTGTGGATAACCATGAGGAACTATCCGAGTAGAAAACTCACCTTGAGCAGGATCTTCCGTGCTCTTCCAAGATGATAAAAACCTATCAAGACCAGTTACTAAGTTCCATCCAAGCTTCATTTCCGGTAGGAGTGTGTTACAAGGATAATCAAAACTCTGCCACAAAAATTTATCTGGGTTATCATCATTCCCATCTTTCACAACAAGATTCCCGGTGTCCAAGAGCTTTGCAACTGGATTTTGTGGGGTTGTTGATGTATTAGATGACCAAACAGTACCATTGGTGCTATTAAGAAGCACAAGAACTCCATCATCAGTGACCTTTAAAACTCCCGAGTGATCGCTAAGCGGAGCATCTCTGTTGGCTACCCATACAACTGTTTCCGGAGATATCATGTACCAAATTCCCACATATCGGCTTTTGGAATTACCTGGGCTGAAGAAACCCAATTGAAATTGTCGGCCAGCAGAAACTAAAGTGCCACGGTCTCCGAGAGATTGACTTGGAGTAACAGTGTCCAGAGAAATGGAGGTTCTCAAGAGGGAGAATAAGAAAGTGTAGAAGACAAAAAGATGGGTAAAGGCTTCCATTGATTTTCTAAAGGTTACCTTTTCTCATTCAGAGAAAGTTGAGATTTAAGCAGCAACAGAGCCCATTGTTTCTTCCTAGTCCTCCCACCCATCTTCTCGGCTATTTCCATTTTTTTTTTTTTTTTTTGGTCATTTTCAATGTATTTCCTTTTCTACAAATTTGAAATCAGAAGTGTCTGGTTCTCCTTCTCCCGTCCCCTTTGGCTGCTAACGGGTCCCATGTAATGCGACTTGAAAGCGATCAAAAGTAGTTCGTGGGGCCCAAGATTGAAAAACCAATGCAAAGTAAGAAGACTCGTCCCAACGTGGATTTCACCCTTTATCCGTAATCTCATATTTTGTCAGAGTTGCATAAGGTTGAAAAACTAGTGTCATCCTTGCTCTATGGCCCTCAAGCAGTTGATGTATGAGCACGGCAATGATTATAGAAACTGACAAAATTTAGGAGAAAGTATATTTTACTCTTGAACTATTTATTTATTTGCATTTTTAACTCAAATATTTAAAAAAATGACACTTTACCCCCCTCAAATATCTAACATTGACACTTAACCCCATAAAATACATTTTACCCCTGAAGTATTTTGAGTTGACACTTTACTTCTCAAAGTAACTAAGTTCTGGGGCTAAAGTGTCAACTCATATGGATAAAATGTCATTTTTTAAACATTTGAGTTTGAAGTGCAAATGAGTAAAAAGTTTAGTGGTAAAGTGTATTTTCCCCCAAAATTTATGTGGCTTCTATCGCTTCCGAGGACGGAGCCAGCATTGTGATTGGGGGGGACCATGGCCAAAAAAAAAATTTTGGAGGGATCAATTAACAAAAAATATCTTAAATTTTTTTTTTTTTTATACCTTTAAAATTTTTTTTACCTTGTAATTTGGGGGGGACCAAGGCCACTACTAGTCCCCCATAAATCAGTCCATAACTTCCCCTCCTTTGGGGTGGTAAATATGAGTTCAACCATTAATGCGACATCTTGGACTAAAGAGACGTGGAGGAAACATCTTGGACTAAAGAGAGTGCGCTACGGCTTTAATCAGCTGCATCTGCAGGTTACTTTCTCTTTCCATTCCAGTATTTTGAGATGCTAAAAATCTGTCCAGACCTGTTTATGCTGCTAAGCATGTATTTTCTTTTTGTTTCCCTACTGTTTTTCTCTTTGTTTTCCCTGTTGTTGTAATCTCTTTTGTTGTTGTATGAGAGCAGTTTATTAAAAATAAAAATAAAAAACCTTGGGAGTGGCTGTTAATCGTTTATCAAGTTTCCAACACTTTCTTACGTATGTATTCTAGAAGGTATTGATTATGAAATTATTCATAGATAAACATACATTTTCAAAGGCATGATATAGTCCTAACTCCTCTGTGTAAACACTATCCACTAGATGAGTAAAAACCATGAATACTATAGAAGCAGCCTTGCTCTAAGCAATAGCTATTTACCTTTTTCTATTTTTGACCCTTCTGTCATAAAGAATAGCAGCTAAATATGTTAAAATTAAGAATAAAAACATTCATAAAAATAATTAAAAAAAAAAAAATCTCCGCTTTCACTCTCAAGTGACGTTATTTATCGTGCTTCAAACATTGTAGTGGTGATTTCATTCGTTGAACAAGTTCCATACTTGCTAGATGAAGACTCTCCTTCATGTGAATCTGTAAAGAAACCTGGCTGTTTTGGCTTAGGCAATAAACTTTCATTGCTAAGCATTTGAACCACTAATGACATGTTTAGTCTATCTTCCGGTCTTTGTTTCGACTAAAGGGACGTGGAGGAAAAATGCTTGTTCTAGAATGGTCCAACTTGCAAGTTGATTGGTCCAACTTGCAAGTTGATTGGCCCAATTGGGAGTGGCTTTCAAAGTGCGCTACGACTTTAATCAGCTGCATCTGGAGGTTACTTTCTCTTTCCATTCCAGTATTTTGAGATGCTAGAAATCTGTCCAGACCTGTTTATGCTGCTAAACATGTATTTTCTTTTTGTTTCCCTACTGTTTTTCTCTTTGTTTTCCCTGTTGTTGTAATCTCTTTTGTTGTTGTATGAGAGCAGTTTATTAAAAATAAAAATAAAAAACCTTGGGAGTGGCTGTTAATCATTTATCAAGTTTCCAACACTTTCTTACGTATGTATTCTAGAAGGTATTGATTCTGAAATTATTCATAGATAAACATACATTTTCAAAGGCATGATATAGTCCTAACTCCTCTGTGTAAACACTATCCACTATATGAGTAAACACCATGAATACTATAGAAGCAGCCTTGCTCTAAGCAATAGCTATTTACCTTTTTCTATTTTTGACCCTTCTGTCATAAAGAATAGCAGCTAAATATGTTAAAATTAAGAATAAAAACATTCATAAAAATAATTTTTAAAAAAAAAAAATCTCCGCTTTCACTCTCAAGTGACGTTATTTATCATGCTTCAAACATTGTAGTGGTGATTTCATTCGTTGAACAAGTTCCATACTTGCTAGATGAAGACTCTCCTTCATGTGAATCTGTAAAGAAACCTGGCTGTTTTGGCTTAGGCAATAAACTTTCACTGCTAAGCATTTGAACCACTAATGACATGTTTGGTCTATCTTCCGGTCTTTGTTTAGACTAAAGGGACGTGGAGGAAACATGCTTGTTCTTGATTGGTCCAACTTGCAACTTGATTGGCCCAATTGGGAGTGGCTTTCTAAGTGCGCTACGGCTTTAATCAGCTGCATCTGCAGGTTACTTTCTCTTTCCATTCCAGTACTTTGAGATGCTAGAAATCTGTCCAGACCTGTTTATGCTGCTAAGCATGTATTAGCATGTATTTTCTTTTTGTTTCCCTACTGTTGTTCTCTTTGTTTTCCCTGTTGTTGTAATCTCTTTTGTTGTTGTATGAGAGCAGTTTATTAAAAAAAAAAAAAAAAAAAAACTTGGGAGTGGCTGTTAATCGTTTATCAAGTTTCCAACACTTTCTCACGTATGTATTCTAGAAGGTATTGATTTTGAAATTATTCATAGATAAACATACATTTTCAAAGGCATGATATAGTCGTAACTCCTCTGTGTAAACGCTATCCACCAGATGAGTAAACACCATGAATCCTTTTTCTATTTTTGACCCTTTTGTCCTAAAGAATAGCAGCTAAATATGTTGAAATTAAGAATACAAACATTCATAAAAAAAAAATAAATAAAAAAATAAAAAAATAAAAAAAAAATAAAAAATCTCCACTTTCACTCTCAAGTGACGTTATTTATCGTGCTTCAAACGTTGTAGTGGTGATTTCATTCGTTGAACGAGTTCCATACTTGCTAGATGAAGACTCTCCTTCATGAGAATCTGTAAAGAAACCTGGCTGTTTTGGCTTAGGCAATAAACTTTCACTGCTAAGCATTTGAACCACTAATGACATGTTTGGTCTATCTTCCGGTCTTTGTTGAACACATAACAGACCCACATGAATTTGTCGTAATACATCAGATATATTGCACAACTCACCTACCAATTCATCCACTAGTTTCATTGGTTTGTCTTCAATCCATAGTTTCCATGCCTGAAAGAAATGAAAGTCAACTTTTTGTTGGTAGGACTGCCTTCAACTTGGCCCATGACCATTAATAAAGCATCAAAATAACAAGACTTCATGTAACCCTCTTTACTATTTAGAACTGCATTGTTAATAAGAGGTTGCTTTCCAAAAAGTAATGTAGTAGGAATTGCCACTATTTATGCTTACATGTCCAAGAAGATTATGGTGGTGATCTGGGTGACAAAATCCTCTATTCTTCTTTCCACTCACTATCTCTAATACTAAAACTCCAAAGCTAAATACATCTGATTTTACTGAGTATTGTCCATGCATCGTATACTCGGGAGACATATAACCACTGCAAAGAAAAGAAATTAAAAAACAAATAAACTTAACTTATAAAAAAAAGTTAAAGCATACTTACTGTGTTCCAATAATCTTAGTGGTCTCGGAATCAATTTGATCTCCTCCAAATGATCTAGCCACACCAAAGTCCGAAATTTTTGGATTCATATTGTTATCCAAAAGAATATTACTAGCTTTGAGATCCCTATGGATAATTCTTAGTCTAGAGTCTTCATGAAGATAGAGAAGCCCTTTAGCAATGCCACGAATAATGTTTAGGCGCTTATGCCAATCTAGTAATTTACTCTTTGCTTGATCTGTCCAATTTCACATGTATGTTAGTACATACCTTGCTAAATTTTCAACAAACAATTTTATTGATGAAAGAGGATAAGAGTAAACACGAATCCGCTAAATCAAGTAAAGGTCAAGGTACAAACCAAAAATAAAGGAGTCCAAGCTTTTGTTGGGCATGTATTCATAGATTAGCATGTTTTCATTTTCTTGAATGCAACAACCAAGAACCTTTACAAGATTACGATGTTGAAGTTTGGCAATCAATATAACTTTATTTTTTAACTCATTCAATCCTTGTCCAGAATTATTTGAAAGTCTCTTCACAGCTATATCTTTCCCTTCCGGCAATGTACCCTGAAAATCAAATTGTCGGTATATTTTGGAATTGAATAAAATATAACTCAACTAGTTATGTTATTATTTACCTTGTACACAGGTCCAAAGCCACCTTCTCCTAGCTTGTTATTGTTTGAAAAATTATTTGTCGCATTAATTATGACCGCCAGATCAAATAATATCCCTAACTCCATATCTTCCTTCCCACCTTCATTGTCATAATCCTTCCTTTGAATTCCTAATACCAATCCTGAAATAATAAGAGATGCATGGGCATGAAAAATATTTGACCATTCTTTTTAAAAAGTAAATTAACACCCCCCCCCCCCCCCACCCCCCCCCCCCCCCCCCCCACCCCCCCCCCCCCCCCCTCTCCTCTGTTCTGCATGATAGACCTACTTATTTAAATTTCTTAGCTATAAATTGAGTATTATGAATCTATTATTATGAAAGTGTAATTCTTGCCTGGGTTTTTGAGTTTCTTCTTCCATATGTACGAGACCAGTCCAACTATTATCATTCCCACAACTAGTAATGCAGAGCCAACTATAATTCCTACTAGTTTCTTCTTGTTGGAGTGCCTTTGCTTCTCAAGAAGAGCTGAAAGATCAAAACAGAGTCAGATGACTGAGAATAACTTGTCCTATTATACATGCATTCAGCCAAGGATAACTGAAGAAAAGAAAGAGGCTTTATTCTGTCCATAGAGACTGGGGGAATGGGCAACAGATGAGCTCAACACCACTACAGCCACCAATTCCTAGTTTCTCTAGCATTACAAATTGTCTAGCTTGTGGTTGTATGCAAACTTTGAAATACATTATCTAGTGTCTATCAATGTTGGATATCCCGATTCACATCAGAAAACATGCAGGACAAACTCTGAACAAACATGCAGGACAATGTCTCTGTTTGTCGGGACAAAAAAAAATATCACTTGTTGATGATTAGTATAGGCAAGCAGAGAACTATAGGAATCTGCTAATTTTCTATTGCAGGCCAGTTAATTCTATTCTGTGAATTCCCATAGAGAATGTTATCTCGTTCTTTGTATTTCACTCCAAATGAAAAAGCTTCTCAGGCTCTCAGCAGTAAGCAAATATTCATGCTCAAATGTTTTATCCAATCACACTGGTTTAAAGAAGATAAAATATTTGCACGTATCTACTTCCTTAATTCTTTTGCGATAGCATGCTAAAACTGAAGCATTTGCAGTTGCCAAAATTGAATAAATCCATCTTTGGAGAAAAAGAAAATACAATTATGCTAATCTATACATTTTAAAGAATGTCAACAACTATTTAATACATGTCGTAGAAGTTTTATTTTGCTGTAACCAACCCTTCGATGTACACCATTCATTAAAATAAAGGGAAGAATGCAAAATCCAATTTACCTGATTTACAGTAAGTTCTAAACATTTTGATACCACGTAGAGCTTATTCAAGTAAGGTAATTATGGCAAATACATTTTTTCCTAAAACAGCAGAAAAAATAAAGCAAAATCTAGAGTGAAAAATAGAAGTGAAATCGTACCCAGTTCGGATTTGGCCATCCTTACATGGAGGTCTTGCCCACCCTCGGAGTATTCTCTTATATCAATTAGGCTACCAAACCAAAGCACGCATCCGCTTCCTCCTTCGCTGATATTTAAACTTGCATATGCTGTGCAGGAGCAGTTTTTCAAACACATTCCTTTGCATTCCTGGAGGGTCATGCTCTTGCTATACCAGGAAGAAGATGTGTCAGGCAATTTCAACCCCGTGCGCGTTAGGAATCCATCTGTGTCATTGCATTCCAAAGGAGTCCTTCGAACACACCCATCAGACCAATCTGCTGAATCCCAATCTTTTTGAAACTGGGGTAAGAATCCTTCCAAGCATGCACATACAGGAGACTTATTGATGTTGCAGGGAGCATTTCCACCGCATAAGCCATAATTTTCGCACTGATCTGCCTCGGATGTAAAGAAAGATTCCCAAATCTGTTTCCGATCATTCCATGTGAATCGTTGCGCAACACCTGTTGGGTTGATCACAAATCTTGTGAAAACAGAAGTGTTAAAGAGTTTGAACTCGAAATAGACCTCCTTCTCATTCAACACGAATTCATAATTAAATACTCGATTCGGTCTCAACCCTTGATTACCCGTAAAACCAAGGCCATTCCATGACCCTGCTCTAGTCTTTGTTGAATTTCCCTGCATATTAACCCTTTGCGGAAGCCCACGGCGATCTATGTGTACTGAATACTCACCTGGAGCAGGATCTTCCGTGCTCTTCCAAGATGAAATAAACCTATCTAGACCAGTTACCAAGTTCCATCCAAGCTTCATTTCCGGTAGTTGTGTGTCACAAGGATAATCAAAACTCTGCCACAAAAACTTCTCTGGTTTATCATCATTCCCATCTTTCACAGCAAGATTCCCGGTGTCCAACAGCTGTGCAACTGGATTTTGTGGGGTTGTTGATGTAGTAGATCTAGATGACCAAACAGTACCGTTGGTGCTATTAAGAAGCACAAGAACTCCATCATCAGCGAGCTTTAAAACTCCCGAGTGATCGCTAAGCGGAGCTTCTCTATTGGCTACCCATACAACTATGTCCGAAGATACTGTGTACCAAATTCCCACATAGCGTATATCGGGATTACCTGGGCTGAAGAATCCCAATTGAAATTGTCCGCCAGCTGAAACTAAAGCATTGCCACCGTCTCTGATTGACTGACTTGGAGTAATAGTGTCCAGAGAATTGGAGGTTCTTAAGAGGGAGAATAAGAAAGAGTAGAAGACAAAAAGATGGGTTAAGGCTTCCATTGATTTTCTTCTTCGGAGAAAGTTGTATATCCATAGAAGTTGAGATTTAAGCAGCCACAGAGCGCATCATTTCTTTGGAGTCTACCCTTCTTCTCAGGTCTTCCCTGTTTTTTTTTTCTTTTTCTTTTTCTTTTTTTCTTTGTCTTTTTCAATGTATTTCCTTTTCTACAACTTGAACCCAGCAAGAGTGTATGGTTCTCCCCTCCCCTTATCTGCAAACGGGGCCCTATCAAGTTGCTCATGGGGACCAAGATCCAAAAAACTGAATTTGACTTGGTCCCACTGGTGTGAACTGTGAAGGCTGAAGAGTTTGAATCACGATTCACGCATCCACGCGATTTAATTAGCAGTCGCAGTGGCTCCAATGGCTGCTCTCAGCACTGCCCCCAACCGTTGGGCTCTCTGAGACTTTCTCAAGGTTGAAAAAACAAGGCAAAGTAAGCAAGCCATTTCATTTTGATTTCATTTCACAAAAAGAAGCATTTTACATAGCAAGAAGTGATCATGAAAACTTACTATTTGATACACTTACTGACATGTTGCGACACAGAATTGCTTGAGCTTGTGTTCGACAAATGATGGTGTCTTAGTTGACAAGTTCTTATTTTCTTGGGAGCTATTAAATAGATTTTCCTTTATAAATATATGAGGTTGACAATTACAATAATGAAGGTAATTAATGGGGAACTTCGATTGGGAAAGCGAGAGTGACCTTCCAAATAGGGAATCAACTGGGTAGTCCATAACATGTAGTTATCACGACCAAACTTTACGGTGGAGAATTGGTTCGAATGGCTGAGCTGCTAGGGAAAGGCAGGAACAGAGGAGATGGATGAAGTTTGTGACATGATGAAAAAGATAGGATTTTAATCTGTGAGGCTCTGATACCATATACGAACAAAGAATTTTATGTTTAACAATCCCAACTTCAACGTTTGGGGATGCTTATCATTTTTAGGAAAATTACAAGATAATAGTCTGTAAAGAGAAATACAATTTGAATTTGAATGAAATAACTGTGTCTACATTTGAAACTAAAAGATACACCGAATATTATCACAACTGATACAACTCTTGTTGAGACTATCATGGTGGTTTCAAACTCTTGTTGAGAGTATCACAGTGGGTTCAAAACTGGTTGAGGATCCTTAGTGTGGGAACAGGGAACCCACCGGCATATTAGGTGTTTTATGACAAACTTTTACCAGATTATGTGCAGGGTACTTGGCAATCTCTCTCTCCCTTCACACACTAACAAGGCACATGTTCTTTTTATACATTATGCCATGAATCAGATTTCTTGTCTCACCTCTCCAATATGTCTCATGTTAAATACTTAGACTTGTACTTGATACTCATATTTTACTATGATCGGCTGCCACAAGGCCCACAACATATGTAAAATGCTGATAACTTACTTGAATTGCTTCCCCTCATAGTGTTTGGGACTTGGAAGGTGCAAAACATGTAGCAAGCTTCCGAGATACTCGATCATTAGCTTCTGATAGGTGGACATTAGATCAGGGTAAGTCTTTCATGTTGGTAGAAAGTGCTCCTTTTAGGCAATTAGGAGAAGCACTATGATTCATGTGTGCATAAATGCATAATTTCTTTCCCTTTTTCCAGTGCATCACACACCATATTCAGGTTATAATCAGAGCTTAAGAGCCCCCTTAAGATTAGGCCCAGAGCAAGATCACTTAGACAAGCAGTCAAATGTGTCATAACTGTGGGTTTGCAACATTACTAACCAAATCACATCTTCTGCAGGTATCAACCCTGCTTTTACTTGTAGCAAAGTTAAAAGACTCTTTAGACAGCATAAGCAATGAAACTGTGGTCTTCAACTAAAGTTTAATAACTTGTTTTAGAACTTTTTGGCTAACCACTGGAGTCATGTATTGGCAGGAAGAATTCTGGGTCTTTCATTAGATGATATGCCCAAAGGGCCAAAGCAATGAATTTTGGACATATGTTTCTTAATTGGAAACATATGGGTGATTGGTGGCACTAATGCCAGCACTTGAGGCTACATTCCTTTAAACTATAATGGAGTGGCAACAATAGGATCTTCAGAAGCAGTTCTTGAGGGAAGCACACGGGTGTCGTCTGTAACACCCCACCCCATTGATATACAATATTGTCTGCTTTTGGCTCTCTCGAACCGGATTTCTCAGGAGGTCACCCATCCTGATACTACTCTCACATAAGCTTGCTTAACTGCAGAATTCTGATGGGATTATGACTATCACGGCTTTAAAACGTGTTGTTGTCATAAAGGGTGTAAGTATACATATATAAGCACATTTCCATCTCCATACCCAAGCGATGTAGGTCGCCACATTGTCAGAAGTGTGTTGCCTATATCAAGTATGCAGGGTGGGCTAGCCCCAAACCAAAGGCATTTTTGGATGGACAGGGGGTGAAGATGGCCGCTTATGTTGCCAGCACTTTGGACTACTGGTATATGGTTTTGTTTCTGCGCATTGTTTCATGTCAATGCTGATCTTGTTGGTATGGAAATGGAGCATGAGTTAATATCATTTAATGATAGAAAGGTTTTTAGGGCTCTTTATGCTTTGTTTTACCACGAAGCCTTCGATTAAATTATGATGTTATAAACTGTCATTCATACAAACTCCAATGTATATGGATTCATAAAACTATATATGCATTTTTGTTTGCATGTTTTTCTCCCATATGTAGCTTTAGTTTCACTGTCTGGGTTAACCTTAATCTATGGCTAGGAAAGGACTGCAATCATCAGCTTTTGTGTTTCGGTTGTAGAGAAGAATGAATTTCCTTCTAAGGCCGAGCAACCTTCATTGTGAAAAAACTCAAATTCTGGTTTCATTCATGATCTTCATTTTGGTTAAAATTCTTTGCAGTAATGTAATTAATCTTTGTTTTTATTAATTTAAAAACTTGCAGAGAGAAGCCGCTGTATATTCTTAAGATTTTCAATGATCCCTGTTTGCCCCTAACCATCAGCATGCCAGCGTTTGCAGAGAAGGTAATTTCAAGTATTTGGCCAAAGACATTTTTCTACCTTGATTCATTTTTTTGTTTGTATCATAAGAGAATGGGGAAGGATAGAAGGAAATTTTGGAAAAGGAGCAAAAGCAAACAATGCTTTTGTTTCGGATATTGATTATGAAAATATTCAAAGAAAAACATACATTTTCAAATGCATGATATAATCCTAACTCCTGTGTGTAAACATTATCCACTAGATGAACAAACAACATGAATACAGTAGAAGAAGTGTTGCTCTACGCCAAAGATATTTACCTTTTTTTCTCTTTTTGACCCTTTTGTCCTAAAGAATAGCACCTTCTAGGCCCCTTTTGCCCAGCTGGGTGTGTTGAAATCAAGATTACATTGATTCAAAAAAATTTAAAAGAACAAAAAAAAAATCCACTTTTGCTCTCAAGTAACGTTATTTACCGTCCTTCAAACACTGTAGTGGTGATTTCGTTTGTTGAATAAGTTTCATGCTTGCTAGATGAAGAATTTGCTTCATGTGAATCGCCAAAGAAACCCGGTTGTTTCGGCTTTGGCAATAAATTTTCACTGCTCAACATTTGAACCACAGACGACATGTTTGGTCTATCTTCTGATCTTTGTTGCACACATAACAGACCCACATGAATGTGTCGTAATACATTAGATATAGAGAACAAGTCACCTACCAATTCATCCATCAGTTCTACTAGCCTGTCTTCAATCCATAGTTTCCATGCCTGAAAATAAAATTTTTGTTGGTCAGACTGCCTTCAAATTGGCCCATGACCATTAACAAAGCATCATAATAACAGAGGCACCATGTGACCCTCTATACTGTTAGTAATTGCAATGTTAATAAGAGGTTTCCTTCAAAAAAGTAAATTAATTAGTAGGAGTTGCCACTCCTTATGCTTACATGTCCAAGAAGATTAAGGTGGTGGTCTGGATGACAAAATCCTCTATTCTTTTTCCCACTCAGTATCTCTAATACTAAGACTCCAAAGCTAAATACATCAGATTTTACTGAGTACTGTCCATGCACCGCATACTCAGGAGACATATAGCCACTGTAAAATATCATTGTAAAGAAAAGAAATTAAAAAACAAATAAACTTAACTTATAAAAAAAAGTTAAAGCATACTTACTATGTTCCAATAATCTTAGTGGTCTCAGAATCAATTTGATCTCCTCCAAATGATCTAGCCACACCAAAGTCCGAAATTTTTGGATTCATATTGTTATCCAAAAGAATATTGCTAGCTTTGAGATCCCTATGAATAATTCTTAGTCTAGAGTCTTCATGAAGATAGAGAAGCCCTTTAGCAACGCCACGAATAATGTTTAGGCGCTTATGCCAATCTAGTAATTTACTCTTTGCTTGATCTGTCCAATTTCACATGTATGTTAGTGCATACCTTGCTAAATTCTGAACAAACAATTTTATTGATGAAAGAGGATAAGAGTAAACACGAATCCGCTAAATCAAGTAAAGGTCAAGGTACAAACCAAAAATAAAGGAGTCCAAGCTTTTGTTGGGCATGTATTCATAGATTAACATGTTTTCATTTTCTTGAATGCAACAACCAAGAAGCTTTACAAGATTGCGATGTTGAAGTTTGGCAATCAAAATAACTTCATTTTTTAACTCTTTCAATCCTTGTCTAGAATTTATTGAAAGCCTCTTCACAGCTATATCTTTTCCTTCAGGCAATGTACCCTGAAAAATAAAATTGTCGGTATATCTTTGAAAATAATAAAATATAACTGAACTAGTTATATTATTATTTACCTTGTACACAGGTCCAAAGCCACCTTCTCCCAACTTGTTGTTGCTTGAAAAATTATCAGTTGCATTAGCTATGACTGCCAAATCAAATAATATCGCTAACTCCATATCTTCCTTCCCGGATTCATTGTCACAATCCTTTCTATAACTTCCTTTGGTCATTCCTGAAATAACAAGAGATGCATGAGCATGAAAAATCTTTGACAAATCTTTTAAAAAAGCAAATTACCCCCCAATCTATTCTCCATGAAAGACCTACTTACTTAAATTTCTTAGCTAAATTGACTATCATGAATCAATCATTATCAGTGTCCGATTGTTACAAATTTACCTTGATTTTTGAGTTTCTTCTTCCATATGAATGTTGAGCCAGCTATTATCATTCCCACAATTACTAATGTTGAGCCAACTATAATTCCTACTAGTTTCCTCGTGTTGGATTGCCTCTTTTTCTCAACATGACCTGAAAGATCAAAAAGAGTCAGGTGACTTTGAGAATAACTCGTCAAATTATATATGCATTTCGGCCAAGGATAACTGAAGAAAAGAAAGAGACTTTATTTTGTCCATAGTCTGGACTGGGGAAATGGGTGAGAGTAAGAGATGAGGTGGATAAAGCAGTTGAGCTCAACACCACCACAGACACCAATTCCTAGTTTCCCTAGCATTACAAATTGTCTAGCTTGGGGTTGTACGATCAGCTTATTAAGCAAGCTTTGAAATATATTATCTAATGTCTATCAGTGTTGGTTATCCCCCTTAACCTCAGAAAACATGCAGGACAAAGTCCGAAGAAACATATAATAAGCTTGAATAAACATGCAAGACAATGTCTCTGTTTATCAGTATTAGTTTTGATTTAGTATCATGCTGATGATTACTGTGCAGCCAAGCAGAAAATGTCATCTAAATGGTGGGAATCCGCTAATTTTCTATTGCAGGCCAGTTGTTTGTATCATGTGATTTCCCATAGAAAATGTCATCTAAATGGTGGAACTTCCAAATGAAAAAGCTTCTCAGCAGTAGGCAAATATGCATGCTCAAATGTTTTATAGCTCATATGCTTGCAACTGTTTAAAGAAGATGAAATGCTAGTACATATATAAAATCTTCCATCTGCACCATTCGTTAAAATATAAGAACCAAAAAAAAATTTAGAAAAAAAAAGGGGAAAATCCAAAGAGAAAATAGAAGTGAAATCGTACCCAGTTCTGAAATGGCCATCCTTAAATAGAGGTCTTGCCCACTCTCACCGAGTTCTCTTGTATCAATAAGAATATCAAACCAAAGCAGGCAGCCGCTTCCTCCATTCCTGACATCTAAACTAGCATATGCTGTACAGGAGCAGTTTTTCAAACACATTCCTTCACATTCCTGGAGGGTCATGCTCTTGTTATACCAGGAAGAAGATGTGTCCGGCAATTTCGCCCCCGTATGCTTCAGGAATCCATCTCTGTCATTGCATTCCAAAGGAGTCCTTCGAACACACCCATCAGACCAATCTGCTGAATCCCAATCTTTCGGAGACTTGGGTAAGAATCCTTCCAAGCATGCACATACAGGAGAGTTACTGATGTTGCAGGTAGCATATCCACCGCATAACGCATAATTTTCACACTGATCTGCCTGGGATGTAAAGAGATGCTCCCAACTCTGTGTTCGATCCACCCACTGGGATCCTTGCCCAAGGCCTGTTGGGTATATCACAAATATTGTGAAAACAGAAGTGTTAAGGAGTTTGGACATGTAATAGACCTCCTTCTCATTCAATACGAATTCATACTCATATACTGGATTCGGTCTTAACCTACCAGCCGTAAAACGAAGGCCATTCCATGACCCTGGTCTAGCCCTTATTTTAGCTCCCTCCATATTAACCCACTGTGGATACCCACGAAGATCTATCCGTACAGAATACTCACCTTGAGCAGGATCGTCCGTGCTCTTCCAAGATGATAAAAACCTCTCTAGACCAGTTACTAAGTTCCATCCAAGCTTCATTTCCGGTAGGAGTGTGTCACAAGGATAATCAAAACTCTGCCACAAAAACTTCTCTGGATCATCATTATTCCCATTTTTGACAACAAGATTTCCAGTGTCCAAGAGCTGTGCAACTGGATTTTGTGGGGTTGTTGATGTATTAGATGACCAAACAGTACCATTGGTGCTATTAAGAAGCACAAGAACTCCATCATCAGTGACCTTTAAAACTCCCGAGTGATCGCCAAGCGGAGCGTCTCTGTTGGCTACCCATACAGCTTTCTCCGAAGATACTGTGTACCAAATTCCCACGTATCGACTATTGGAATTACCTGGGCTGAAGAATCCCAATTGAAATGATCCGCTAGCTGAAACTAAGGTGTCACCGTCTCTTAGAGATTGAGTTGGAGTAACAGTACTGTCTTGTGTAATGGAGATTCGAAACAGAGAGAAGAAGACAGAGTAGACGAAAAGATGGGTAATTGCTCCCATTGATTTTCAAATGGTTCTTTTCTCATTCACTGAAAGTTGTATATCCATAGAAGTTGAGATTTAAGCAGCAACAGAGCCCATTTTATTTCTTCAGAGTCTACCCACCCTTCCTCTCTGTGTTTTTTTTGTTTTCTACAAATTTGATATCAGGAGGAGTTTATGCGCTGTAATGTGACTTGAAAGCCATCAAAAGTCGTTCATGGTGCCCAAGATTGGAAAACCAAGGCAAGGTAAGAACATTCGTTTCAATGGCTGCTGCGTCAACCGTTGGGATCTCTGACACTTCCACAAGGTTGAAAAACCAAGGCGAAGCAAGCCAATCCATTTCCACATCTTTCACCTTCTGCTTTGTCTCTTATGTTTTAGTTTCATTCTCTGTTTTGAATGGATTGTTGGTATTTTGTATATTATATTATTATTTATGGGTTGGTGTTGACTTTGGAAGCTTCCCTCCAGTGGCTCTCCGAGACTTTCACAAGGTTGAAAAATCAAGTCAAAGTAAGCAAGCCATTTCATTTTCATTTCTAGAAGCATTTGACATCGCAAGAAGTGATCTCACGAAAACTTGCTATTTGATATACTTTCTTTCTTTCTTTTTTTTTTCTTTTTTTTCTTTTTTTCAGAGCCAGCTATTTGATACACTTACTGACGTATTGTGACACATTATCTTGAACTCAAGTTCGACAAATGATGTCTTACTTGACAAGTTCTTATTTTCTTGGAGCTATTAAATAGATTTTCCTCTATAAATATATGATATTAACATTTACAATAATGTGGGTAATTATTGTGGGAACTTCAATTGGGAAAGTTGCTTCTTTCTCACCTATGTTTTGCTGATGATCTTTTAATATTCTCGGCTCCTACATTGTAATCTGCTCTAGCTATCAAAGCTGTTTTGGCTGAATTTGATGGGTTGTCGGGTTTGAAGGCTAATCCAAGCAAAAGCTCTGTTTTTTGTTCTGGTGTATCACTGGCTGAGAAGGAGCTTGTGCTCCATTGCATTCCAATGGAGTCCTCCGAACACACCCATCAGACCAATCTACAGAATTCCAATCTTTTTCGAGATTTGGATACAAATCCCTTCAAGCATGCACATACAGTAGAGTTGCTGGGATTGCAGGTGGCATATGAACCACAGAAGGCATAAATTTCACATTGATCTAACTGGGCTGTGGAGAAACGCTCCCAACTCTGTGTCCGATCGTCCCGCAATGCCTGATGGGTTCAACACAAATCTTGTAAGAATTGAAGTGTTTAGGAGTTTGTTCTTGTAATAGACCTCCCGCTCGTTCAACACAAATTCATACTCAAATACTGGATTCGGTCTTAACGAGGTAGTTAAGACCCTGCTCTAGCCTTTATTTGATGATATGCCCAAAGCAATGAATTTTATGGAAGGTATGCCCAAAGCAATGAATTTTGGACATATGTTTCTTAATTGGAACTTATAGCTAGAGGATGCAAACAAAATACCTTCCAGATTGTGCTGCACTGAGCCACCCCATACCCTTCTTTTTGGCAGACAGATTATTTTGTTGATCGTCACTGCTTGGAAGAAGCCAAGACACTATGGGTGATTGGCGGCACTAATGCCAGCACTTTAGTCTACTTTCCGGTAAACTATAATGAAGTGGCAACAATAGGATCTCCAGAAGCAGTTCTTGAAGTGTGTTGCCTATGTTAAGTGTGCAGGGTGGGCTAGCCCCAAACCAAAGGCATTCTTGAACGGACAAGGGCTTGGAAAGGACTGCTATCATCGGCATCTGTGTTTTGGTTGTAGAGAAGATGAATTTCCTGCTATCATGTCTTTGTTTTTATCAATTTAAAAACTTGCAGAGAAAAGCCACCGGATATTCTTAAGATTTTCAATTATCCCTGTTTGCCCCCCCAATCCATCAGCATTCCAGCGTTTGCAGATAAGGTAATTTCAAGTATTTGGACAAAGACAAGAATATTTTTCTACCTTGATTCATTTTTTTGTTTGTATCATAAGAGAATGGAGAAGGATAGAAGGAAATTTTGGAAAAAGAGCAAAAGCAAACAATGCTTTTGCTTCGGATCGTTTATCACGCCATATTTTTCTCTGCTCTTTCCAAATCCAATTTCACCACCCTGCTCTTTCTAACAAAACTCCTAACATCAACAATTTTCGCCATTACTGCGACATATAGGACTGACGTGAAAGGGATATATATATATATATACACTTGTGGTCGTGGACGAGGAGGAAACATCCTAGTTCTTGATTGATCCAACTTGGGAGCGGCTGTCAATTGTTTATCAAGTTTCCAACATTTTCTTACCGATGTAAAGTGATTTAGATTAAAAAAAACAAACAACAACAACAACAACAACGAAGCTTAGAAAACAATGAAATTCAAAATTTTATTAACTTTCAAAATTCATTATTCAACTCCACTTCAATAATGAATTTTGCATGTTTATGTCTGAGTATGTTTTCTTAAGTAACCTACTAGCGTGCAGTCAACTATACAAACACTTTGAAATATGCATAATCACCATTACCGTCCTTGAAACATTGTAGTGGAGATTCCGTTTGTTGAAAAAGTTTCATGCTTGCTAAATGAAGAACTTGCTTCATGTGAATCGGTAAAGAAACCCGGTTGTTTCGGCTTAGGCAATAAATTCTCACTGCTCAACATTTGAACCACAGACGACATGTTTGGTCTATCTTCTGGTCTTTGTTGCACACATAACAGACCCACATGAATATGTCGTAATACATTGGATATAGAGCACAAGTCACCTTCCAATTCATCCATCAATTCCACTAGCCTATCTTCAATCCATAGTTTCCATGCCTGAAAAAAATTGAAAATAAAATTTTTGTTGGTCAAACTACCTTCAAATTGGCCCATGACTCTTAAAAGAGCATTAGAATAACATAGGCATCATGTGACCCGCTATACGGTTTGTAATTGCAATGTTAATAAGAGCTTTCTTTCAAAAAAGTAAATGAATTAGTAGGAGTTGCCACTCTTTATGCTTACATGTCCGAGAAGATTAAGGTGGTGGTCTGGGTGAAAAAATCGTCTGTTCTTCTTTCCACTTACTATCTCTAGTACTAAGACTCCAAAGCTAAATACATCAGATTTTATTGAGTACTGTCCATGCACCGCATACTCAGGAGACATATAACCACTGTAAAATACCATTGCAAAGAAAATACATTAGAAACATATAAACTTAACCTATAAAAGAAGTTAAAGCATACTTACTATGTTCCAATAATCTTATTGGTTTTG